>NC_063355.1:39760263-39781097 GCF_021869965.1 Rhincodon typus | reverse complement strand
TCTCCAGCATCTGCAGTTCCTACTATCTCTGACAAATGAACTTGCCTGGTTTAACATTTAACAAAGGCTGTTACCTGTCAATCAGATTTAAAGGTGCATTCTCCATGGCAACAGCTGTACCAGTTGGCGTCTATTTGCCAAACAATGACCACTTTCCCCTCATGAAGTTTAAATGACGGTTTTCCCTTTGAATTTGTATACTTGAAAAATGTCTTGATGATTTCTTCTCTCAGAGTGTTGTGAATGTCTGGACTTGTTTACTATATTCAAGACTGAGATGGATAGGTTTTTAATCAGTTGGGGAACCTAGGGTTATGGGGAAAAGGCAGGAAAGGGAGGTTGGGGATTATCAGATCAACCATGACCTTATTGAATGGCAGCTTAGATTCAGTGAGCTGAATGGCCTATTTCTGTTCTTATATCTTAAGGTCTTATAGATTGCGAGATGAAAGGCTTTGATAAGAAGTGTTATTTTTCAGTCATACTGAAGTCCTATACTACCAAACAACTAATTACAGATTTTTTCATGAGGAAAAATGCAGGTTGCAGACAGATACGGTCAAAGTGTTCAAAGTTCTGAAAGGATAGGACAGGGTTGATGGAAACTGGAATTCCTTCTCTCCTTTGTGACTTTCCTTATTGTCGATCAAGCACTTTGGCAACTGTTTGACTTGGTGACAAATTTTACTTGGTGACCTTCCTCTGAAGCACTTTGAGTAGCTTTACCAAGTTAAAGGAACTGTCTAAAGGCACAACCTTATTGTAGGCTCCTACATGTCCATGTGGGAGAAGGGCCACAGTGCCTCCAAAACCCCTGACATCAGAGCCCAATGAGAGTCAACATTTCCAGGATAAGGTGGGGGAAACCTGAAATACAAACTTGGGACTACCAATGATTAAACAGAAATATTCATCCACAATCGAATGCATGTGGTGGTGGTGTGCTACTGTTCAGTCAGGGAGTCCACACTGCTGTGGCAACGCAGTTGTACTCTGGAACCATGGGTAGTGATGATAGAAACACTTGTGTTCTTTTCACCCGAGGCTGACCAGGAATTTCTCCAACTCTCACCCCCTGGCTCTTGGCGTTTTGGAAGGATCTGGAGGTTGATACACAACCTGCTTTGCCTTGCTGTGAATGGACCTTTCCTGACCATCAAGTCCTAGAATAGGAGTTAACCCTGGCCCTTCTGAGACTAACATAGCACCCACTGTGTCACTCAAATTCCTAATGAATGCACAAAATTGATGCTTAAGCATCGGACTAAAGTCTAATTTTTCACTGGTTGAGAAAGATTTTCCATGTTTTCACAAGATGGTGACAGGCCAGGATGGGGGAGAAGATTCAACCCATATGCTCTCACCTTCCTTTTTGCATGGTGCCTCCAAGAGGTACTGTGGATAATGCTCCTTTTGATATGTTTTTTCGGTGAATAGAGATCTATGTGTGGAATCAACTTCCAGATCCGGAAGTCAATCAACAAATGTGAGACCTTAGAGAAACATCCAAGCAGCTGCACAATTGAGCAGATTGGGGAGGTGGGTGGGTGTTGGTTACTGGTGGAGTATCTGCCAGAAGGCCATAACATGTAGGAGCAGGAGTAGGCCATTCAGCCCATCGAGTCTTCTCCGCCATTCAACGCGATCGTAGCTGAACTGATAACCCTCAACTCTCTTTTCCTCATAACTTGAGATTCCCTCACTGATTCAAAATCTATCTCACCTTTGAATATGCCTAACAATACAGCCTTGACTTCCCTGTGCAGTGATGAGTTCCACAGATTCGCTTCTCTCTGAGACAGGAAATGCCTCCTCATCTCTGACATAAATGGGTAGTCCCATGGTCTGTAAGGATGCCCTCTGGTCCTAGACTCCCCCACAGCCTTGCTGATTTCTCAACGTCGTTAGTGTGATATCTGAACTCGTGACCTTAGCTGACTCTGGTGCTCTGTCTCATAGACAGAATACATCATCAAGGTGTGCAAGTGGGCTGGATTACCACTGACTCTCAATGGCGGATGGAACACAAGCCATTGATAGAAAAGTAGGAAATAGGCCATTCAGCCCCTCAAATCTGCTCCACCATTCAACATGATCATGGCTCATCATTTAACTCAATCTCCTGTCCCCGCTTTCTCTTCATACTGTTTGATCACTTTTACTCTTTGTTTTTTTGCACAGGAACAGTGAGTTATTGTTAGTGCAATGCAAACTATTTGAACTGAAAAATTTCCATTTCACGTTTCCACCACAGCTGTCAAATTTCGAGGTAAAATTTATGATGTACATCATAAACTTGAAAATTACAACACGTCCAAGCGTAGTACATTCCGGAACTAATACTTCAGTAATTACATCCCACTTTTATATCAAAAATATACTTTAATCATAAATTAACTGTAAGCAAATAAAAAAAACATAAAACAGGTCCATACAGACTTTGCAGAAAATACAGTGGAATTTTGAAATTCTTCATTAGATCTTCAATCCAGTTACAACAAAAAAGGGATTTCCTAAACATGACAAGATATAATTAAATCTGTGATCTTAACAACAACTTAAACATAATTTAGGCATAGTTAGCTACTTCACTGTATGCAGATTTGTACGTTTATATATATTTATACAGATTTATATGTATATATTTGTAGCTTTGCATTTTAAAAAGTGCTCTCGTAGGTTTTAACCCAAGGAAATTAATAAATACATAACGCTGCAAATTTTATCCGGCCATCTTCAGACAAGGTTTCACTTTTGATTTGTATCTTCTGAATAAAATGTGTTATTTGCAGTAAATGATATTATTCCATTTTACATAAATTTTGCACCCCCATCGTAGGTGGAGATATCTTCAGAAATTTAGTCAGCGTGCTCGTCATCATTCTGGAAAAAGTACAGGCTGAGAGGAAGTGACTTTTGTATCAAGGAATTCTCATCGATTGCTTATGTGAGCCGGCTATGTTTGGCATTTCACACGCGATCGGTGAGAGGTCTGATGACTACAGTAATGGGTTGTATGTATCACTTCTGGGTATCAAATGTGTCTCAGTGGGTAGCGTTTCTTCCTCCAAGGTCTGATAAGATCACGGGTTCAGACTCCCCACGCCCAAACTTCTGAGTGCAACACCAAGGTAGATACTCCACCAGCACTGAGGAGAGTGCTATACTGTCAGGGATGTCATCTCTTGAGTGAGACTGTAATACTCTCTCAAGCTGCGTAGAACATCCCACGGCATTTCTTTGAAGATCAGCAGTTAGTGTCCTCACCAACATTTTTGTATCAACCAACATCATTAAAACGGTCAAATAAAAGCAAAATACTACAGATGCTGGAAACCTGAAATAAACACAGAGAATTGCTGGAGAAACTCAGCAGGTCTGGTAGCATCTGTGGAGAGACAGCATCAAAGTTAACATTTCGATATTGGTACAACTCTTCTTTAGAACTTAAAACAGACCATCTGGCTGTCCTCAGAGTATTTGTTTTGGTTACAAATGGAGGAAGTAACATTGTGTGATGTTTTGTCTTCATTTGCATGGCACTCTTTGACTTTATGTATCATTATCTCCACCAGATCTTCCAGATCTGGGAGACACAGTCAGTCTCTCCCGGGCTGGAAGGGGTCTGGAGCACGAATGAAACTGAGCACATGTGAGGAACCCTTCTGTGTATCTCTCACTGTGAAGGAGATTCCAAAGTCAATACTGCCGAAAACCAAAACTGACTCCACAAAGCAGTTTGACGGAATACTTGCCTGGGTGAGAGTATTTCCAATGACACTCAAGAAATTCAACACTTTCCCGAGCAAAGTGACCTCCTTTATTTGCACCCCATGCACCACTTTAAACATCCACTTACTCTCCCATTGGCTTTCACTGGCAGCAGTGTGTACTGTCTACATGATGCACTGTCGCAACTCATCAGGTCTCCATCAATAACACCTTCCAAACCCCTTCCCTCTACCATCTAGGAAGACAAGAACAGTACATACATGAGAACGCCACCATGCAAGTTCGCCTCCAAGCTACACACCATCCAGACTTAGAAACATATCACCATTCTTCCAGTGTCGCTGGGTCATAATCCTGGAATTCCCTCCCTAATCTTATTGTGGTTGTCTCTACAGGACATGGGCTGCAGTAGTTTAAGAAGGCAGCTCATCACCATCTACGCAAGGGCAATTAAACATGGCAAACAAATCCTGGCCTTGCTCGCAAATCCTGGCTTGTAAATACAAAGACAATAGATCACCTCTTCAAATGGTTAGTGTTCAGAATTAATGTTCATCAACAAGCTACCAGCAGTACAATTACCACCACAATCCCAGCAAATCTTTTTGTAACACTTTTGTGGGATGTGGACCTTGACAGACGGAGATAGAATTAGTTGTCCATTTTTAACTGGGTTTGAGAAGGTGGTAGTTTGTCACCTTCATGAACCATTATAGTCCATCCGGTGTAGGTGTAGATACAGTCAGAGTGCTGATATAATGTGGAGGTGCTAGTGTTGGACTGGGGTGGACAATGTCAGAAATCGCACAACAGCAGGTTTTAGACCAACAGGTTTATTTGAAAACACAAGCTTTCGGAGCCTCACTCCTTCTTCAGGTATGTTTTCAAATAAACCTGTTGGACTGATGAAGGGTCTAGGCCCGAAACGTCAGCCTTTCTGCTCCTATGATGCTGCTTGGCCTGCTGTGTTCATCCAGCCCTGCACCTTGTTGTCTCGGACTATAACCTGGTGTTGTATGATTTCTGACAGTGCTAATAAGAAGGGAGTTTTCAGGACATTGATCCAGCAACAGCAAAGAAAGAGCGATCTTGTTCAAAATCAGGGTGGTGCCCACCTTAGAAGGGAACTTAAAGGTAATTGCTAGGAATACTGCAGTTAGTAACTCACCTCCTGACTCCCCAAAGCCTGTCCACCATCTACAAGGCACAAGTCAGGAGTGTGATGGAATACTCCCCACTTGCCTGGATGAGTGCAGCCCCAACAACACTCAAGAAGCTTAACACCATCCAGGATAAAGCAGCCACGTGATTGACACTACATCCACAAGCATCCACTCCCTCCACCACCGATGCTCAGTAGCAGCAGTGTGTACTATCTACAAGATGCACGGCAGAAATTCACCAAAGATCCTCAGATAGCAGCTTCCAAACCCACGACCACTTCCATTCAGAAGGACAAGGGCAGCAGATATATAGGAACACCATCTCCTCCAAATTCCCCTCCAAGCCATTCACCATCCTGACGTGGAAATATATCACCGTTGCTTCACTGTCACTGGGTCAAAATCCTGGAAATCCCTCCCTAAGAGAATTGTGGGTCAACTGACAGCAGGAGGACTGCAGCAGTTCAAGAAGGCAGCTCACCACCACCTTCTCAAGGGCACCTAGGGATGATCAATAAATGCTGGGCCCAGCCAATGATACCCACATCCCACAAATGAATAGAGAAAAAAAATAATAGTGTTCCCTTGGTGGTAGAGGTCGTGGATTTGCAAAAGGCTGTCAAAGGACATTGCTAAGTAGCTGTGCTGTATCTTGTATGTGATACACTCTGCTGCCAGAGGTGCAAGGAATGAATTGTTAAGGTAAATAATTGCAAGATGTCAGACCACCAGCTTTGAGAGATGGCAAATAAATGTAGCCTCAAGTTAAAGACATTGATTATTTATGTCCCAAGAGAGACAATATGGAAGTTCAAAGTCACAAGAACTGGAAACCTGAAATAAGAAGAGGAAATGGTGGGAGACCAAGCAACATTTTCAGCATCTGAATGAGTCACAGAACTGTTACAGTGCAGATAAGGCTATGTGGCCCATCATGCCTATACTGGCTTTTCAAACAAGCATCATTACCTTGTGCCAATCTCCTGCTTTTCCTCCATATCCTCACTCATTATGTCTATCCAAATAATCATCCAATCTCTCTTGAATCCCTCAATTGAAGTTGCCTCCACTACATTACCAGGTAGTGCATTCAGACCCTGATAACTCACTGTCTGAATTTTTTTTCTCTTGTATTCCCCCTTGCTTTTTTAACAAATCACTTTCAATCTATGCCCCCTCATTCTTTTTCAGCTTCTCGCTCTACCCTTTCCAGCCCGCTCATGATTTTGAAAACCTCTATTAGATTTCCTCTTAGCCTCCTCTCCAAGGATCCCCAGCTTATTCAATCTATCCTCATCACTGAAGTTCTCTATCCCTAGAACCATTCTTGTAAACTGCTCCTGCACCCTCTCCAATGCGTTCACATCCTTCCTAAGATGTGGTGCTCAGAACTGTACACAATACTCAACATTTCAGGTGGAACTCTTATCAAAATAAAATTTCACCTTGGGGCTTGACTCACAAGTAAGAAGCAATCACTTCCAATATTTTCAGAGTGTCTTTCTGTCTTTAGCAAAAGCAAACCATTATGACAAATGATTGCAGGTTTGGAACTGATTCAGGGCTTTGAGTTGTCCATGTTTCCAATGAACTCTGACCCTTGGGTGACACAGAGGTCAAAAGGGCTAGAAGGGGCGGTAGTGACCGACTGTGTGAAACCGATGCTGTTTAAAGTAAAATACACTCTGAGGCTATGTTTCACACCATCTCAAGATAGCAAGAGGAAACCACAACTTCTGTAATCAGATCATGCTTTAGCTGTGTGGGTAAATATTTTGGTCTGATTGTACTACTAGAAGAAAAGCCAGGGTGGCATGTGGTTGAAACTGAGCAAAGACTACGTGACCAGCAATGCATCGTTGAGGGAAGAGGTGGTTCTGAGCAACTTCTAGTTTTAATCATACAGCCAGTTGTCATCTAATCTATACTGTAGCTGCTGTTTCGAGCAGCAGGTTTTGGAGCCCGTCTGGCCTTGCCTGGTTCTGATCTCAGCGCCAAGAGACAAAGTCTGTGCCCATTCACCCAGGCACTTCCTGGCAGGGAGGGGTTTACCCATCCCCTGAACTGACACCTCAACTTACACTCAGTTTACCCAAGTGTGGAACTAGCCAATAGGAAACCATGGGTTGAAATCCCCAGGTTGATGCCATGCTCGAGTTCAGTCAGGGCTCAGAAATTTGGGTGAATTTCTTATCATTTCTTACTTTTCGCAGAGGGGCACAATTAACAGTATGACTGTGGTCACAGACAAACGGGCTCTGTTGGTTTTAATTTTTGAACTTTGTGACACAGATTTTTTTTAACTACAATTCTCAAAGAAGGCGTCTGCCAGGAAGGTCATGTGAGTTTTGTTGGGATGGGAATGCGGTGATGCAGGTGGTGAGGTGGGCACACTTTGTTATTTGTTAAATCCGGTAAAGTAAATGTGACGATAATGGTGTGTGTGCACACTAAGGCTTCTATTTCTACCTGAAGTCAAGCTCGTTGCAAGCATGAGAGTTAATTAATGGTACGCCTTTGTCAGCTTCACACGTTGCACTATTGCCTAGAGATCAGGCAGCAGATAAAGGATACTGCTATGTCTCAGGTTAACACATTTTCAGAACCTCTGCTTCTGATTGGCCAGGTGCTTGTTAGAAGCACAGTGAATCACAAGTTGTTGTCACCAAAGCAAAAGTGCTGTGGACGTTTGTAATCTGAAACTTTAAAGTCTTAGGAGGGTTATAATGATGAGTCCATTCAGCTCATCGCATTCGCACTAGCTCAGTGCAAGATCAACTCAGCCAGTTGTAGTTCCCTGCCTTTTCCCCATAGACCTGCAAATCTTTTTTTCTTGAGGTAATAATAATGCAAATCCCTTGAGAAGGTGGGTGTGAGCTGCCTTCTTGAACCCCTGCTGTCCTTGTTCTGTAGGTAGACCCACAACGTCCTTAAGGATGGAATTCCGGGATTTTGCCCTGGCAACACTGAAGGAATGGAGACATATTTCCAAGTCAGGATGGTGAGTGGCTTGGAGGGGAACTTGCAGATGGTGGTGTTCCCATGTATCTGCTGCCCTTGTCCTTCTAAATGGAAGTGGTCATGGGTTTAGAAGCTGCTGTCTAAAGATCTTTGGTGAATTTGAGCAGTGCATCTTGTAGATAGCGCATACTGCTACTACTGAGCATCAGTGATGTAGGGAGTTGGTGGCACAGTGGCTCAGTGGTTAGCACTGTTGCTTCACAGCTCCAGGGACCTGGGTTCAATTCCACCCTTGGGTGACTGTCTGGGTGGAGTTTGCATAGGTTTCGTCCAGGTGTTCCAGTTTCCTCCCACAGTCCAAAGATGTGCAGGTTAGGTGGATTGGCCATGCTAAATTTCCCATAGTGTCCAGGGATGTGCAGGTTAGATGGATTAGCCATGGGAAGTACAGGGTTACAAGTATAAGGTAGGGGGTTGGGTCTGGGTGGGGTGCTCTTTGGATGGTTGGTGTGGACTTGATTGGGCCAAATGGCCTGTTGCTACAGGGTGAACATTTGTGGATGTGATGCCAATCAAGTGGGCTACTTTTTCGTGGATGGTGTCAAACTTCTTGAGTGTTGTTGGAACTGCACTCATTCAGGCAATTGGGGAGTATTCCATCACACTCCTGACTTGTGCCTCGTAGATGGTGGACAGGCTTTAGGGCGTCAGGGGGTGAGTTACTCACCACAGGATTTCTAGCCTCTAACCTGTTCTTGTAGCCACAATATTGATACAGCTAATCCAGTCCAGGTTCTGGTCATGGTAATCCCAGGATCTTGACATTCGGGAATTCCGTGACAGTAACGCCTTTGAATGTCAAGAGGCGTGTTGAGATTCTCTAATGATGGACATGGCCACTGTCTGGCATTTGTGTGGCACGAATGTTACTCGTATTCCATTGAAATATTTCACAACATCAATTACAGTCTTGGATGGCAAGTTATATCAGAAGTCCTCAGGACACAATTACAGAGCCATGTTCCTATAGTGTACAACACCTACACTGAAACTCACAAAACCAAAGCAAAAGACAGTGGCCACTGATTCTAAGGTTTGGGAAACGGTGAATGGGGAACATCGTGCTTGTGGGGTTCAGCTTGGTGAGGTAGAAATCTTCAGGGCTAGGTCAAGGGCTGCTGAGCATCAGTCAAAACCACTTAATAAAGGAGATCAGGTCAATGCATGTGTGAAGCAGAGGAAAGTGGTGGGGGGGGACAGGTGGTATCTGAGCCCAAGGCATTTAATTTGCAAAACTCATGGGTGTTAGTAAATTTAAATTAAATTGAAATGAATAATTTGCATCCATATTAATAAAGTACTTCTAATAGAGACAACGAAGGGTACAATTTTCAGGGAATCAATGTAAGACAATTATTTTAGAATAGTTTCTCACCCTCTGCCAAGTTGGCACATCTAGCCCAAAGGGAAGTGTTTGCATTTAAATGTTGGCTCATTGCTTCCTTTGGGATTTTACAAAATGCTTCACATTTATTGAATTACTTTGAAATGAAATAATGTTATTTGCAGCTTGCATTTTGCAAAATAAAAGAGCCTCCACCAAGAGATGGGCTTTTTTTTTTAATGTGAGCTAGAAGTTGTTAGCCAGCATAACTCTGATTTTCTCTGCATGGTGAAATGGGATTTTTAATATCCCATCAGAGCAGGCATAATTCAGACTGATTCAAAGTGGGATTTGATGGAAGCCATCTCTGACAATGCAACCGTGCCACAACCCTGCACCAGAATTCCAACCTTGGCCATGTGTCTCGTGTCTTTATTGAACTTTCATCCCACAAATTTTGAACTCCAAAGTGGAACTGCTATCAACACTTCTGCCCACTGTCCATGATGAAAATCCATTCCTCACCTCAGTAACATTGAAATCGGAATCCATCTGATGGTTTACAATGATGAATGACACCTAAGAGAGTGCGTATTATTCCTGTGTCGACTGAGGTCATCATGAAGACCCTGCCTTCTCAACCCAATCTAAGGTGCGGTGATCCTTAGATTATATCCACCAACAGTTATATCTCTCTAACGAGAGAGAGAGCAGACTGTGCCTTTCAGCTAACCTCAAAATTAGTCTTTTGATGTGAAGACCATGTGGTGCTGTAATTATTCGCCTTAGAGCAGAGAATGCTAAGGGGAGTAAAGAAAACTGAAAGGGCTGGTGGAACTCAACAGACCCTGGAGAGTGTTGCCAAACAAAGAGACCTTGGAGTGCAGGTGAATAGTTCCTTGAAAGTGGAGTCACAGGTAGACAGGATAGTGAAGAAGGAGTTTGGTATGCTTGCTGTTATTGGTGCATTGAGCATAGGAGTTGGAAGGTCATGTTGCAGCTGTACAGGACAGTTGTAAGGCCACTTTATGAATACTGCATTCAATTCTGGTCTCCCTGCTATAGGAAAGATGTTAAACTTGAAAGGGTTCAGAGAAGATTTACAAGGATGTTTCCCCAGGGTTGGAGGGTTTGAGCAATAGAGAGAGGCTGAATAGGCTGGTGCTATTTTCCCTGGAGCATCGGAGGCTGAGGGGTTTATAAAATCATGAGGGGCATGGAAAGGGTAAATAGCCAAGGTTTTTTCCCCAGGGTAGGGGAGTTGCAAACTAGACGGCATAGGGTTAAGGTGAGAGGGGAAAGATTTAAAAGGGACCTAAGGGGCAACTTTTTCACACAGAGGGTGCATGTATAGAATGATTTGCTAGAGGAGGTGGTGGAGGCAGGCACAGTTAAACATTTAAAAGGGATCTGGATGGGTGAATTAATAGGAAGGGTTTAGAGGGATGCAAACCAAATTCTGGCAAATGGAACGAGATTAACTTAGGTTGGATTTGACAAGTTGGACCAAAGAGTCTTTTTTATAATATATTTATTTGTGTGATGTTGGCGTCTCTGGCTGGGCCCAGCATTTATTGCCCATCCCTAGTTGCCCCTTGAGAAGGTGATGGTGAGCTGCCTTCTTGAACCGCTGCAGTCCACCTGCTGTGGGTTGACCCATAATGCCAATAGAGACAGAATCCCAGGATGTTGACCCAGCGACAATGAAGGAATGGTAATATATTTCCAAGTCAGGATGGTGAGTGGCTTGGAGGGGAACTTGCAGGAGGTGGCGTTCCCATGTATCCGCTCCCCTTGTCCTTCGAGATGGAAGTGGTTGCTGGTTTGGAAGGTGCTGTCTGAGGATCTTTGGTGAATTTCTATTTCCATGCTGTACAATTCTATGACTCTATGACTCAAGGTCTTACAACATGTGTAGAGAGAGAAACAGAATTAATGTTTTGAGCCTAAAATGGCTTTTCTTCAGAACCTTTGAGTCATAATGGATTTGAACCGTTAACTGTTGCTCTCTCCACAGATGCTACCACACCTATTGAACTTCTAAATCATTTTCTGTGCTTATTTCAGATTTCCAGCACCCATAGTATTTTACCCTTATTTGAAGGTTTGGGGGTGGTTTGATAGAAATGTTTGAAATCATCAAGTGCTGGAATAGTATAAGTAAGGTCAGTGGCAGTAACCAGTGGGACACATATCGAAGATGGTGCTCCAGAGATAAGATTAGGAAAACTCTTTCCTTGCAGCTAATCCTGAAATCTGGAAAGGGTGATGAAAGCAGATTCATTCATTATCTTCAAAGGGAGTTGGATAAATATTTGAAGGTAAAATATTGCAGTATAGTGGGAAAGGGAAGGATTTTTTTTATTATTCATTCACAAGACATGGATGTGAATGGCTGTACCAACATTTATTGCCCAACCCTAATTACCCAGAAGGCAATTAAGGGTCGGCCACAGTGCTGTGAATCTGGAGTCACGTATAGGTCAGACTGATATTGCAGATTGTCTTCCCTGAAGTTCAATAGTGAACCCACATGGCGTTTTAATCAAGATCCACAATGGTTCTTTGCTCATCATTTGACTCTTACCTCCAGATTGAACTCAAATTCCACATCTGCTGTGACAGGATTCAAACCTAGGTCCCCAGAACATTAGCTGCCTCTTTGGATTAATAAATCTAGTGATGAAATCACCAATCCATCGCCTGCGTCAAATGGAGCTCATTGGATAGTTCTTTCAGCACATTGTCACAGAGGGGCTGAATGGCCTTCTTCTGCTTTGTAACATTCCAAATTCTTCCAACAGTGGAGGAGGAATGTAATGTGCAAGAAATCAATTAAAACATTGAACATTTCGACCCATAGCCAAGTGCAGAAGCGAACAAGACCAGACCAGGAGAGAGAGAGAATTAGATTTATGTTTGTGATCAAGTCATCCTTCTCAAGATGTCTCAGATTATTTCACAGATAATGAACAGGTCAAGGAACGGAATGAAATTATTCACATGTGGTAGTATGTGCTCAGTCTTCACCTCTGATGCGGACTGCCAGTTGTTAGTCTGTTGATACGTGGACAAAATCCCTTTCCCAGACACTGTTCCTGACCTCCTGCTCACTGTGCTGTTTAGAGCTGAGTGACATATGATTCCTATGCAGTACTACCCATCAGCACAAGGGGAACTGTTGCCAGGGTGGAGCTTAGGACCAGTGCTTGTGAGAGAGGAAAGATCAAAGTTTTTTTTAAACGAGTTTCTGGGATGGGTGTGGAGTTGGAAGAAAAAAACCCAATGTGAGATGGGAGTGGGAACAAGGGTAGAATCTGAGAAGAGAGAGGCAAAAAATAAATAGAGATTGATGGATAGATGGATAGATGGATAGATGGATAGATGGATAGATAGATAGATAGATAGATGGACAGCCAGATAAATAAATAGATAGATAGATAGACAGACATTTTGACAACAAAGTGGTGAAGAAAATGCAACTAATATTTGTGGGGATGATACTTTTAGGAAGATTAATATGTTGCAAAGTCCAAAATCATTTACATTTTTAACCCTAAAAAAGATGCACCGTTTATAATGATGCTCAAACTAATCAAAATTCACCATTTCAATTTTTAATTTAAACTTGCTCGGGCAGCACACCTCATGGATATGCATCACCAATTGCAGGAAAACATCACTTTGAATGAGAATGTAAACATGGGGACTAAAACTGCATACACACTAAGCCAGGCAATTATCTCCTCCAATAAAAGACAAACTAACCATCACCCCTTGACATTCAATGGTGTTACCATCACTACATCCCCCACTATCAACATCCTGGAGCTACCATTGACCAGAAACTCAACTGGACTCACCACATAAACACAGTGGCTACAAGAACAGGCCAGATGCTAGGAATACTGCAGTGAGTAACTCACCTCCTGACTCCCTAAAGCCTGTCCGCCATCTACAAGGCACAAGTCAGGAGTGTGATGGAATACTCCCCACTTGCCTGGATGGGTGCAGCCCCAACAACACTCAAGAAGCTTGACACCATCCAGGACAAAGCTGCCCACTTGATTGGAACCACATCCACAAGCATCCACTCCCTCCACTACCAAGACTCAGTAGCAGCAGTGCGTACTATCTACAAGATGCACTGCGGAAATTCACCAAAGACTTTTAGGCAGCACCTTCTAAGTCCATGACCACTTCCATCTAGAAGGACAAGGACAGCAGATACATGGGAACATCACCACCTGCAAGTTCCCCTCCAAGCCACTCACCATCCTGACTTGGAAATATATCGCTGTTCCTTCACTGTGGCTGGATCAAAATCCTGGAATTCCCTCCCGTAGGGCATTTTGGGTCTACCTACAGCACAGGAATTGCAGGGGTGCAAGAAGGCAGCTTGCCACCACCTTCTCAAGGGCAACTAGGGACAGCCAATAAACGCTGGCCCAGTCAGTGAACCCCACACCCCCATGACTAAATAAAAAATATCTGACAGCACTTGTGACTGTCTGGTAACTTCCTAAGTAGCCATTGTCAGCTACAGCCAAGGCAATGAGCAATGTCAAGCTATCAACCAGAGTTCTTTAAACAAAACCATGCTGAATCATGACTTTTGCATATCAGTGGAAAGGCTGGAGTCTATTGCCCATTGCTGATTGGCTTTGAGAAAGGGGCAGAAGCATTTCACTAACCTGCTTTGAAGGCAGTTAAGAGTCAAAGTGGATCTGTACACATATAGAGTCATAAATCCCTACAGTGTAGAAACCAACCATTCAGCCCATCCAATCCACACCAACCCCCCTACCCTATCCCTGCATTTCCCATGGCAAACCCTCCTAGCTGGTACATCCCTGGACACTATGGGCAATTTAGCATGGTCAACCCACCCTAACTCTAACTGCACATCTTTGGACTGTGGGAGGAAACTGGAGCACCCGGTGGAAACCCACACAGACATGGGGAGGACGTGGAAACTCCACACAGACAGTCGCCTGAGGGTGGAATCGACCCCCTCCCCCCCAACCCGCTCCCCAGGTCCCTGGTGCTGAGGCAGCAGTGCTAACCACTGAGCCACCGTGCCCGCCAGAGTCAGGCCAGACTCTGAAGCTTCCTCCCCGAAGGGCATTCAAGGAGCCGACTGGCTTTTTTTATGCAAAGCCCTATTGACCTCATACTCACCATCAATGTTGCCTTTAAGCTGCTCGGAAGGTCTGAGCATGCCAATCAGTGTGAGGACACATTTACCCCTGGGTCAGGAAAGCCGCTGCTGTGCACTGTGGACATTGGAGATCTGCATAGTATCAGGAAACATGACAGGGAAAGTAGCTCACCAGTTCTGACCCTAGCGCTATACCAGATTTAATTGATGCTCAGTTCTCTGCCTGAAGGCAGAGTGACAATGACCTCTATCACTGATAGGCCAAGGAGGCAGGTCCTGACTTGCTGTCAGCAGGAATGGGAATCAAACCCCCCACCCCCCCCGGAGCCATTGGCACCATTCTGATCCAAGTCAGCTTTCCCAGCCAACTGGGCCAGGCAGCATCCCAAGCTATCTGTGGGAATGCTCACTTTTACCTGCATGTTGTAGCCTGGAGTGATGGTTGGTAATGGTAGAGGTCCCAACATCCCCCCCATCACACACCTTTCCAAGAATTTCTCCCTGCCTGAAGGAGGGGTGTATTGGAAAGATTTACATCCTCTTTGGTTTTGTTATAAACACACCTCTCTTGACCAACAAGGCGATTCTGACTCAAGTGCAGCATGTTACCCACTGCGCACTGGCAGATTTATTTAATTCACTAAATTCAATTCACAATGAGATTTGGATTCACATTTGTAGGTTAGTCAAATAATAGCTACTAGGCTACCATAGCAGGAATGAGGCCCACCTTCCATTCTAATAAGCATCAAATCACATTCCTCTCTCTTTATTCTCTCATAGTTGGTGAATGTTGCTGGTTAAGGATGCAATGTTCAAATGCAGCAAGGTCTGGACACTATCCAGGCTTGGGCTGACAAGTGGCACGTTACATTCATGCCACACAAATGCCAGGCTATGACCATCACCAATAAGAGACAATCTAACTACCACCCCTTGACATTCAATGGTATTACCATCACTGCATCCCCCACTATCAACATCCTGAGGGTTACCATTGACCAGAAAGTCAACTGGACTCACCACATAAACACAGTGGCTACAAGAACAGAGACTAGGAATACTGTAGCACGTAACTCACCTCCTGACTCCCCAAAGCCTGTCCACCATCTACAAGGCACAAGTCAGGAGTGTGATGGAATACTCCCCACTTGCCTGGATGGGTGCAGACCCAACACTCAAAAAGCTTGACACCATCCACGACAAAGCAGCCCGCTTGATTGGCACTACATCCACATGCATCCACTCCCTCCACCACCGACACTCAGTAACAGCAGTGTGTACTATCTACAAGATGCACTGCAGAAATTCACCAAAGACCTTCCAAACCTACGACCACTTCTATCTAGAAGGACAAGGGCAGCAGACATATGGGAACACCATCAACTTCAAGATCCCCTCCAAGACGCTCACCATCCTGACTTGGAAATATAGTGCTGTTCCTTCAGTGTCGCTCGGTCAAAATCCTGGAATTCCCTCCCTAATGACATTGTGGATCAACCCACAGCTGGTGGACTGCAGCGGTTCAAGAAGGCAGCTCACCACCACCTTCTCAAGGGGCAACTAGGGATGGACAAGAAATGCTGGCTCGGCCAGCGATGCCCACATCCCACAAATGAATAGAAAAAAAAATTAACCCATCCTTATTTGCCCTGGAAAGGTGGTGATAAACCACCTCCTTGAACTGCCTCATTCTCTGTGGTGTAGGTGCACTGACGAAGGGAGCTCTCAGATTTTGACTCAAAATATCAGGAGCTGGACTTCCCAAAAGATTTTCTCCCAAAGCCGACTTTTCTTTTTAGCATCCATGGTCTTTGATGCCTCCAGCAGCATGAATTGAATGTGGAGTCTTATGGACTGAAATAGGTTTTCTCACTGACCAAATGGACTGTGTGGAAGTTGGGTGTGCAGGAAAAGCACCTTTTGAATTAATTGCAGAAAACAAATCCCTCTAATGTTTGATCGTTGGACTCACCTGTTCAGTTATGTGCAAACATCCCCCTTCAATGACCTACTTAAGTCACATAATACGAGAGGTTTAAAAATCATCTTCTTTTCCTTTTTTGGAGCCTAAACAAAGGAGGCTCTGTGTAAGTTTGGTTGCAAATTTTAAGACGTTTCTTGCATTTTTTTTTGCACAAAGCTGGTCTCTCAGGTGTTGGAGAATTTGACACTTGATACTTTAAAAAAAACTGAAGTGGTAACTTTGAACACTTCATATGAGCCAGTTTTATATATACCTTCCATATATTTTGTAATGTGCTGTTCTGCCTAGGCCTGTAAGCCTCCAGGCTGATCATTGAATAGGGTCACAGTGTATATCAATGTTGTCTTTGGCTCTGTTCCTAGCACAAAATTGAAAATACTTTGGCCTACAGTGACAAAAGCCTCTGCCACATTTACTTCCTCTGATCTCAAAAGGGAAAAAAAAAGCAGCTGCTCAGGGTCATACAGACACAGGGCCTGGGGGGCCCGAATTCCCACAGGCAGCTGGGATCACTCAGACAGGATTATATGCAGCGTTTTTTTTCTCTCGCTATTGTCGACGGCTTGCAGTGAGGCATTTTTTTCTCCTTCTCTCCCCGAATAAAATCGAGCGAGATGCTGATCTGGAAAGCCATGAGGGTGGTTTCCTGTATGAAACATCCGTTCTCAATCCTGGAGAGGACCGAGGCTCTCTAAAACAAAGCTGAAGTCATTCTGAGGAGATCACAAAATCGTAGAATGATACAGCACAAAAGGAGACCATTCAGACACTGGCTAATGTGATGGCTCCATTACACTGTCCAATTAGTCCCTTGGTCCTTCCTCATAGCCCTGTCATTTATTCTCCCTTCACTTAGTTATCATTTTGAATGCTCTATTGGAGGGTGTCTCAGTAGTTAGCACTGCTGCCTCACAGCGCCAGGGACCCGGGTTCAATTCTGCCCTCGAGCGACTGTCTGTGTGGAGTTTACACATTCTCCTCGTGTCTGCGTGGGTTTCCTCTGGGTGCTCCAGTTTCCTCCCACAGTCCAGGGATGTGCAGGCTAGGTGGATTGGCCATGCTAAATTACCTGTAGTGTTCAGAGATGTGTAGATTAGGTCTGGGTGAGATGCTGTGTAAGACGGTGTGGACTTGTTGGGCAGAAGGGTTTCTATGATTTCTTCTATGAATCTACTTCTGTTTAATGTTTCCTCTCTCCCCCACTGAGGCAAAGTGTGTGCAGTCTGTAAAATGTGTTCCAGTAGCTCATCAAGGCCCCTCTGACAGCATCTTCCAAACCCATGACCTTTGCCACCTCGAAAGGAGCATGGCTGCACCACCGCCACCTGTAAGTTCCTCTCCAAGTCCCACACCGTCCTGACTCACTCTTCCTTCGGTGTCACTGGGTCAAAGTCATCACTAAATCACAGTAGATGTCTCTACATGCCAGGGATTGCAACGGTTCAGGAAAACAGCTCACCACCTTCTCAGGGGCGATTAGAAATGGACAATAAACTTGTCTAGCCACCATCCCATGCATGAATAAATGAAAGAAACCTTTCACAGGGTATAAACCCTCTGTGTAAATAAATGTTACCTCCCGTTACCTCGGGTTCTTTACCTTATTGTCTTAAATAGGACCCGTCACTACCAAGCCGTCTGCTTCTGGAAACTAAAGGAAGATGTTTGTGTAGGGGGAATCAGTATTCAATGAAGATTTAGCGCGACTTCCTTGCTTTTGGACTTTCACTGTGAGTAAAGCCAGGAATACCAGAGACGTCTTTTTCTAAAACCAAAACTGCCTTCTTGACTTGCTGTGCCAATGTACAAGATGTACATACATGCCAGTAAAAGGTAAAGTCACCATAGCTTTATCAGACCTTAGGTCTGGTCATTTGTGAGAGAAATACAACTGGTGGTGGTTTAACCTGAGGGCACAGGCAAGGGGAGAGGTTGAGAAGTGGAGTCCTTCATTGTAACCTCAGCTGGTAAGGGAATTGAACTCACAATATTGGCTTCACTCTGCATCACAAACCAGCCATCCAACCAACTGGTGCACCCCTAGGGGCACCTCTTTACATTGCTGCCGGTTGGCATATATAGTTCTTCTCATTCTATGTGTTAAAATTCAGTTGCTATGTGTCTGCCCTTTTCACCAGCCTATGCCTTTCTGAGTCCTGTTACTGTGCTCCTCATTGTTAACCACATAATGAATTTTATATCAGTATGCAAACTTTGCAGTGATGTCCTATCTACACACACTTGGATCTTTAATAATATTAAAAAGAACAGCAGCCCTCATAACAGTCCTAGATGAAGTATTTCCCTACAATCAGTGACCATTCAATTCCACCCTTTTGTCTTCTGTTCTTCTGCCACTGTCCTTTGGATCCATGAGCTTTAAGTCAGAGGTCTAGATTACCCCTCTGAGAGGTGTGGACTCAATTCTCACCATAACAACTGGAGGACTTCATGTTTTCATTTATTCATTCCAGAATTAAAAGATGATTTCGGTTGTGGTGGCTGTGAAACTATCATTGATTGTAAAAACCCAGCTGGTTTGCTGGTGGCCCAGTGGTTAGCACTGTGGCCTCACAGCATGAGGGACGTGGGTTCAATTCTACCCTCGGGTGACTGTCTGTGTGCAGTTTGCACATTCTCCCTGTGTCTGCGTGGGTTTCCTCTGGGTGCTCTGGTTTCCTCCCAAAGTACAAAGGTGTGCAGGCTAGGTGGATTGGCCATGCTAAATTGTCCCATAGTGTACAGGGATGTGTAGGTTAGGTGGATTAGCCATGGGAAATTCAGAGATTATATGGTAGGGGGTAGGTCTGGGTAGGAAGTTCTTTGGAGGATCGGTGTGGACTTGATGGCCTGCTTCTGTACTGTAGGGACCCTATGGTTCTATGATCCTTTAGAGAAGGAAATCAGCCAACCTTACCTGGTCTGACTCCACACCCAGGTTGATTATTTAAATACTCAGAAGTGGCCTGGCAAGCCAGTCAGTTCAAGAAGAATTTGGGATGGAAAACAAACACTGGTTTTACTGGCAGCACCCACATATTGTGAAAGAGCAAATCAAAAAAAAAGTCCAGTCAATCCAACAGCCCCTGCTCAATAGCCCTCCAAATTCTGTCTTCCCCTCTTGCTCCCATCTCTCCTCCAGGCAGTTCCATCGTAGAAAATGATTCTGAAACAAAATCCCCCTGCGTCGTTATAGAGTCATAAAGAAGTATACCATGGAAACAGACCCTTCAGTCCAACTTATCCCTACTGACCAGATATCCTAAATTAATCTAGTCCCATTTGCCAGCATTTGGCCCATATCGCTCTAAACCCTTCCTATTCATGTACCCATCCAGATGTCTTTTAAATGCTGTAATTGTGGCAATTATTTTCAACTATTGAACCAAGTACATATAGTGGCACTGAGCAGTGACACGTGTAAAACTCTATAAACCCGATGGAATGGCCAGCAAGGGTAGATGGTGTTTGGGCTCCTGAGCTTGTCCACTCCAGGTCAGCCGCATCCTTCTTTCTCTTTCCTTTGCGCCTTCTTTCTTTTTCTTTATCTTCAACTGCTTCTGGTCGGCGGTGGAGGAGGTGTTATCGCGGGCGAGGCTGGAACGAGACTCATGGCGAAGACGGGGAGGTTGTAGCTGCTGGTTATGGTGGGCCAGAGCAGAGACTCCTAGTGATGTTGGTGAGGTGGCGGGGATGTCTTGGAATTGGCTGGACCCAGAACGGGGACCTATTGCGGCCCTGAGAGCGGAACACCTTGCAGAAACCCCAGATACCTTACGGAAACCTGCAGCCATGCTTGACAAGATGGACTGTAAAGGTGGACATTATTTTTCTGCCTTTATATTTTTCTGTGAATTGAACAGAAGGTGAAGCTCTATTTATGTAATTTCTTTTTATTCATTTTGTAATCCAAAATGGTGCCAGATTGTGGTGACAGAACATTTTTCACTGTATTTTCTCAAATACCTGTGACAATAAAAATCATTCACTCATTCGTTCAAGTTTAATAGCAACCAGAATGCGACAGAGCCTCACAAACGTAAGGGAACAGCAGCAAATCATTTGCACAATATCGCAAGATAGATGACAGGAAACCAGCAACCCATTTAATATCTGTCCCAGACAACAAGGTGCAGGGCTGGATGAACACAGCAGGCCAAGCAGCATCATAGGAGCAGAAAGGCTGACGTTTCGGGCCTAGACCCTTCATCAGAAAAGGGGGAGGGGAAGGGGGTTCTGAAATAAATAGGGAGAGAGTTGGAGGCGGATAGAAGATGGATAGAGGAGAGGATAGGTGGAGAGGAAACAAACAGGTCGAAAAGGCGGGGATGGAGCCAGTAAAGGTGAGTGTAGGTGGGGAGTTAGGGAGGGGATAGGTCAGTCCAGGGAGGACAGACACGTCAAGGGGGCGGGATGAGGTTAGTATGTAGGAGATGGGGGTGGGGC
>NC_063355.1:39743536-39759863 GCF_021869965.1 Rhincodon typus | reverse complement strand
TAGTATGTAGGAGATGGGGGTGGGGCTTGAGGTGGGAGGAGGGGATAGGTGGGAGGAAGGACAGGTTAGGGAGGCGGGGACAAGCTGGACTGGTTTTGGGATGCGGTAGGGGGAGGGGAGATTTTAAAGCTTGTGAAATCCACATTGATACCATTGGGCTGCAGGGTTCCCAAGCGGAATATGAGTTGCTGTTCCTGCAACCTTCGGGTGGCATCGTTGTGGCACTGCAGGAGGCCCAGGATGGACATGTCGTCTGAGGAATGGGAGGGGGAGTTGAAATGGTTCGCGACTGGGAGGTGCAGTTGTTTATTGCGAACCGAGCGTAGGTGTTCTGCAAAGCGGTCCCCAAGCCTCCGCTTGGTTTCCCCGATGTAGAGGAAGCCACACCAGGTACAGTGGATGCAGTATACCACATTGGCAGATGTGCAGGTGAACATCAAGTAGATGTTGAAAGTCTTCTTGGGGCCTGGGATGGGGGTGAGGGAGGAGGTATGGGGGCAAGTGTAGCACTTCCTGCGGTTGCAGGGAAAAGTGCCGGGTGTGGTGGGGCTGGAGGGGAGTGTGGAGCGGACAAGGGAGTCACGGAGAGAGTGGTCCCTCCGGAAAGCAGATAAGGGTGGGGAGGGAAAGATGTCTTTGGTGGTGGGGTCGGATTGCAGATGGCGGAAGTGTCGGAGGATGATGCATTGGATCCGGAGGTTGGTGGGGTGGTACGTGAGGACGAGGGGGATTCTTTTTTGGTTCTTATTGCGTGGACTGGGTGTGAGGGATGAGTTGCGGGAGATGTGGGAGACACGGTTGAGGGCGTTCTCGACCACTGAGGGGGGGAAGTTACGGTCCTTGAAAAACGAGGACAACTGAGATGTACGGGAGTGGAATGCCTCATCCTGGGAGCAGATGCGGCGGAGGCGAAGGAATTGGGAATAGGGGATAGCATTTTTGCAGGAAGGTGGGTGGGAGGAGGAGTATTCTAGGTAGCTGTGGGAGTCGGTGGGCTTGAAATGAATATTGGTTTCTAGGTGGTTGCCCGATATGGAGACAGAGAGGTCCAGGAAGGGGAGAGAGGTATTAGAGATGGTCCAGGTAAACTTAAGGTTGGGGTGGAAGGTGTTGGTGAAGTGGATGAACTGTTCGAGTTCCTTGTTCTGCTCCTATGATGCTGCTTGGCCTGCTGTGTTCATCCAGCCCTGCACCTTGTTGTCTCGGATTCTCCAGCATCTGCAGTTCCTACTATCTCTAATATCTGTCCCAATTGTCTTATTTGTTAACTTCATCCCTTTTCTGGGATTGCAGCACTGGTGTATGAAGAGAGACTGGATCAGTTCATATTATATTCGATGGAGTTTAGAAGAATGAGGGGAATCTCATATAAAGTTATAAAATTCTAACAGGACTAGACAGGATAAACACAGGAAGGATGTTCCCAATGACCAGGGGCTCCAGAACTAGGGGTCACAGTCTAAAGAGACAGGGTAGGCCATTTAGGACTGAGATGAGGGGAAATATCTTCACCTAGAGAGTGGGGAGCCTGTGGAATTCTCTGCCACAGAAAGCAGTTGAGACCAAAACGTTGAATTTCAAGAAGGTGTTAGATGTAGTTCTTAGGTCTGAAGGGATTGAAGGGTATGGGGAGAAAGCGGGAACAGAGGACTGAGTAGGATGACCGGTCATGATCATACTGAATGGCTAAGCAGGCTCAAAGTGCCAAATGGCCTACTCCTAATCCTAGTTTCTATGTTTCAACACAGCTGAATATTGAGTGAGATGTTAAGACAGGTAATTGGAAAAGTGAGACAGTCTTCTTGTGCAGTTGGCACGTTGAAGATGCGACGCATGTTACACACAGGACTTTCTGTAAGACCATTAGATCCTGGAGCAGAATTAGGCCATTCAGCCCATTGACTCTGCTCTGCCATTTGATTGTGGCTGATATGTTTTTCAACTCCATTCTCCTGCCTTCTCCCTGTAACCCTTGATTCCCTTACTAATCAAGAACCTATCTATCTCTGTCTTAAATACACTCAATGACTAGGCCTCCACAGCCCCCTGTGGCAATGAGTTCCACAGATTAACCAGCCCCTGGCTAAAAAAAAAATCCTTCTCATCCAAGTTTTAAAGTGTAATCCCATCAATCTGAGGCTGTGCCCTCAGGTCCTAGTCTCCAACTAGTGGAAACATCTTCTTCATGTCCACCCTATCCTGGCCTTTCAGTATTCTGTAAGTTTCAATCAGATCCCCCTCACCCTTCTAAACTCCACTGAGTTCAGACCTAGAGTCCTCAACCACTCCTCATATGACAACCACTTTATCCCCCGAATCATTTTTGTAAAACTCCTCTGAACCCCCTCCAAGGTCAACACATCCGTCCTTTGATTCAGGGCCCAAAACTGCTCACAATATTGCAATATATTGGAAATGAATCTGTAGTAAAACTTAGTCACCTTAATCCTAGAAGGGAGAACTGAAATTGATAATTTAATGAAAATAATTGAAAATTATCTTAAAACTAAAAGGGTGCAGGGTACATTTTTATTTAAATTGATACTCTTCACTGACACAAACCTATATTTAACTTACATCCTGCACACTAATAAGCGAGGCCTGAAATAAACGGCATTATCAGCACTGGATACTTTCCCAGGCAGGTCAAACTAACAGAAACTTCTATCACTGAATGGTTGACATGCAGCAAGAGACGTCTGAGACACATACCTCAACCCCCATTAACACATGCAAGTCAAACAATTGATACCGTGCAATCTCAAAAGTAACAAGTCTTTAAAATAGAAAGTTCATAATGAATCACTGGGTGAATTCATTTTGAGCACAATATTCATATTGCCAATAGATTAAGAAGTCATTCAGAAAGGTCATCGGCAGTTCTCCTGTACTGGTATTGCTCATGGGTTATCTACTGTGAGAAGATTTTGGGTGATGTTATTTGAAAGCATTATTTTGTACAAAGGGCAATGAAGTTTGATGCCTGTACGTACTTATAACAAGAGTTTCAAAGAACATAAATTTGTCCACATTAAAATATATAGACTACAGTAATCTAGATGTCCCCATTTGATCTCTTGCATTTTGCATTTGCATTGATATGAGTCTTGTTGTTTTTTAACTCATCTCTCTAATTTCCAAGGAATGCCACATGTAAAGATAACTGTCTAGTTGTCTAAAAAATACAGTTTCACTGGAATCTTCACAGGAATCTAAGCAAAGCTTGTGAGCCACAAACTGGTGCAACTGATTTCTGCAATTTAACTAGCAGCTATTTCTCATACAATGAGGATTAATATTACATTCAGGAGGTGCGATCTTCTGCATTGGCTCAACTATTTCACTTCTCTCCTAGTCAGCCACCCAGCTTGCAACCTTCATCAAAAACTTAATGGCCTGTGTCCTGACTTGCACCAAGTCACATTTACCAGTCTCCCTTCTGTTTGTTGACCTACATTGATTTCCAGTCAACAAACCCTCTGTTTTAAAAAAAACTCTAACCCTTACGTGTCAATCCACCCATGGCCCTGACCCCTCCTGTCTGTAAAACTTATTCCAGCCTTACCAAACTCAAGGAATGTCTATAATTAATCAAACTACTGTAGATGCTGGAAATTTGAAACAAAACTAGAAATTGCTGGAGAAACTCAGCAGGTCTGGCATCATCTGTGGAAAAGAAAGCAGAGTTAATGTTTCAAGTCCAATGACCCTTCTTCAGAAATTTTATGTTGCTTTAATTCTAGTCTCTGGCATATCCCTGAACTTTTCTCTGTTCCACTATTAATAGCTATGCTTTACTAGTCATTGCAGTCTACAGATGAGAAGAACGGTGGTAATCAGCCAACTTTTAAGTAAAACTTTCTTTTATAAAGAGTCTCGGCACTTCTCACAAAAACATTGCAAGGATTTTCACATAGTGTGGGTTAATTTCAATGTGCGAGAAAAATAAGGATAAGGAAAGGCAGTTCACCACATGAATAAAAGCCATCCCTCTAGTGTTTCAACTCAAGCTTAACCTTCATCTACCATGTGTCTTGAAGGTCCCTTTGATTCCATCACCTTTGCAGATAGATGTTGCCAAATAATCAACCTTCCTTGCAATTAAGACATATGCTTTCCTAAATACTTGCAATCTACTAATGGTAATGTTCTGTGATTTATGTACTACGATACCAGGTCTCACCAGGTTTCCAGTCTCTCACTATTTACAAAGTATTCTGCTTTTCTATTTGTCCATCCAAAATATCCACTCATTTAACATACCTATATGTCATTGCACCTTCTTTATGTCATCCTTTCAGCTGACATTGATATCTAACCTTGCATCATCAGTAAACTTGGATACATTGTAGTTGATCCCTTCATTTGCGTTATTGACATTGATTCTAAATAGCATTGGCCCATGCACAGATTCTTCCAGGCGCTTGCTAGATACAGCTTGCCAGCCCCAAAATGTCCTATTTGCTTCTACTGTCTGTTTTTTATCTGTTAAGCAAGCCTTAATCCTCGCTAATGTACCAACTCCAATCCCCAAAACTTTAATTTTATGCAACAATTCTTATGTGGCACCTTTTCACTTGTGATGGCAAAGTTTAAGAGGCATTTAGACAGACACATGAACAGGTAGGAATTAGAGGGATATGAGCCATGTGCAGACAGATGGGACTAGTTTCGAATGGCATCATGGTCGGCACAGACATGGTGGGCCGAAGGGTCTGCTCCTGTGCTGTGCAGTTCTATGTTTTATGTTCTATGTTGTCAAATACGTTTGAAAATCCAAACGTGCTAAATCCACCGGTTTTACCTTATCCACACAGTTAACTCTCCAATCCTATTTTCTCGCTATTAACTAAATTCAAGTTTATGTTATCCTGGGCTTTATTATTAGGGTACAGAGGACAAGAGCAGGGAGGTGAGGTTAAATTTGTAAAAAGCACACTTGTTAGATATCAACTGGAATAATGTGCACTATCTGGACATCACCCTGCAGGAAGGATGTGAACACATTGGAGAGAGTACAGGAGAGATTTACAAGAATGGTTCCAGGGATGCAAATCTTCAGCTATCACAAAAGATTGGAGAGATTGGGACTGTTCTCCCTGGAGAGAAGAAAGGTAAAAGGAGATCTGATAGAGGTTTTTCACAATCATGAGGGAACTGGATAGCGCAGACAGGGAGAAACTGTTCACACTTGCAAAAGGATCCAGAACCAAAGGGCACATATTTAAAGTGTTTAGCAAAAGAAGCAAATGCAAGGTGAGAAAAAAAACCTCCTCTCCAGTAAATAGTTAGGCTTCGAAATGCACTGCCTGTAAGTGTGGTGGAGGGCAGTTCAATCAAGAGGGCTTTGGATGTCATTTAGGTACAAACAATGTGCAAGGGTACGGGGAAAAGGCAAGACAGTGGCACAAAGTCCTCATGATCAGAGATGAGAAGTTTGTCTTATGAAGAGAGATTGAGTAGTTTAGGCCTATACTCACTGGAAGATTAAGAGGAGATCTCACTGAGATATACAAGAAACCAAAAGGGATTGACAAAGTAGATGTAGAAAGGATGTTTCCTCATGTGGGAAATGAGATTTTGTAGTCTGAGGATAAGGTGGAAGTAGATTTAAAACAGAAATGAGGAGAAATTACTTCTCCCTAAGGGTTGCGAATCTGTGGAGTTCATTACGCCGAAGCATGGTGGATGCTGAGACATTAGGTAAATTTAAGGAGGAGATAAACAGACTTTTAATTGGTAATGGATTGAAGGGTTCTGGGGAATGGGCAGGAAACTGGATTTGAGGCCATGTTGAGATCGGCCACGATTTGTTTTAAGATGTGGAGCAGGCTCAAGAGGTTGAATGGCTTACTCTTGCTCCGAGTTTTAATGTTTTTATATTCATTTGGAGTGCTGGAGCAGACACAGTGAGATGAATACCCAACACCATGTCTGGGATTCTCCTTATTCATTTCTTGGCCATCCTTTGCTGAATTCTAACATCTTCCCCTCCTTGGGCCTAATATTCTTTTTGACAGCATTATAAATCTCTTCCTTTAATCTAATAATATCTAACTTCTCATGGCCCATTCCCCCTGAGGTGGTTTTAACTCTCAAGGGAAGATATATTTGTTGCGGGTTATGAATAAATTTTTTGAGAAAAAAGAATTAGTTCAATAAGCGAGAGACCTTTCTGTAATTTGTACTGATCCTCAGACTCTGTTTGTTCTGGTGTGGTAGAGTCTAACAAAAAGAGGCTCTCATCTTCAAGCAAGATGCAAGTCATTTCACATTAGCAACTGTGAACAAGTTCCATCGGTGTGTTGGGTGGCAGATAACATTCAGTTTTGCTGTAAAGGGTGCACAGAAGCAGAGAGCTCTGGTTGTATATGTGTACAAGTCACTAAAGGAAGCAGAAGAGGTAGGGCACCCAGTCAGTAAAGCAGGCAGTGTCCTTGGCTTAATTAATAGGGACATAGAGTACAAGAGCAAGGAGGTGGTGCCGAGTTTGTCTAGAGCCCAGCTGGAGCATTCTACACAGATCTGGCTATTTAGAAGGATGCGAATATATTGAAGAGAGCATGGGAGATGTTTACATCAATGATTCCAGGGAGGAGAAACTCCAATTATGACGGTAGATTGAAGAAATTGGGACTGTTCTCCTTCGAAAGGAGGAGAAGCGGAGATTTCATAGAATCTTCCAAAATCATGAGGGGTCCGGACAGAGCAGATAGGGAAAATTGTTCCTGCTCATAAAAGGGTTGTGAATATGAAGGCACGGGTTTAAGGTAATTTGCAAAAGAACCACATGTGACGTGAGAAAAACAACTTTTTCACACAGTAAGCAGTTATGGTCTGGAATGCACTGCCTGGAAATGTAAAGCAGGCAGGATCAATTGAGGTATTTAAGAGGGCATTGGATAATTATTTGAATCGAAACAGTATTCAGGGTTATGGGGAAAACGTAGGATGGTAGCAATGAATCATAATGTCCATTCAGAGAGCCACCACAAACTAAATGGGCCAAATGGCTGCCTTCTGCATTGTAAGAATTCTGTGACTCTGTACATGTGACAGAGACTAAGAGACAGGGCTGGATGCTGGCATTGTGAGTGTCACAGAAACTGTTAGGACCAAATGGACAGTGATACTTCTTCCTTAAAGCCCGTAGGCTGGTCTCCATCCAAATCGGTACGACATCAGCTTTAATGGATGCTGCCTAAAGCACTTTTCTCTTTAATGATGGCAGCTCGGCAAAACAAGGCAGTCTTTGGTTTAACCTCAACAGTCCATTAGCAAAACAGTGTTCCTCTAAAAAGGTTCAAACTGTTTCACTGGTAATTCATCCCTCAACAGGCCAATGAGTAGCAATTCCAAAACTTAGAGACAAGACTTATCAATGACAATTTCCCCAAAAGCAGAGTCAGAGTGGAGAGCCCTCTTCTAGAACCTGTCCACATGGTAGTCTGTCTTACAGGTCTGGTACAACAGAGTGGCTTGCAAGATCAGAATAGGTAGGGACATCAGAAATAAGATGTTGTACCGCTGCTCGAAGCACTCCAGCTGTGGTCAGACCAGGGTTTGGCATGGCTGAAATTTGACTATTGCCCCTTGGAATCACAGTTCCAACAACACTCAAGAAACTTGACTCCATCCAGGTCAAAGCAGCCCTCTTGATTGGTGTAGAGCTGCACCACATTCATAAACATGCACTCCCTCCACCACCAATAGCAGCAGAGTGTACCATCTACAAAATGCACTGCAGAAATTAACCAAACATCTTTAGATAGCTCCTTCTAAATCCATGACCACTTTCATATGGAAGGACAAGGGCAGCAGATATATGGGAACACCATCACCTGCAAATTCCCCTCCAAGTTACTTAACCATCCTGACTTGGAAATACATCAGCGTTCCTTCATTGTCAAAATCCTGGAATTCCCTCCCTAATGGCATTGTGAGTCAACCTACAGCAGGTGGACTGCAGCGGTTCAAGAAGGCAGCTCACCACCACCTTCTCAAGGGCTACTAGGGATGGGCCAGCTCACATCACATGAGTGAATAAGAAAAGAAATCCCAGCCATCCTAGATGCAACAGACAACATCCTATTAGCCTTTTGGGTTTTTTCTGCAACTATTTGTGACATTTTGTTCACCTATGCATTCCCCCCAGACTGTTGGACTTCTTCTGTTTCTAGATTACAGCAGATTGCTGACAGAAAGAATGAAAGGGAAATGAGGAACTGAGTTAAAACCAACAGGAAACAGTGCGTCACAGTTCAAAGAAACAACCAACATCACGCAGTGAAAAACAAAATAAAATGAATTGCTCCAATAAGATAATGTAAAGCCGTTATCTAGATAAGTGTTTGCAGCTAACCATCTATGACCAATTGAGGTGCAAAAATATTAATTTATCATAGTTTTGCAAACCTGGCCTCATACTGGTCAACTAACGACATTAAAGCCGAAAATGTTTTTTTGATGTGCTAAAGCTCTGAAGGGATTGTGATGTTTAATGTAAAGTTAAAATAAGTTAGATCTTATCAACTCCCTTCTCTCTGGCTGCATTACTCAATTAAAAGTTATCTGGCTGGGATCTATAGTTAATGCAGATTGTTGTCAACGGAGGGTTCAGGGAGCGATATAGATGAAGTGATCTTGAGCCTTGGTGATTATAAACCTGTAGATTACCTGTCGAAAGGTAGCTTGAGAGAAGTGAGAGGTTTTACAGGATTAAGATAGAATGCGTTATAGCGCGCGCTATGTATGAATTGAGGTCATTGAAAATTCTACTGCCCCTGTCTTAACTTGCATCAAGTCTCATTCCTCTATCATGTCTGTGTGTGCTGACCTTCCTGTCAAGACACATCTTGATTTTAACACTCTCACCTTAATTTTCAAAGACCGCCATGGTTTTGCCCCTTGCTATCTCTGTTATCTCTTCCAGCCCCACAGCCCTCCCAGCTCGGAGACCTCTGTCCTCCTCTAATTCTGGCCTCTTGTGCATACTCCATTTTACTTCTCCACTATTAGTGGCAGTGCCTTCAGTTGTTAGGCCCTAAACTGTGGCATTCCCTCTCTACAACTCCACGCTTCTTTACCTTGCTTTCCTCCTTTAATCTGTTCTTTAAGACCCACCACTTTTCCAACTTCATTTCTCCAACGTGCCTCAATCTTATTAGACAATATTTGTCATGTTAAAGGGGCTATTTAAGTACGTAAATAAAAACCAAAAGAACTGTGGATGCTGTAAATCAGGAACAAAAACAAAGTTGCTGGAAAAGCTCAGCAGGTCTGGCAGCATCGGGTCCGGTGACCCTTCCTCAGAACTCATTAACAATTAGTGTACTTGGGCATAACTTGACACTTTGACTAAAATAGGAGACGTTAGGCCAGGTGACTAAATGCTTAGTCAAAGCAATAGGATTTAGTAGAGGTTTAAAGGAGGAAAGAGAGGTAAAAAGGTTTGGGGTAGGAACCGAAGAGTTTACAGCCAGGATGGCTGAAAGCATGGGCAGTGATGTTAGGCAACAGTGGCTCAGTGGTTAGCATCGCTGCCTTACAGCACCAGGGACTAACCTCGGGTGACTGTGTGGAGTTTGCACATTCTCCCTGTGTCTGCGTGGGTTTCCTCTGGGTGCTCCAGTTTCCTCCCACAGTCCAAAGATGTGCGGGTTAGGGTGGATTGGCCATGCTAAATAGTCCGTAGTGTCCAGGGATGCGCAGGCTAGGTGGGTTAGTCATGGGAAGTGCAGGGTTACAGGGATAGGGTAGGGAGGGTGGTCTGGGTGGGATGTTCTTCAGAGAGTCGGTGTGTACTCAATGGACCGAGTGGCCTGCTTCCGCACAGTAGGGATTCTGTGATGGGGTGAAGGATAGGGGGATGCATGAGCAGTCAGTGTTGAGGAACACAGAGATCTCAGAGTGGTATGGGGCTGGAGGGGTTTACACAAAAATGGAGGGGAAAGAGCACAGACAGATTTGAACAGCAGGTTGAGAATTTTAAAAACAAACTCTTGGTGCCTTGGGAGCCGACTTCACTCTGTAAACTCTTGGGTCATGTGTGATTTAGTTCTAGTTTCACTACAATGAAGTCACCAGGCAGAGGAAGAATGTGTAAGATGGTATATTTGGAACAGAAGAGGAACAAGAGAGTTATTGACCAAAGCAAGTTGGCAATATATTTCCCTACAATGTTACGGAAACTAGATTTTTTTTCCCCCTCAGAATAGTTCAGAACAGTATGCAAGCTCTGGGAACTGAAAGCAAACAGGCCAGCCTTCAGAAAAGGCCTTTATACCTTAGGCTGCAACACATTGTGACCTCTTGAGAAGAAGATTGCTTCCAATGTAACCTCACACGATGTTCCAGCAATGTAAAAGTGGCACCATAAGCATAGCCTGCAAAGGACTCAATTTTGAAACCAGATCACAGATGAATTGATCTTACGTTGATGCAGATTTCTGAGAAATCTGTTCCTCCTCTGCAACTCCTGACTTGTTTTCTCAAGTGCATTTTCAAAATTAACTCCGCACTATGCATCAAATTGTTATAGAAATCATAGAATCCCTTCAGTGCAGAAACAGGCCATTTGGCCCATCGAGTCCACATTGACCCTCTGAAGAACAACCCACCCAGACCCACCCCAGTACCCTATCACCCTGTATTTCCCATGGCTAAGCCACCCAGTCTGCACATCCCTGAACGCTTTGGCCAATCCACCTAGCCTGCACATCTTTGGACTGTGGGAGGAAACCAGAGCACCTGGAAGAAACCCACACAGACACAGGGAGAATGTGTGCAAACTCCACACAGCCCAAGGGTGGAATCGAAGCTGGGATCCCTGGTGCCATGAGGTAGCAGTGTTAACCACTGAGCCGCTCTGCCATCCCTATAATGCAGAACAAGGAACTCTGAGATTGTGGTTTCACAATTTATGGAAGAAGTAGGGACAGTGTAGGCCATAAGATTTCTTCAGCTTGCTTTGCTGTTCAACATCATAATGAGCCTTCTCAATTATCCATCCCCATCCATTACCCATCCAATTCTCCTATCCCTTGATTCTATCAGAGTGCAAAAGTCTATCAGTTCTCGCTCTTGAAAAAGCACATCAACTGAGCATTCACAACTCTAAAAAACTGCAATGATTCAGAATGCTCTGACTAAGAACTCTCTTCCATTGTCAGCCCTAAATGGCTAACCTTTCCTCTTTCCAACGTTCAGGCAGAGAGTGCCCAAGTCAAACCTCTGAAATAGCTACTTGTGTCAAGTCTTGTGGACTTTCTACCAGTACGTGCCATTAGTCGTAACTTTCGTTGTCAAAACGCCAACTAGTTCCAATCCTTTGCCACTTTCTTTCGCAATGCAGATGAGCTAAACTGTTCAACAACAAAGATAATCATAAAGAAGGAAAGTGAAGAAGAGAGACGGAGATGTTTGGTGAGGGAATTAGAGAGTTCAATGCTCAATCAGCTGAAGGTATGACTGTGAATGGTAGAGCAATTAAAATCAGGGATGCTCAAGAGATCAGAATTAGATGTCAGTGGAGATCCCAGAGGGATGATAAGGAAATGGCAAGCAGTGTGGTTCAGGAACACTCCGAGTTTTTGAACAAATATCGCTGATGAGTTATCATTGTACTTCAACATAAGCAGAATGCCATTCAAATGGCAAAAAGAATCAAACACATTTCCCCAAAGGTGAGTTGGTAAAACTGAAGTCAAAACAATATGGTTTCTTGGCAGCTGTCACCAAAACTAAAATAACCAAGAAACTTGCCAATACGTCTGAAAATGCCAGCTTTTGGATGAGCCACCAAACAGAATCTGCCCTCACTAGCGCATGTGAACAGTGTTGTACACTAAAAAGCTAGGGGAGATCAATTGATGTCCCGGCCAATCAAGAGATGATCTGGCCATTTCTGTTTGCAGGAGAACACTTTGGCTGCTCGGTTTCCAGTGTTACAATTGTCTGATATTGCTTTAAAGGCTGAGTATGCTAATCAGCCATGGACAGGGATGGATGAGACCTCATGAGGTCAGCAGCCATGAGGATTTCGGGCTGCAGTCTATGAGAGTAAGCATCACTGCAAAGTTTCTCTGTAACGGCAAGCACTGAGGTTCTGTAATTATTCTGTCTGATGGCAAACCAAACTTAGATTTTCAACTGAACTGACCCCACATTGTTTACCAGTCCTGTGTGAGAATGGTCATGTTAGTAAAACAACACAAGAACACAAGAATTGAATGTTATCCAGAAGAAATTATATGTAGCTTTTAGGGCTAAATGGATCAAAGAATATGGGGAGAAAGTGCAAAGAGAGTACTGAGTTGGATGATCAGCCATGATCATATTGAATGGAGGAGCAAGCTCAAAGGGCTGAATGGCCTACTTACTGCAGCCAGTTCCTGTGTTTCTATGTTTATTTTGTTGTCTGTAAAATTCTTTTGGAAATCCTGAAATCATGCAAGGTGCTACAGTAAATGAATACTCTTTCTTACTGTTCATTCCCCCACACATGACTTCAATTCTACTTGGTCAGGGTAAGACCTGGTGAGGCTTAAGACCAGCATCTCTTCAGAGCCCAAAGGTCCTCCTAATCCAATCTTGTCCATATCCTGAGATTCCATATAGAATAAATCATTGTGATTGCTGGAACTATGTCAACAGTCTATCCAGATGATGATAATTGGATGCGTTAATGAATGTCTTAATACAATACATACTCACACTAAAACCAATTTGCAATAGGTGGCTAAAGCAAGCCAAGTGTATGAGAAACCTTTGATAAACAGGATTTGTGGAATAATACATAGAAGCTCTAGCATGAACACACAACATTGAGCCTAACTAATTTGTGTTGGTGTTTGTTGTTCAATTCTTAACATTTTTTTCTAAAAGTGTACACACCCATTCATGGTGCCCATATCGATTCCACTCCATTTTCCATCACCCAACCCACCACCACCTCACAAATCTCTGTGTAAAGAGGTCTCTCCTCTGTTCTAAATGCTCCATGTTTATTCATGTACCTATGGACTCTCATTCTCAACATTTCAAGGACTGAAAACAATTTATGTCCATTTAGCCTGCCCCATCCTATTCAGAACTCTTAACACGTCTATCACATCGTCCTCCAACTCACAAGGTTCTAACTCAGAGCAGGATGAGGGGACATTTCTTTGAAATCAGTATGTTCTATCAACCTGAAAGAATACCCATTGAGACCATCGTATAACATGTCACACCAAAACCCTGTGCTGTTAGTGCAAAGCAATGTTACTGCTTCATTGATCTGCGGATACTACATTCCACTGTTCATACACTGCCATCTACAACAAGATTATTTTCTTACTATTGAACCATTGACGTCAATGAGAGAGGCAACACAAGTAATCCTGTTCCAGCAGTTTCCTAATCACTATTTAAAGAGGGAAGCAAAGTTTGGTGGTGTTTTTTTTTTCTGATTTTCTTCCCACCCCTCAAGGTATAAAGAAAGAGCCTGTGCTAATATAGCACTTTTCATGATCTCAGAATGTTCCAAGGTGCTTCACACCCAAGTGTTTGAAGTATTTTTGAAGTGTAACTATTGCTGTAATGTAGCAAACCCACAATGCAAGCTCCCTCACATCAGTTGAGTGATGCTGGGATAGCGGCCAAATCTCTGGACCAGTCACCCAGAGGTCCCGGCCAATGCTTGAGGATGTGGCATAAGGTCCAATCACACCAATGGTAGCTGGTGGAATATAGACTCCGACATGATGGTGTTAAATGTAGGCTATCAAATTTTAACCTCCATCATCTTTCTATCCTTCCTAAGATCTTTCATGAAGATTTTTTTTTTGAAAAGGAAGAAACATTGATCAAAAATGGCTGCACTGGTCACTCGACATAGATTGAAGCAAACTTCATGGGGACCATGCGGACTAAACAAACCCGTCCCCTATTGACATTACAATTTTCTCTAAAGGTATCAAAACCAGGCAACTGAGTCAGCATCAATATGTTTGTATATCCTGTTCAATTCACACTTCTATGATAATTTCACATGTTGGGGGATGAAAGGTTTGCCTGCCTGTTAGTCAACTTGGAAAGACAGTGGATCAATAATCCAAAATACATGTTGAGAGAAAAATATATAACAATGACAGGATAACCTACTTTATGATGCTAATTGAGGAATGAATATCAATTTTTTCTAATTCCATTCCTGACATTGTGCCAAAGAAAAAGATATTATCTCTTCAATATTGGAAACTCAAGCAAGTTTATTGTATATTTATAGTTTTAGTACAGCTGTCTTATTGCTCTCAAAGAGTAAAGGAAGGGTCTGTGGTAGATGGGAAAATTGAGAATGAGATCTTCAGGGGATCCTGTAGGACAGGGGTGGGTTCTGAATGTAGCAGTGAGGACAGAGGGAAAGCGCATTTGTAGGAGAATTTAGGGAATATGGTGTGAGTGGGAGTTTCAGCTGAGTGTGGGGTAGGGTTTATGAAGAAGACACAAGGAAGAGATGTACAGAAGTAGATGTAAAAAACTTCCTCTGGTCCCCCTGGAGCACTAGCAGAGCTGAGAAAGCACTCAACTGCTGAATTTTCTGATAAGATCCCCTTGGTAGTCAGGTTTTCCAATTCCTGGGAAGCTATAAGTATCAGCTGTGGCTGTGATGGTAGCATTCTCATCTCTATGACAGACTCTGGGTTCAACTACTAAATCTAACCCACTAACACTGAAGGGAATGCTGGCATTCCAGCAGGAACTGAACGCAGGTACTGCAATGTCAGAGGTGCCAACTTCTGAGCAATATGTTCAGGTACAGTCCCATCTGCTCACTCGGGCAGATGTAAAAGACCACATGCCACTATTGTGAAGACAAGTGGTGAAGTTATCTCCCGTGTCTCTACCATTATTTATCTGTCAACCCAGATCAAAAACAAGTTATTGCCAAGTTGCTGTCTGTGTAAGCTTTCTGTGTGTAAATTGGTTGTCGTGTTTCCTACTTTCCAACAGTGACTACCAGAGGGTTTTATTGGTTGTAAAGTACTTTAAGGCATCTGCTGGTTGTAAAAATGCAAGTCCTTCTTTTTAAAAATGGCTGTCAATGAGGAATGGGACCTCATTAAAATAGTCAATCCCAACCACATAGTGGTTAAATTGGAGATTAAACTGAAGGTCTTTTACAGTGGGATGGCATGAGGTTTTACAGGTTTACCAATCTCTTGACTCTTAAACATCATCAAAGGAGGGATTAAAATCCCCCTCAAGGGCCTAACATTATTGGGAGGTCATTAATTAAGATGCTTCAGCAACTTTACAACCTGAAGCATTATAAGAGATCTCAATACATGGTGATTCAGTAGCACTGCAGATCGAACATGGAAACCAAACAGCCAATTTGCACAGTTCACCCAATGTGTTGCATTTCCCTGTTTGTTCTCAAATTGTAAGAACATTTAAGGAGTGGAAGATAATGAGAAAAGTCTAAGTTTGAGGTTCACAGCTCTACTTTATCATCACTCCCTCCTCAAATGGTCTCCAGTAATGTTCCTCTCACTGGATTGGAGTTCAATTCACCTGTACATCTTTTATTCACGTGTGTATTTTATGTGTGATAAATGGATTAAATTTGAAGGTGGGTCCATTGATCAAGCTTGTAGATTTTGTTTTGAAAATCAACCCGTTCAGGCACATCTAGGACAGGCAGGACTTGAATCCAGAACTTCTGGCCCAAATAAGGGACACGACCACTGGGCCAGAACATCCTTACCAGGTTTGTTTCCCCTCAATGAGGAAGATTAGAGAAACGATTGGATTGAGGTGTTTAAGGTGACTAAATGAGTTGACTGAATGGATAAAATGAGGCTGCTTCCTCTGGTGGGGAGAAGAACATTGAAATTTGAGCTAGGCCATTCAGCAGTGAGATTAGAAAGCGCTCTCTTCTTAGTCCCTCAGGATTGAGGATGACTTGCTTCTACGCGGGGTCGATGGTTTCTGAAATGGCTGATAAATCCAATATGTGACCTGCTCTGCCCCATACACACCAGTTGGTGCTTGGAATGCTTGGCTCTCTGATGCCACAAACAGCTTCCTGATGAATACACTCAGTGTGTTCAGTGCCTTCCTGAATGAGCCTTCTCTATTTCAATTGATGGCAAACCAGTGTCTCCCCCTAGTCAGTGGATATTTTCAAGACGCACTATGGAGATCTGGAACATGCCCCCATAAAGTTGTTGAGATAAGTGTGTGTGTGTGTGCGTGTGTGCGTGTGTGTATGTGTGTGTGTGAGAGAGTGTGTATGTGTTTGTGTGTTTGTGAGTGTATGTGTCTGTGCCAGCGTGTCTGT
>NC_063355.1:39678649-39743526 GCF_021869965.1 Rhincodon typus | reverse complement strand
TTTGTGAGTGTATGTGTCTGTGCCAGCGTGTCTGTGTCAGTGTGTGTGTCTGTGTGTATATGTGTGTGCATGCATGCGTGTGTGTGTGTCTGTGTGTATTTGTGTGTGTGTATGTGTGTGTCTGTGTGTATAGGTATGTGTATGTGTGTGTGTGTCTGAGTGTGTGTGTGTGTGTGTGCATGTGTGTGCGTGTGTGTATGTGTGTATAGGTATGTGTGTGTGTGTCTGTGTGTATGGGTGTGTGTGTAAGGGTGTCTGTGTGTATGGGTGTGTGTGTGTCTGTGTGCATGTGTGTATGTATATGTGTGTGTGTATGTGTGTGTGTATATCTGTGTTGGGAGTGGAAGGGGAGGGCGTCCTTTGAAATTTTCAAAATGGTGATTGATTCAATTCTGTAAGTTCAGGATTTTGGGTTATGGGATCAAGGGATATGTAATTGATACAAATCAGCTATAATCTCATGAAAGAACAGGCATAAGAGTCAGTGAAAATTCAAGGTTCACAGAATCACAGAGGCCTACAGCACAGGAAAAGGCCCCTCGGCCCATTGAGTCCATGCCAATCAAAATCAATGACCCACTCTAATTCCATTTCTAGCACTTGGTCCATAGCTTTGTGTGCCTTGGCATCGCAAGTCTACATCTAAATATTTGCCAAATGTTATGAGAGTTTCTGCCTCTACCAGCCTTACAGGTAGAGAGTTCCAGGTTCTCACCACAATCTGGGTGAAAAAAGAATTCCTCACATCCCCTTAACCTCCTGCCCTGTACCTTAAATCTTTGCCCCAGGTCACTGATCCCTCCACTAAGGGGAAGAGTTCCTTCCTGCCTACCCTGTCCAAGCCACTCATAATTTTACACTTCATATCCCCCTTCAGTCTCCTGTGCTCTAAGGAAAACAACCCTAGTCTGTCCAATCTCTCATAACTAAAAATCTCTGGCCCAGGCAACATCCTGGTAAATCTCCTCTGCACCCTCGCCAGTGATATAACATCCCTCCTATAATATGGATTCCAGTAATAACACAGTGTGGAGCTGGAGGAACACAGCAGGTTAGGCAGCATCAGAGGAGCAGGAAAGCTGACATTTCGGGTCAGGACCCTTCTTCAGAAATGGGCCCATTTCTAAGAAGGGTCCCGATCCGAAACGTCAGCTTTCCTGCTCCTCTGATGCCGCCTGGCCTGCTATGTTCCTCCAGCTCCACACTGTTTTATCTTAATTTTCCTGTCTATCTTTGTGTTTTTGCAAATTTAGCTACCATATCTTCACTCCCTTCATCCAAATCACTGACATAAATTGTAGAGTTGAGGCTCCTGCACTGATCCCTGTAGCTCACCACTCATGACATCCTGCCAGCCTGAAAATGACCCATTTATTCCTACTCTCTGCTTCCAGTTAGCAAGCCAATATTCTATCCTTGCAATTTTATTTGCCTTTTCATTTTAATAGACTTGAAGTAGAGGGGAGTGAGCTCATGTGGAGATGAAGCTTCCTACTAATGGCACAGTTTTTCATCCAAAATCACAGGCCAATGTTATGGAGGACATAAAGAGCTTAGAGCGTATAGGGCTGGAGGAGGTTAAGGAAGGAGTGGGAGCCAGGATAGACTTAAAAACAAGAACGAGAGTTCTAAAATTGAGGTGTTACTGGACTAGGAGCCAATATAAGGTCAAAGGGTTAATAGGTGACTGGATCTTCGTTCAGTTTAGGATATGGCTGGAGAGTCTGAGATGAGTTCAAGCTGGAGAGAAGTGAAAAATGAGAGAGGGTGGTATTTGTTGGCTGGGAGTGGTTTAAGAAGTTCTCTCGTAGCAGTCAATGAGTGAGTCATAGCTATAAAATATTTCTGAAGAAGGGTCTAGGCCCGAAATGTCAGCCTTCCTGCTCAGCCTGCTGTGTTCATCCAGCTCTACACCTTGTTATCTCAGATTCTCCAGCATCTGCAGTTCCTACTCTCTCTGATATGGATTCCGGTGTTGTGCGCTGTTTCCTTGCTGAGGGCGTCACCTTCTCTGAGCCCATTGCTTGCACACGATTCCAGCGGTGTTGTCCGGGAGGTGGGTGGATCTACGAGTCCTCACTAACTCTCCTTTTCCGAAATGTAGCCTCGCAGCACTGTCCTGGTTGAGAATAAGTACAGATTGCAGAGCAAGCCCAGGTCTGCGAAGGTCACAACCACCGGGGCACTGAGACGCATGTTGTTTTGAACAAATAATGTATGGTCCCTTCAGCACATTGATATTGCTGACTCCCCTGGGAACCTCCCTTCCTCCAAACACCCGACAGCAACAGTAATTCACTCTGTTCTCAATCTCTGAACCCGTTCTCCAACTCCCCTCTCCTCCTTATTTTAATTGCAACCTGTGTTTGTGATTGGAGCTGATCCACTATTAACATATTTAAACAATCAACTTCACCCGAATTCGCACTGCCAGTGTGTGCTTTCTGATTTTTAAGACTGTCCATGTAGAAGATATGAACTCCACGCTCTCACTGTGTAAAAGTCATTGAAATTTAATGAGATCTATATTGGCTTGGGAACTGCTGAAGCCAATGATATTCATTAGTGCTTCCATGGAAACCATATGCCTCGTTTGACCCACATTCATTCCCACTGGTCCAATCTCCACACATTCAGGAAGAAGGAAGCAAGCATTTTCATTGACGTGGCATGGAGAAGGAATTCAATTTACACTATTGCTCTCACAGTTTGTTCAGTGCTGTGTTTGATCTCTCAGCCTTTGCCGGAAGTTAAAGGAGTAAAAAGAGATGTATATTTATACTGTGCTTGTCAGGCAGAGGAGTTTACAGCCAAGAACTAAATTTGGAGTGTGAGCACTGTAGGAAACTCAGCAGCCAATTTGCATGGAGTAAGTTCCCACAAACAGCACTGTGAGAATCGGCAAATTGTCTCCTTCAGTGATGTCAGCTTTGTGGCAACCAGGGCACCCCGCACACAGATCCCTTCTTCAAATACTATCTCAGGACCTTTGTATCTAATTAACAGCAGAGACAGAGATGTACAGCAAGGAAACAGACCCTTTGGTCCAGCTCATTCATGCCAACCAGATATCCTAAACTGATCTAGTCCCATTTGCCAGCATTTGGCCTATATGCCACTAAACCTTTCCTAATCATGTACCCATCCAGACGCCTTTTAAATGTTGTAATTATAACCATCTCCACCACTTCCTCTGGCAGCTCATTCCATACATGCACCACCCTCTATGCTAAAATGTTGCCTCTGAGGTCCTTTTTTAAATCTTTCCCCTCTCACCTTAAACCTATGCCCTTATAGTCCTGGACTTGCCTACCCCAGACAAAGACCTTGGCTATTCACCCTATCCATGTCCCTCATGATTTTATAAACCTCTACAAGATCGCCTCTCAGTCTCTGACACTCCAGGAGAAACAGCCCCAGTCTATTCAGGTTCTCCCTATCTTTCAAACCTCCAATCCTGCCTGGAATCATTCTTGTAAATCACTTCTGCACTCTCTTTCCAATATAGTCAAATTTCAAAGATAATCTTTCAAACATACAGCATGTCATTTGTGTACCAGCCCATTTTGTTGCTCTCATGTTTGAACACAGTATTTGAACTCACTATCTTTAGGCTCAGAAAGAAAGCTACAAAGTGAAGCTAAGTCGTACAGATGTACAGCATGACAGGCACTTTTTAAAATTTGTTTCTGGGATATGGGCATCGCTAGCTGGCCAGTATTTATTGCCCGTCCCTAGTTGCCCTTGAAGAGACTTTGTAGAGTTTGGTACGACTGAATGGCTTGCTAGGCCATTTCATAGGGCAAATGAGAGTCAACCACATTGCTGTGGGTCTAGTATCACATGTAGGCCAGGCCACGTGAGGATGGCTGAAGGATATTTGCGATAATTCTATTTTTTGCCTGCACTGGTCTCATTGTGAGAATCTGCCCACAGTTGTTCTGGCATTATTAAGGAGCAAGTGATGGGAGGCGATGGTTTTAAATATGGAGTCACAACACAATCTCAGAATTACTTCACAGATAACATTTTCTAAAATCTAAAGTTGCATATGTCTGCTTCACTTTAACTGCAATCATCTTAGTCCAGTACAGGAATGATTCGTTTTGAATTTCAGATAGTACGTTACACACAGGGCAAGCCAAAAATAAAATGGACAGTTCCTTGTATTCAAGTGGCAAATTCATTTTGATGGATGGCTAATTCCATCAAACTGTTTACCCATCCCAGTGTGTGCAGTGAAGCGAAACTGAGAAACCAAATCCAACACCCGCTGGCAAACTGAAATTGGACTTTTTTCTGCCAACCAGATAGTTAACTTCATTTGAGATCAAGACATTTTATGAAATATGTGTTAGCTAGCTGTCTTCTGATCTGAATTCCCAGGATGCTGCTCATTCCTCAGTTAAGAATTACATCAAATGTATAGTTCAGGAACAGGCCAATTGCTCCACCCACCATCTTCAACATTCAATCCCTCCACTACAGTGTCAGCAGTGTACGTCATCTGTAAGGTGCATTCCAGTAACTTGCCAAGGCTCCTCTAATGGCACTTCCAAACCCATGATCTCTGCAGTATAGAAGGACAAGGTTAGCAGATACCACCTCCAAGCCACTCGCCATCCTGACTTGCAAATATAATGCCGTTCCTTTACAGTCACTGGGTCAAAACTGTGAACCCACTGCCTAATGATATTGTGTGTGTACCTACACAAAATGGATTGCAGCAGTTCAAGAAGGCAGCTCACACGCCACTCCAGGGCAACTAGGAATGGGCAATAATTGCTGGCCCAGCCAACATCCCATGAATGAATAAAATGAAAGATCCATGTCAGTGTTTAGGTTCCATTGGAGATTCGTTGCCCTAAGCGAGGTGATCGATTCACGATCACATTGTTGTTTGTGGGATTATGCTGTGTGAAAATAGGCTGCCACTTTTCCAACATTGAAACAGTGACCACACTTCAGAAGTGCACCTGTGCTCAATGCAACCCATTGGCAAAATCTATTAACCCTTTCACCTTCACACCTTCGTGTAGTTTCTCCCTAGAGGCAGATGTTGCAAGATCAGAAATTATGAATAAAACCTAAAACAAAACTAGCCTCAGTGATGGTGATGATAAAACCGTCGCTGATTATTGTTCAAAGTCTATCTAGCTCACTGATGTCCTTTAGGGAAGGAAATCTTCCAACCTTACCCCAGTCTGGCCTACATGAGAGGCCAGACCCACAGTGATGAGGTTGACTCTTAACCGCCTCTGAAATGTCTAGGAAGCCACTCACTTCCAGGGCAATTAGGGATGGATTACAAATGCTGGCCATGCCAGTTTTACTCACAGCCCACAAAAAATAAACTATTAAAATGATTCTAGGGCTGTGGGCATCATTGGCTGGGCCAGTGTTTATTAATTGTCATTGAGAGGGTGGTGGTGAGCTGCCTTCTTAATCCATTGCAGTGTAGGGACTTGTACAATGCTGTTAGGAAGGGAGTTCCAGGATTTTGACCCAGTGACACTGAAGGAACGGTGATACAGTTCCAAGTCAGGATGGTGTGTGGCTTGGAGGGGAACTTCGAGGTGGTGGTGTTCATGTGTATCTGGATGGTAGAGGTAAGTGGGTTTGAAAGATGCTGTTGAAGAAGCCTTGGTATTGTATAATCTTCAGTCTGCGGGACCTGGCTTTAAACCCTGGTGCCGTCTATGGGAAATCTTGGAGGAGGGTAGGATGCACTACATAAATATGAATGAAAGAAAGAACCTGCACTTACAGAGTGACTTCCAGAATCTCTCTGATGTCCCAAAGTACTTTCCACAAAGTGATTCTGATATATACTCACTGCATAATGTAAGAAGCTTATGGAAATCAATTTATACGCAGCAAGCTCCTCACAACCAGCATTATGTGGCAATGGTCAAATTCTTTCTATTCAGGTGATGTTGCCTGAAGAATAAATTTCAGCCAGGGCATTGAAGAGAAGTCCCCTACTTTTCATCATGGGATCACCTCCTGTTCTTCAGCCAGCATTATTGAAGACAGATGATCCAAGCATAAGTTGGTGCAGGAGCAGAGGGACCTGGGTTTATACATGCTCAGGTCATAAGAAGTGACAAGAAAGCAGGAAGTAAAGCATTCAGGATCCTCAGCTTTATTAACAGGGGGTTAGAGTACAAGAACAAGGTGATGTTGAACTTTGACACAACACTTGTTAGGCTTCAGCTGGAGTACATTTTATACAGTTCTGGCTGCTACATTATAAAGGAGGAGGTGAACGCATTGGAGTGAGCACAGAAGTGGTTTACCAGAATGGTTCCAGGGAGGGGAACTTCAGCGATGAGGATAGATTGAAGAAATTAGGGCTGTTTGCCTTGAAGAGGAGAAGGCCAAGAGGAGATCTGATAGAGGTTTTCAAAATCATGAGCGGGCTGGATAGAGTAGATAGGGAGAAGTAGTCCCCATTCATTAAAGGAACAAGAACGAGAGGGTATAGATTTAAATTGATCTGCAAAAGATGCAAGGACGATGTGAGGAAAAAAACTTTTCCTCACAGCGAGTACTTATGGTCTGGAATGCACTGCTTGGAAATGTGTGGAGCCATTCAAAAGGATGATAATTGGATAGAAATAATGTGCAAAAGTATGGGTCAAAAGCAGGAAATTGTCACCAGGTAACAACACTTGTTCGAAGAGCCAGTGCAGACTTGATGGACTGAATGGCCTCCCCTGTGCCATAACACTGCTTTGATTCAATGCTAATCACACAGGAATTTGCTGTGCACAGGTTAGTGGTGAACAGCACCACATAAGGAGAAATGCATGCCTTACTTTCTAATGGGTATTCCTGATCAACAGATAGAACCAGACTATGGAGGTGAAGTTCTCCATCGATGCTGCAAGATGACTTTGTCTCCAAGTGTGTTTCTTTCAGTGGAAGTGATTAGCTTAGCTGAAAGCTGATAGCTTATGTGCAGAGATAGTAGGAACTGCAGATGCTGGAGAATCCGAGACAACAAGGTGCAGGGCTGGATGAACACAGCAGGCCAAGCAGCATCATAGGAGCAGAATGCTGCTTGGCTTGCTGTGTTCATCCAGCTCATGTGCAGAGTTTGCCAAGAGGGAAGATCAGTTTCTCATTCTCTATGCTTGAGACCAGGCCTTATTGAACATGCTGGGAGTTGTAGTCCTGTTAAAGTGCCACAGGCAACTTTACATGGCTGTTTCCAAGGTGGCCACCTGTCTCGCGTTTGAAACAGACTGTCTGGGTTTTTTTTGCCTTTGATCAGGCTGTCCAAGAAATCTGTAGGAAGCAAAGCGGGCTTTTTAAAACTGTAAGCCTACCGTAATTCTCCAAATATAATGCACTTTCCCCTCCCCAAAGTTTGTCAAGGTGCATCATACTGATAATGAAAAAGAGTTTTTTTTATTGTAGTGTTATGATTGATGATGCATACCAATCAGAAATGGCAAATGACTTTTCTTTTAAATTTGTCTGGTTTCCCGGTGGTCTCAATGCATGCAGAGTAGAAACATTTTTGTCCTATATGTTGTTTTAAGGTCATTTTTACCTGATGTCCGTCAATAATGAATTGCCCATTCAAGAGTTCCAGAGAATAAAGGCAATCCCTCTGTTCCTGCCCTAATGATAAGGGTACACAGGCAGGAGCCCCATCACTTCTTGTGCGCATCACATCATAAACTCAACTGGCTCAGTTGATCAACTTGTGTAACATGGTGGTCGGTGCTTAGCAAACTAGAGTGGGAATGAACACCTTAACGTAGTCGCTTATTTTTTGTAAAAACAGGATCACTATTGCAAATATCAAGGCGCATGTCACCTACGTGTGCTCCTCATGCCAGCGCCAAATACCAGAGTACTCTGGTCTCATCCTGGTCACTGGATTTTCCCTCTGGGATGGTGCCAAGCAATTCCGAGTCTTTGTTCGTGAAAATCAGAATGTGTATTACCATATAAAGGGTAAAGTCACTCATTATCGGAAACAGACAACTGGTTTAATCAGAGGGTCACCACACCTCAGGCAAGGAACTAGGCTGAGAAGGCAGGATATCAGCTGATGAAGGGTCACTGGATTCGAAACATTAACTCTGCTTTCTCTCCATGGATGCTGCCAGACCTCCTGAGTTTCTCCAACAAATTCTGTTCTTGTTCAGGACCTCAGCTGGGGTAGGAATTGAACGTGTGTTGTAGGTATCACACTGCATACTAAACCAGCCACACAAGTTAACCAATCCCTTGTATTATATATACTTGTGTGAAAGATGAATTTTTGAAACACATTTCTTTTAGGGAACAGATCAAAGGGTCAACTTCTACACAGTTAATACCTTCAAGGGGTTTACTTTCACGTTCTGACCAGCACACACCTAACACATCTTTCCAAGCAATCCTTATGGTCATGGGAAAACAGAGGCAGAGCTAAGCTTTTACTATCTCCCTCTTGATATCTTTATTCAGGAACCTCCTTGAATATCGCCCCCAACAGCCTGGGTGAGGAAGCAACAACAGCAGTTGGGCCTGAGAAGTCAACGTTGCTCAGGGGGTTGGGGAGGGGTAATGGGAAGGCTCAGAATATTGGGAAATATCACGTTGATGATTCCCAGCCTGTGACCCTAAACCTTGGGTCAGTGGGAAGGGTTGGCTGGTTGTGGGAAATGGAACTGTACTGAGTGGACATTCCTGAGAACTGATTTAATTAATATTGAGCTAGGTGAAAATGTCAGGATATACATTCCATTGAGATCCACTGTCATTTTCCATGGGGGATTGTGAACCCAAGTGGGCTCATGAGCTAAAATTTTGAGGTCGAAGGTTGCGAGGCAAAATTGGTCGCTGTGGAGCTCTGTCTGGGTTAAACAAGCTGTGGTCCTTCTCTAACCGCCTCACTCCCCACCCTCACAGCCCACACTCCTTCCACACCCCTCCACCCCCACATCCTCACGAGCAGCTGTGACTATTTTACAGCCTTGAAATGGGGTCATGATGGAAAAGAACGTTTAGGAAAGACCACGCCCAGGGGAATGCAGGCCTGGGTTCTCCTCACAGGTGTGCAAGAGGTGAAAAACTGGATGGACAAGGAAAACCTAGAGCGTTGTAAAGCTGATGGAGTGTGGGGTAATGGGGCTGGGGAAAACCACTGAGGGACAGGAATTTTCAATGTGAGGCATTGCCAGACCAGAAGACATGGTTCAGTGAGCGGTGAATAAAACATTGGCCAGAATTTTCCCCTCTTGAGAAAGGGCTGTGAAGGTGATGGCAGGGTCAGATAATCAGGCAGGATGGCCCCACGGGAGACTCTCATTCACCTCTTGCCTCCTCAGATATTAGGCTCTGGTCATCAAGGCCTATGGTCCACTTTCCTGCCATGCCTCCTGTCCTCTCATTTCCGCCCCGCCACCCATCCTCCCACTGCCAAGTGAGGCCTTTAAGTGACCAATGAATGAATGACTGGCTGCAATTACTTCAGCCCAAGTCAGGATAGGAAAAGTATTGAGTTAACTGGCCGATAAACAATTGCAGGCAGACTGTCTGTCATAGCGGGGGGTAGGGTGATGGATTGTCCCTCAAGCTACAAAGGTTTGTGGACAAGTGAGGAACTGGACTACTGCAACCCTTTCCCACAAGTAATTTCCCTGTCCACCCGGCTCTCGCTTTTGGCCTCTCACTGCGCACCCCCCCATCTCCCCAAATGCCTCCCCATCCCCATCCAACAGCTGCCTTTCTCACAGCTAGGACTGCAGTGGTTCAAGAAGGCAGCTCACCACCACCTTCTCAAGGGGCAACTAGGGATGGGCAATAAATGCTGGGCCCAGCCAGAGACACCCACATCCCACAAACAAATAAGATTAAGAAGAATAATTTGCACTGATGTGGACTTTAATGTAGATAAAAGCTCCGAGCTACCCCGCAGAGAGAAAGCAGATACTCAAACAATCTGAGAAGACTTTATGAAGAATCCATGCATGTAAGGAGAATCTGAAGAGACCCTTTAGTGGGAGGCAGTGAAGCAGTGAGGTGAAGGAACTGAACTGCATTTCCATAGCACCTCAGGGTAAACAAAGCTGCTGTGCAGCCACTGAGGCACTTTTGAAGTGTGGTCCTCATTATAACATGACTTTCTGCTGCAAAGAGGTATGTTGGCAAACCCGAAGGGATCTGGGGGATGCGGGGGAAAGGTAGTGCAGTGATAGATGACCTTTCGAATGGCATAGCAACCTCAACAGGCTGAATGGTTTACTCCCGCTCCAGATATTTTGGAAGGTGGCAACCAATGTGCAGATAGCAAGCTCCTAAAAACAACAATGTGACAATCATACAATCCTTACAGTGCGGAAGCAGGCCATTCAGCCCATCAAGTCCACACCAACCCCCTGAAGAGCATCCAACCCAGATCCAAACCACACCCCCCTTACCCTATAACCCTGCAATTCCCATGGCTAACCTGCACACCTTTGGACTGTGGGAGGAAACTGGAGCACCCAGACATGGAGAGAATCATAGAATAGAATAGCATCACTACAGTGTGGAAACAGGCCCTTCGGTCCAACAAGTCCATAGACCCATCCCCCTATAACCCACCTAATCTACACATCCCTGAACACTACGGGCAATTTTGCACGGCCAACCCACCTAGCCTACGCAAACTCCGCACAGACAGTTACCTGAGGGTGGAATTGAACCCAGGTCCCTGGCGATGTGAGGCAGCAGTGCTAACCACTGAGCCACCATGCACTGACAATGACTGGATGAGTTGTTTTAGTGATATTGATGAGGGATAAATTTTGGCCAGGACTTCGAGGGAGAACACCCCTGCCCTTTCTAAAAATAGATCTTTGACATCCACTCCAGACATCCCAGAAGGCTCTGCTTAATACGTCAACTGCATTCCTTCAGTGATGCATGGAGTATCAGTCTTGATTCTTGTGGTTGAGTCTATGAAAAGTGGGATTTGAACCCAGAACTTTCCGACTCAGACCCCTGTGGCACTTGAGGCAGGAAGAGGTTTAGGCACAAGGCAACAAAGAGTAGGAATAAGGCTCTTCCACCAATGACACAGCAGCAACAGTGGGAGAACCACAGACAACACAGGAATACAAAGAGTTTGGTTATGGGCCATGGCCTCTGGAGGAGGGAGCAGAGACGAGGCGGGAAATGGGAAAGACAGAGGCAGATGATGACAGGGTGGCCATATGGAATTGATCTTTCAAACACAGACAGGCTTGTTGGACTGTAGGCCTTCAATTTGTTTCTGTTCTTCAATTTGACCAATTGCTAATGTACAGATTGGAAGCAGAAGCCTTTAAATGCTCGTGTAGCATCAGGCAGGGTCAGAATGGAATCTTGCAAATCACAGGAGTCAGAAAAATCCCTCAGCAGCTTGATGCCTTTTACCACACCAGAAAAGAGAAAGCCCACCCACATCCCCATATATCTCTCCAAAAGGTGGGAGCAGAATGTCCCACAAGAGCAAAATGAGCCTTAAATAGAAATAATGATTGGAATTACACAGAAAATTACAGAGGGAAATAAAAGAGCTTGGAAAAGCACTATGGATTGCTGCTCCCCATATGGATCCCATGGTCACAGGGATGTGAGCTACTAATCCAGACAGACCCAGAAGGATCCCGATTCAGGACGGTGATGGGAGGTATTGTCCGCACATTAGATTACCACCACAACAACAACTGCTAGCATTTAGATAGTACTTTGAAAACTGTAACACTTCCTGAGGTGCTCCATAATCAAACAAAGAAATGACACCCCAGGAGATATCTGGGCAAGTCACGTTGAAGTGGTCAGCTTTAAGGGACAAGGAGAGGACATGGCAAAGTGTTTTGGGGAGGAAACTAGGAGTCAAGGAGCTGAAAGCTCATCCACCAGTGATGGAGTGATTGCAATTGGAGTGCTGAAGACAGATGAATTTTAAATCAAGTCATTTTTAGAGCAGGAACCAATGCAGAGCAACAAATACAAAGGTGGAGGGTGAATAGGACGTGTGGCAAGTTGGGATACAGGCAAAAGAATTTTGAATGGGTAATGTGGTATGTGAATTTCAGTGCCAGTGTGATGCTTGGTATGTAGGATATATGTCCCAAGAATTGGTGGATTGTATCAAACTGCATATGTCTTTGTTTGTTCACTTGTTCACCGACAGTACCTAACCAGCCTGTGCTTGCAAAACTCAATGCACAAGTGTCCAACATTAACACACTGTGGAACTGGAGGAGCACAGCAGGCCAGGCAGCATCAGAGGAGCAGGAAAGCTGACGTTTCCGGTCAGGACCCTTCTTCAGAAATGTGTCCAACATTAGATGTGATTCTGCAAAAGGACAACATTTGCAAAATAATCCTGCGTGCTCGAAGATTTGCAATGAGAACGAATTCAAGAATTCCAGTCCAGATTGAAGTACATATATTAATAAACAGGGCAGACAGATTGAACATTTACCGGCAACATACTTACTTCAACTTAACCAAACAGGTGACCCCCATTCTCTGGCTCATTTCTTGGGGCAATGCCTTGACCAATCTGAGTCAAGCAGCCACAATGGAGGGTCCAGGGAGAAGATGTGGGTGCCCCCTCCCATTGTAGCTGGAGGAGGGAATGGGGAAGGTGGCAAGGGGGGGAGAGGTGTCCAGTTTTGAGTTTGAGTTTAAATAAAGCTTGTCACTTAAATAAATGTCATCATCATCTAACTGAAACATTATCCATCGCAACACTTCTACCAATCATAGCTCACTTGCCAACCAATTAGTATGCTTTATTTATTTTTTTTGTTCATTCATGGGATGAGGGTGTCACTGGCTAGGCAGCATTTATTGCCCATCCCTAATTGCCCAGAGGGAAGTTAAGAGTCAACTACATTGCTGTGGGTCTGGAGTCACATGTAGGTGAGACCAGGTAAGGATGGCAGTTTCCTTCTCTAATGGGCATTAATGAACCAGATGGTTATTTTTCCGAAAATCAACAATGGATTCATGGTCACCATTAGATTCTTAATTTCAGATATTTTATTGAATTCAAATTCCACCATCTGCAGTGACAGGATTCAAATCTGGTCCCCAGAACGTTATCTGGGTCTCTGGATTAACAGTCCAGACATAATACCACTAGGCCTTCGCCTCCCCTAGTACATAAAGGTCATTTTTTCCTTTATGTTGGTAATTTTGCAAATTGTTCTGATAAGAGTAAGACAATTCTTTTCTTTCCCTCAGAAATACTAAAGCTCTGTAAAGGAGCGTAGGGCTGATCCATCATTAGGGAGAAATGATTTAACCTGAGGGTCACCACACCCTCAGCGAAGGGAGATGTTGAGAACGAGAGTCCTTCACAGTAAACACAGCCAGTACAGGAATTGAACCCACTCTGTTAGTGTTGCGCTGTATCACAGACTAACTATTCAGCCAACTGAGCCAATCAACCCCTTCAAGTTCTGGATGACCATATGACTAGCACCGAATGACTTCAGATCTGTGGGAGGTGAGGGATTGACAAGGAGAACATCAGAATAGTCCCCCCCATAGAGATAACTAAAGGAAACATGAGGGCTTCAGGAGCAAAGGCTGCTGAAGGTGGACAGGACAATCACGGCTTCACCTAATCAGCACCAAGGTCACCGGTACTTCAACATTCAGCGAGAACATTAACAATGAGAGATACGACTTGACTGAGGAACTAAGATGAGAAAAACGAGCAGGATTAAAATATTCCCAGAGGCAGTCAGACATCAAAAAAAACTCTCCGACTTCACTAGATTGACGGAAGGCTAATCAACAAATCTGCGTTTGAAGATAGCTCACTCAACAATTTTACGCGTGTATAATTTACATCACAGTCCATTGTGCTGGCTTAAAGATCTGTTGCTTTTTAAGTCTGTCTGACAGCTTCACTTACTTGAAATGGTGAGTAAAGATCCCACCAAACAGATGGTGTCATCTTCTGAGCTGATAACGTACAGTGTTGACTGTCGCCCAGTTGGCATCATATTTGCTTTAGAGGTCAGAAGGTTGTGGCTTCAAGTCCCACTCCAGAGAGCTGGACACAAAATCTAGACCGAGGGAGTGCTGCCCTGTCGGTAGATACAGCCTTTTGTGTTAAACTGGCTTAATGAAGAGGTATGTAGTGCAACTGCTAGGGTCTGGAGGAGTGAGTTGAAAGACCTCGCTGGGGCAGGGAGATTGACACCAGGACTGGTGCCCAATGGAGACGTCTAAGAACTGTCAGTCAAATCAAAGGGCTGGCAATCCTAGTAACCTTGGCAGTGCCACAACGGGAGAAGATGTGGGTGCCCCCTCCCATTGTAGCTGGAGAAGGGAAAGGGGCAAGGGGGGAGAGAGTTGCCCACTTTGGAGCAGCCTTTGAGAAGGCCCCTTTGTTCCCCTCTCCATTCCACCCCGGGAACCCTTTGTACAAATGCCTGGGTTTATCTGCTAGCCACCCCTTTCCCAGGTATTGACATTTCCCCCCTTCTCCCCCAAGTACCCAGTCAAACATAAGCAGTCAGAAAGAGGCCTACAATTGGCCAACCCCAGAGATTAATTGAGGCTGAACTGAGGTCCTGCCTCCATTGGCAGGTGGCCCTGTAGCAGCCGTTGAAACTATCCAATGAGAGTGGGAATATTTGCGGCTTATCCTGCCACGCTCTCCACCACCATTTTATGGGATCTCCCACCTTTCAGCCTATCTTCAGAAGGCTAGGAAAATGCAGCCCCCTGTCTCTTCACAAGTAACAACAAGAGATCCCCCAGCACCATTTTGAAAATGAGCAGTTAGCAGGTTTTCTGCCCCAGTCCTGCCCCAGCTCACTCTCAGTCAACATCACGTAGAAACAGATGAGCTGTCCATTGCTGTATTGCTATTTGTGAGATCTTGCTGTGCATGAGCAGGTTTTCTATATTGCTGCATTTCAAAGGTACCCTCACAGGCTGCAAAGTTCTTTGGGATGACAGCGGCTACACAAATGCAAGTCAACCTCTCTATTGAGGTACCTGGGTGATGGCATCTGGGTCAATTGTAAGGAGTTGCTTTTATTATCCTCAATCAGCCCTTTGGAAATGGAGTAGGAAAATCACCCAGACATTTACTGCTCCTGACGTCTAGCCGAGCAAATGGATTTTTTTTTGTTGTTTTCAGGATCTCAGCACAGGGGCAGCACAGTGGCTCAGTGGTTAGCACTGCTGCCTCACAGCACCAGGGATCTGGGTTTGATTCCACCCTTGGGGAACTGTCTGTGTGGAGTTTGCACATTCTCCCTGTGTCTGCATGGGTTTCCTCCCATGGTCCAAAGGTGTGCAGGTTAGGGTGGATTGGCTGTGCTTAAAAATTGTCCCACAGTACTCAGAGGTGTGTTATAGGGGGATGGGTCTGGGTGGGATGCTCTGAGGGGCAGTGTGGGCTTGTTGGGCCGAATGGCCTGTCTCCACCCTGTAGGGATTCTATGATTATAAATGTGTGGCTCACTCAGATTTGCAAAGCAATACTCCTCAACTCAATCTTTAAGTAGAGATTAATAATTTTTTAATTATCAAAGGTGTAAAGGGTTATGGGGAGACTGTGGGCTGAAAGGTATTGAAGTGTTTGATCAGCCATGTTCGTATTGAGTGGCAGAGCTGACTTAATAGCTTGAATGACCTGTTCCTGTTCCTATGTGTTTGTGAACTTATTCATCAGCTCCAATGGGAATCAGATCTCACATTGTGTGAGAAACTGTCAATGTGTTGTTCTGAGAACAGCCATAGGCTCCCAAAAGGTGGGCTCTCTGACGAGATGTTTGGGCAATGGTGCATTTGTAATCTACAGGTCCAGGCTCTGGGAGTCATGGAAACCAATCTCCAACATAACAGCTTTTTGAATTTAAATTCAATTCATTAATTATAGAAAATAGAACAATAGTGGCCATGAAACTGTCATCAATTGTTTCAAAAACCCATCATGTTCACGAATGGGCATTAGGGAAGGAAATCTACTGTCTTTACCCAATCTGGCCCACACATGACTCCAGACAAACAGTGAACTGCCCTCTGAAATGGCTGAGAAGCTGGGTCGGTGATGCCCACATTCCCATTAAGGCATTTTTAAAAATTCCCTGGTATTACTAATAGACAAGTTCCCGTGGCCAATCCACCTAATCTTTGGGCTGTGGGAGGAAACCAGAACACCCACATAGACAACATGCAAACTCCACAGAGACAGTTGCCTGAGGGTGGAATTGAACCAGGGTTCCTGGCGCTGTGAGGCAGCAGTGCTAACCACTGAGCCACTCCTCCACCCACTATAAGTGATTAATCATTTTAATGGGCTGCTGCCCACTTGTGGGCAAATGTTCCTAGGAACTGAACCCATCATTCCTGTCTCCAGGAAAATGGCCTCCCAGGGGGAAATAAACTGGTCATTAATACTTGGAACCGTACTTATCAATCAAACTTGACCTCCATTTGGAAGTATAAAAAATGGGTCGGATCACTGAGTTCGATTCGTTAGTGTGACTGGTATTTCCTTCTGGACCAGTCCTGGATAGAAACACAGAACCTGGCTGTCAGGGCCCTCTCTGGCACCCGTCCACCCTCTCATTCCCAGTTCTGTAAAAGTTCAAGATCAAGTTTCATTGTCTTTTTAGGCATAGTATTCAAGGGGCTGCGTTTAATCTGTCAAATTGGACTGTGCCAAGACTGAGCAAGAAGTGTGGAATTGACAATGCAGTTGTGAGAGGGTTAAACATCACATCAAGCCTGCCTGCTTCTCATTTCCGCCTGGGCTAATTCCTTCCTCTCAGCACAGATGTCTGCTTGCACATGTCAATGCCTCTGACACCACGTAAGCTGGAGCTTTTCAAATATCTGACGCATGACATTAGGACATCTGGGCCTATAAATTTGCATACACAAAGCCTGTTTTCCAGACCCTCACTGACTTACCACTTGCTCCATCACAGTGGTCAGGAAATGGGCCCACGTTTCCAATTAGGATGTATTTTCAATGTATCGCCTAGTGCACTGATGAAGGTAAAAATCCATGGTGCCCAAGGTAAATGTGAATAAGGACCTGTTTGAGGCCCCCAGTTCAAGAGTGGTTTAGTTTGAGACTGTCCACGGTAACCACCGACAGTGAACGTTGACCTTGGGAATGCCACTGATCCACAAGTTACATGTTTCAAATGTACCAAAGCGCAGGAGTCATCCAAATCCTACAATGATAGAGAGCTCGCTATTCCCTCAGGGTCCATCACTCCCAACCACTCACACCAAAGCTGACTGACTCCACAGCCCCAGGAAATTATTTCAACTTTTGATTGAAAGATGGAGACAGAATAATGAAGGGACATCAAATAGACACAAATCAGGAGAGTGATGGAATACTCTTCACTTGCCTGGATGGGTGCAGCTCCAACAACACTCAAGAAGCTTGACACCATCCAAGACAAAGCAGCCGCTTGATCGACACCACATCCACAAACATCCACTCCCTCCACCACTTAGTAGCAGCAGTGCATGCTATCTACAAGATGCACTGCAGAAATTCACCAAAGATCCTGAGACAACATCTTTGAAATCCATGGCCACTTTCATCTAGAAGGACAAGGGCAGCAGATACATGGGAATGCCACCTCCTGCAAGTTCAACTCCGAGCCACTCACCGTCCTGACTTGGAAATATATCATCAGTCCTTCACTGTCACTGGGTCAAAATCCTAGAGCCCCCTTCCCCCCTCTCTAAAGGCATTGTAAGCGTATGTACACCAAATGGATTGCAACAGTTCAAGAAGACAGCTCACCACCACCTTCTCCAGGGCAACTAGGGATGGACAAGAAACACTGGGCCAGGCAGTGATGTCCACATCCCATGAACAAATTATAAAAAAGGAGTCATTAAAAGTGTTAGAGAAAGAATGGGATGTGAACAAGTTATGGCAAGAGTTTGCTAAAATCGGATGTTGCCTGGAGGCCTAATCGTGACGCGAGCATATTGCCTGGATTTGCCGACCCCTTGTCCACCTTCTCCACTGGATAAAAAGGATAAATATCAGTGGTAGGATGTTGAGTTACCTTCTGGTTATTGAGAGTAGCCACGCTTTACGAACTCGACCCTCAATCCTCCCACGTTGTCCTGATTGTATGGCACCTTGGTCTCACCCCAACTGTTTGACTTTCAGCATCTTCCACATATTGTTACATCCTTTACAAGGTCACCAGTGTCTCCAGAATGTGGCGATAAACATCTCAGAGGCTTCAAAGGTAAAACGTATGTTATCAGTTTCAGAGTCACCTCACTGCATGGCTGGACCTCAACCTCTTAAAATAAAAAGTGTTGCCATTTTGGAGCAGCAACTCTCAATCTCTCTGCCTTTGACTGGTGAGATTGGGAGGTTTGTTGGTATTTGACCTCATGAACTTTCAGTCAGCTTTTGCACAACATTTACCTGCCCTGCGAGTCAGTTAAAGAGCCTCATCTAACAAGATAATCCTTTTGATATCTTGCGTTGGATTTCAAAGCATTGGAAGAACTTGCTATGATCTGGAATGTGCTGCCAGAAAGGCTGGTGGCAACAATCCTTCCAGAAATTGTGTCCAATAAATACTTGACCAGGTGCCATTTGCAGGATTCTTGGAGGGGATGTGGAATTGCATAACTCCTTCAAAGAGCCAGCACATATGCAGCAGGCCAAATGGCCTGCTTCTGTGCAGTACTACAATTCTGAGTTTTTACAGCTCCAATGCATTTTGGGGAGGAAATAGAATAGGGACATTTGACCATGAAGGACAATGATGTCAGTGGAACCCATTGTTCTGGGTATGCTTTGCTCATCTTGTTTCAAAATGCAGTCGTGGGCTGCCAATGTAGACATCAATCCATGGTACATTCTGTACGGATGTGAGTTAGGCATCACAGAAACAGATAAATTTAGAAGATTGGAGCAGGAGTAAGCCACTCAACCCATCAAATCTTCTCCATCATTCAATATAATCACAGCTGATCATCGAGCTCAATACTCTAATCCCGCCCTCTCTCCATCGTCCTTAATCCCTTTAGCTACAAGAGTTATATCTACAGTCATTCCTCTGTATCCGCGAGGGTTCCGTTTCTGAGAACCCCTGCGGATGATGGAATTCGTGAGTGTGGAGTTCAGTAAAAATCACGGATTCGCAAGTTTGACTGTAAATGTTGAATTTTGTCGCTCCTTACATTTTGTGTCGATAGGCAAATTTGCGAGTCTCAAACTCGCAGATACTGAGGATTTTCTGCACCTCTTTCTTGAAAACACACAATACTTTGGCCTCAGTTACATTTGGAGACACACTGAGGCTTAGGCAAATAGATGTAGTGCAAAAATAATCAATTTTACACAAATGTGATCCTTCACATACAGTGCCACCGAAAGGATTTTGTTTTACTCTCCCTGCCACAATATCTCCGTGTGGTCCCAGTTTCCACAGCTTGCCAATGGAGGCCACTGGCCCTGGATGTTTGGTTGGGTAGTCCCTCACGTGGGGATGGGTGGGGTGCATTGCTTGTGTCTGGATGCCCCTGAAATGTCAAGAGACTCAGTGGCCTCCCACCCAGCTAGAAATTCCAGGGTTCGGAGGTGAGAGCAGGCAGGTTGGAGGTGGAGGGCATGGCTATCTCTGGAGCATCCTGAGAAGAGATTTCAGAGGGGCCTGTGAATGTGTGGTTCCTCTTCTGGCTGAGTGCCCCCTGGCACTGCCCTGACTTCTTTGGAAGGAGTGTTCCCCACATTTCCCCACCTCTCTGTGCGTGCCTCCCCAGCAGACCCTGAGAGGGAGCTGGAGGGTTTTCATCATGTAGCTGCACTCATAGAGTCACAGAGTTATACAGCACGGAAACAGATCCTTCGGTCCAACCAATCCATGCCGACCACATTCCCAAAGTAAACGAGTCCTTCCTGCTTGCGCTTGGCCCATATCCCTCCAAACATTTCTGTATTATTCGTGAACTTATCCAAATGTCTCTTAAACGCTGTAGCTGTACCTGTATCCACCATTTCTTCTGGAAGTTCATTCCATACGTGAACTACTGTCTGTGTAAAAAAAAATTACCTCTTGTGTCTTTTTTGAATCTTTCTCCTCTCACCTTAAAAATATGCCCCCTCGTCTTGAAATCCCAGCCCTATAGAAAAGACACCTACCATTCACCTTATCTGTACCCCTCATGATTTTATAAACCTCTATAAGGTCACTCCGCAACCTCCTACGCTCCAGTGAAAGAAGTCCCAATCTATTCAGCCTCTCCCTATAATTCAAACCCTCCAATCCCAGCAACGTCCTGGTAAATTTCTTCAAAGCGCCTCCAGCTAAGTAATGTCCTTCCTGTAACAAGGAGACCAGATCTGGAGCCAACACTCCTGAAGCCTCCAGCCTATAAGGACAACTGCTTCCCACATTCCTGTCTGCTGCTCCTGTTCTTCCCTGTGCATTTTGGATTACATAGAAACATAGAAGACAGGAGCAGGAGGAGGCCATTCGGCCCTTTGAGCCTGTTCTGCCATTCTTCATGATCGTGTCTCATCGTCCAACTAAGTAGCCTAATCCTGCTTTCTCCCCATAACCTTTGAACCCACTCGCCCCCAAGTGCTATACCTAGCCGCCTCTTGAATACATTCAATGTTTTGGCATTAACTACTTCCTGTGGTAATGAGTTCCACAGGCTCACCACTCTTTGGGTGAACAAATGTCTCATCTCCATCCTAAACGGTCTATCCCGAATTCTCACACTGTGACCCCTGGTTCTGGACACACCCACCATCAGGAACACCCTCCCTGCGTCTACCCTGTCCAGTCCTGTTAGAATTTTATAAGTCTCTAAGAGATCCCCCCTCATTCATCTGGACTCCAACAAAAACAATCCTAACCTGGTCAACCTCTCCTCGTACATCAGACCCGCCATCCCTGGAATCGGCCTGGTAAACCTTCACTGCACTCCCTCGAGAACAAGAGCATCCTTCCTCAGAAAAGGAGACCAAAACTGCACACAATATTCGAGGTGTGGCCTCACCAAGGCCCTGTATAACTGCAACAATACACTCCTGCCCCTGTACTTGAAACCTCTCACAATGAAGGCCCTTTACCACCTGCTGCACCTGCATGCTTACCTTCAGCAACTGGTGCACAAGGACACCCAGGTCCCGCTGCACACTCTCCCTTCCCCATTTACAGCCGTTCAGGTAGTAATGTGCCTTCATGTTTTTGCTGATTGCTTACAATACAGAGTCCTCTCCTGCCTGGGGTTGCACAGGGGCTTTGTGTCCACGAGACCTCCAAGTGCCAGTGTCTTGGGGCATTTCTTCCTCAGCTGGCTGTGGAGCTGTCACAGTCAGGTGCTCACCAGCTTGAGCTTTCAAATTTCCTAAACGTAACATTCCCACCCAGGTTGCAGTTATCTGAGTAGACAGGATGCATGAGGCTGCATTGTTGATGCTTCCTCCGAGGCCTCTGACCTCCCCTCCTCCTCGGAGGAGGAGGAGGTAGTGACTGATGAAGCTAGTGGACATCTCACTGGTCCATGCGAGACACCAGTAAGGAAGGACTCACCAGCCAGTGGTTAGAAACAGTGTGCAATGAATGAGGCTGACAGTGGGGTTAATGTGAGAGTAGTGGTGGAAGTGAGGGTAGGCCTCACCTGGTTGGGTGGGACTTGGATGTCATGACATCTCCCATAGGGGACAGGATTCGCTGCTCATGTTGGGGAGTGGGGGGGTAGGCCACAATGGGGGGGGGAGGTGAGGAGCCAAATATTGAGCACCTCTCCACCAGCCTTCCTGCCCTATTGTGGACTGTCTTCTCCTGGATGACAGAAAGAGGAGAGATTGAGTGAATTGCAACTGGGTGGAATGCCTATTACTGCTGGAGCAGGCAGGGGTGAAGAGGTGGGTAGTGAGTAGGCAGTGCAGAGGGCACAGAGGGGCAGTGGTGTGTGAGGTTGGAGTGAAATGAAAGCGAGTGAAGGAAGATGCTGAAGGCGGTAGTGGGGGTGTCAGAGCATGAGCCTTGGTAGAAAGTAGATGCAGTTCTTGAGACAGAGTGAGCGTGAGGTTGCAAAGCGAGCATGGTGGCACCTACCCTGGCAGAGTGCAGAAGATCAATGACCTTCCTGTGGCACAGCCGGGTGAACTTCTGCACTGCTGAGACCTCCCTGACCTCAGAGCAGGTTTCCAGGGTCTCCTCTTCCGGTATTCTCTGGGAAGAGGATACCCTTCATCCCCTCCAGCAAGACCTCCAGGTTATTGTCGGATAATTGTGACACTAACTTCCCTTTCTCCCACATGTTCTGGACCTGCCCAGGACAGCTTTAGAATGCCAAGGCTCGGACGTTGGTCTTTCAATGGGTATCCACCGAGTGGTGAGTTATTCTGGGAATGGTGGATAGTAAATGAGGTTAAAATCACATGTGAGGGTGAACATAGGGTTGGTTATTAATGAGCTAAGGTTTGAGAAGATACATCAATGAAATTACATTAGGCCTCGGGTTGAGAAATCCTCCATAAAAAAGTGACACAACTCAGAGTTAACCAAAAAAAAATAAAATTCTGTTCCTCTCTTCCTTAACACACTATAATCTGACATACCCGAACCTAGGAAGATCCAATGATTCAACAAGCTTTGGGGAAATATATTTTACTGTAGTTGAAATGAGCAATTTTCTTAACGGTTTATTATTGTTAAAAACCAGCTTTGGGCTTTTCTCTATCCCCTCCTTTCATTCTCAGTGCTCAAGCATTACTGTAAAAGTAAAAGATCAGAAAAAGTAAAGAAATTAATCATTTTACATTATACGGCACTTTCAACTCCGGAATTTCCAAAGCAGTTCACAGCCAGTGCATTACTATGGAACTCATCGTTGTTGTGACGTCAGAAAGACTAAAGCCAGTTTACCCCCAGCAATCTCCCACACACAACAATGGGATAATGACCAGAAAATCAGTTTGTCCGTGTTGGGTTATGTGATAACTACTGGTTACCTCCCTCTATCTTCTTCAAAATAGAGATTATTTTTGAGCAACAAACGGGATATGCAAAGACTCATTCTGAAAGACGGCATCTCTGACAATGCAGCACCCCCTCAGTATCGCACTCCCAGTGTCAGACTGGTTTCCGGGTTCAATTCTCTGGAACGGGACTGGAGCGTGGAATCTTCTGAGCCAGAGGAACAGTGCTACCCACTGAGTCACAGCTAATAAGTTTGCCATGTGTGGATCACAGCATCGTTAAGGTCTGGTGATATTAATTTGTTTAGTGTCGTGGTTCAGCCTTGTGCTTTTTTATACTTATATTAAAGACAGATGCAGCATGACTGAAGTATTAACAGAAGTTCTCAAACAAACTGGCCTAAGTTCACACATAGCAAGTACACTGTGCTTGCTTTCATCTCACTAAGATGAACAGTTCGAGTGTCTACATACATTATGAGTTCTGGAGCACAAACCCCATAGTTTTGAGGCGTACCACAATTAGTTACAGAGCAAGATTCCCTTTGAATCAGCCATTTGCCTAACCACCCTTGCCTTAGAAGGGTTTCACTTAAGTTTCCACTTTGCACATAAATGGTCCTTAATGGCCTCTTTGTGTGATCTTTTGCATCTATTTGCGTTGGGTTGCGTGAATTATATTCTAGGACCACACCTACTCAAGGGTTGCTCAAATTTCTTTCACTTGTGAATTTTATTGCTGCCACACACAGAGAAGAACTCACATCCTTTGTCAATTTATCTCTCTAAGCAGCAAGCAGATGTTTGAGGACATATTCCTCACTTAAAAAAATTCTACTTGATAAGAGTCCTTTTCTAGTTTAGACTCTGAAAACAAGATCCCACAATGCAGTAATTGCTCAGCCAGCACATCAGGTGGTGCTGTTCTAGGAGTCTGTATCGAACGTTAAGAAGAAATACCTGCTTTTATGTGGTGTTTTTGCCATCTGAAAACATCCTAAAGTGCTTTACATTCAATGAGTTCTCATGAAGGGTCACTGGACCTGAAATGTTAACTCTGATTTCTCTCCAGCAACCTGTTTTTGTTACATTCAATGAGTTGTTCTTGAGGTGGACCAATCTGTTACATGGCAACTAACGTGCAGAGCAAGATCCCACAAGCAGCAATGAGCCAATGACCAGATAATTTGCTCTGGTAAATTTTGTATAAGACACTTGTTAGACCTCAGATGGATTATTGTGTACAATAACGGGCACCAATCGTGTGAGCACACTGGAAAGAGTGTAGAAGTAGTTTACGCAAATGGTTCAAGGGACCAGGAATTTTAATTATAAGGATAGATTAAAGAAGTTTGGACAGTTCTGTTTGGAAAGAAGAAGATTTAAGAGGAGATCTGATCTCAATCATGGCGGATAGAGTAAAGAGCAAGAAACCGTTCCAAATGTCTAAGGATGAAGAACCAGAGGGTACAGATGTAAAGTGATTTGCAGATAACCCCAAAACCTTCACCTCTCCTACTCTCCCTGACAAAGTATTGCAAACATAGCTGCTCAAAATCTGTGGAGTGGGTTGGAAAACTCCTAACCTGTTGTTTCGGAGGTGAGACTGACACAACAGTAATAACATTGTACAGGTTAGGGATCAGGAGCAGGATCACTATTCCCATTAAACTGCTTGGGTGCACGGCCTCACTACAAGCTGGTGCAGGGATGTGGGTGTCCCATTTATTGCCCATCCCTATTTATTCAGAGGGCATTTTAAGAGTTAACCAGATTGCTGTGGATCTGGAGTCACATGTAAAAGCAGCAGTTTCCTTCTCGAAAGGACAGTACTGAACAAGATGGTTTTTCTTCCCCTGACATTCATTTCAATGGTCACTGTTTGATTTTTGTTTCAAATTGCACCACCCACCATGGCAGGCTTGAAACCCAGGTCACCAGATTAGTTGTCTGGGGATAGTACCACTTGATTTGTGATAATATGTTTTATGATAAGACGATCCCCTTGTTGTGTCATTAGTACGACATGTGGAGTCACACACAAAATAAAATACTGTGCAGCTAAATGTGGCCTGTGCACTACAACCTTAAAGTGAATAGGGCTGATCCCAACAAGATCTCCCCCAGCCCACCCTTCAGCCCTCATGCAGAGGTAGCTGAGGTTAGTTGCACCCCAGACACAAACAGGACAGGGATAGCAGCCTAGAATGGGCTGAGAATCGACAGCATCGCTGTTTAGTTATGTGCCACGTTGGAAGCACATTAACACATTGAGTCGCTTGGGGGAAAACATAGCCTCTGTTCAGTAAAAGCCAGGGCCCTTAAACAGTCAACCTCCACCACTGGGGCCTCATTCCCTTATGAGTTGACTGACAATGCAGCTCATCACTGAGGAATGTCCCCCCAGTAGATGGAGTGGTGGACTAATCGACTTTAACTCAGTACATGAAGAGGCACTCACTTGGCTCCAGAGATTTCCATTTGCTAAGTAAATACTATGTTCAGTGGTTCCTGAAAATAAAAACGCAGAATAGTTTCCAGAAATTACAGCCCAAAACATTCAAAGATCCATTTCTTTCCCCTTACCACAAAATGAAAATGACATGATCTAGACCAAATTATAATGATTCACAATGATTAAATTGGCAACATTCCTCTGTGTATCTGCTGTAAATTCAGTCCAGTGACACCAAACAGTAAATGCTGTCCTTTTCTGATCTGTTGCGATCAGTCTACTTTGATCCATGTTGGCTATAAAGCTCTTATAGCATTTTCAATCACCCACTGAGCGTTGGGATACTTTTAAACCCCAACCTGAATGCAGAGGGCTCTCTTTGACTCAAGAGCCTGAAACCACTGCAATATTTCTATGGTCATGTTAAATCTCAAGGGAAATATTGAACATGTTTTATGAAAAGAGCCAACACATTTTAAGAGATTACTTCTTGCTGTGATGTGAGACCAGTATAAGAATGGGATCAATTGTCCTGCTACTGAGAATGGGTGCAATATTACATAGAGTTAACAGCACAGAGACATCCATTCAATCCAAATGTATACCACATATAAAGCAAAGCGACAATTATGGCTTCATTGTTAATTGAGCTGCCCAGTAGACACCAGGGGAGGTCAAATTTGGGCTTGGCTTTGGCAGTACCCGTTGTCTGTGAACTCTTGCTGATTCAGTTCAAACATTAGAAAAGAACAAGAACCCCATTATAGCTTCTTCAGTCAGTAATCTAACTGTTTCATTGAAGCTGGTCAGTCCAAGGTTATAATTCTCTTCATCAAAGTTAATTGCTCTAATACCCAACTCCCCAGTTGAAGCTGACCCAGAGAGTACCTTAAGTTTTTAAAGATGCTAGAACCTCTGGCACTCCACTTCTTCATTGAAGCTAGCACTGTTGGTATCCTAATCTTTCACTGAAGTGAATACCCCTACTGCCACCATTCTTCAATAGAAGCCGGTACCTTCAGGATCATAACTCTTCATTAAAACTAGAACATCTTGAATCCCAATTCTTCAATTGAAGCTAGCATTTAGAGTCATAGAGTCGTACAGCATGGAAACAGATCCTTTGGTCCAACCAGTCCATGCCGAACATAATCCCAAGCTAAACTAGTCCCACCTATCTGCCCTTGGCCCATATCCCTCCAAACCTTTCCTATTCATGTAGCTTTCTAAATGTCTTTTAAATGTTGTAACTGTGCCCACATCCGTTACATCCTCAGGAAGTTCATTCCAAGCGTGAACCACCTACTGTGTAAAAAATTTGCCCCCATGTTTTTTATAAAATCTCTTTCCTCTCACCTTAAAAATATATCCCCTAGTCTTGAAATCACCCATCGCTGGGAAAAGACACCTACTATTAACATTACCTATACCCCTCATGATTTTATAAACCTCTATAAGATCACCTCTCAATCTCTTACATACCAGTGAAAAATGTCCCAGCCTATCCAGCCTTTCTTTATAATCATACCTGGCAACATTCTGGTAAAGCATTTCTGAACCCTCTCCAGCTTAATAATATCCCTCCTATAGCAGGATGACCAGAACTGCACACAGTACCCAGAACAGGCCTCACCAACGTCCTGTATAACCTCAACGTAATGTCCCAATTTCTAGTACATGTACTATCAATACTCTAGTCTGGTGTCCAATTTAAATGTAAATACCCCCAAAACCTTCACCTGTTAAGCTAGTTCAGTTGGCTGGATGGCTGGTTTATAATGCCGAGTGATGCCAACAGGATGGGTTCAATTCATGAACCGGCTGTGATCACCATGAAGGGCCCACCTTATCAAGCTTGCCCCTGGCCTGGGGAGTGGTGACTTTCAGGTTAAACTCACCACCAGGTGCCTCTTTCTAATGAGAAAGTAGCCCTCTGGTACTATGGTAACTTTACTTCACCTTCGACAGATTATCCCAAACATACCTTTTGTGAAAATAAAATTCCATCTGGTATCTGATCTAAGATCGTTTCTCAGTCTGTCTACGTATATCCCCTCCTATTTTGCTTTGTCTCCTTGATTTAGAATATACCACATAAAGAAAAGATTGTCGGGTAAGGTATTGGAAAACCATTGCCAATGAAACATATACTCATGTAGCAGCCAGGAAAGGCAATCTGATATTTTAAAGTAATAACTTGATGGAGAAGTGAAGGTAACAATTACATCTTAGGATTCTGATGATGTTGTTATGCTGCTTAAGTTTCAAAACTGTACAATTTAATTACAGCCTAGTAACCTACTGCACACATCTATTATCTTGTGTATGGCTATAATGGTTCTCCACCTGAATTTAATTAGTCTTAGAATTAGTCCCCACATTAAGAGAGCAATAGTGAAGTTTTGACTGTTAATTAAAGGGGAATATTACCATAGAGGAAGTTAATTTAATAGAAATTGCTCATTCCTACCATTCTAGAGAGAGAGACTGTTTGAAATTTATTGCATGGCACTTATGTCTTCTGCTTTTGTGAATGGTTACGAAGTATAGGTTTGACTGTGTGATATGCCAATGAGAGCCATTATACATCATCACAGGAAGTCAGGAAATGTCATATTATCTCGCTGTCTCGTGTAGCCATGTGGCACAATGAAGCCAGAGTAAGAAGTTTCTCGAATAAAGTTCATGTTTTTCTTACCTCAGTAGATTCTATACAATTAATACCATATTCACAAATATCTAATTGTTCCATCGCTGTCGCTCAGTTGCAGCAGTGTGTCCCATCTACAAGATGTACTACAAATGTTTGCTAAGGCTCCAAATGGGAATGTACAAAGGGTTCTAGGTGTCTATGCACACCAATCAATTAAACAGGCAGAAAGTAGGAAGGAAGATGTTATATTGGCCTTCATTGCAAGAGGATTTGAGTTCAGTAGGCCGTGGTCTACTGGTATTATCACTAGACTGTTAATCCAGACACCCAGGTAACGTCCTGGATTTGAATCCCATTGTGACAGATAGTAGAATTTGAATTCAATACTAATCTGGAAATAAGTGTCTAGTGATGACTAGGAAACGATTGCTGATTGTCAGGAAAACCCATCTGGTTCACTAATGTCCTTCAGAGAAGGAAACTGCCATCCTTACCTGGTCTGGCCTATATGTGACTCCAGACCCACAGCAACGTGGTTGAGTCTTAACTGCCTTCTGGGCACTTAGGGATGGGCATTTAGCAAAGCTAAATGCTATCTTAGCTAGCGATGCCCATATCTGGTGAATGAATTAGGGATGTCTTACTACAGTTATACAGGGCCTTGATGATACCACATCTGGAGTAGTGAATGCAGTTTCGGTCTCCTTATCTAAGAAAGGATATACTTGCCATGGAGGGAGTGCAGTGAAGGTTCATTGGGCTGATACTGAGGATGGCAGGTCTATCCTATGAGGGGAGATTGATTAAACTGGGCCTATGTTGAACAGACTTTAGAAGGATGAGAGGAGATCTGATTGAAATGTATAACAGAGCTAGACAGAGTAGATGCAGGGAGGATGTCTCCACTGTTTGAAGAGTTGAGAACAAAGAGTTACAGTCTCAGAATTTGGGTTAGGCCATTTAGGACTGAGATGAGGAAACATTTCTTCACTCAGAGAGTGATCAACCTGTGGAATTTGCTACCACAGAAGGTCGTGGAAGTTGGATCAGAGTATAGTCAAGAAAGAGATTGTTAAGTTTTTAATATTAAGTACATAAGGGGATATGGAGAGAAAGTGGGAATATGGCATTGAGACAGAGGATCAGCCATTATTATATTGAATGACAGGGTACAACTGGAGGGCCGAATGGCCTACTCTTGCTCCTAGTTTCTATGTTTCTACAACATTGTGAGTCCTACTGACCAGAAAGACGTTAGGAACAGTGGCACATGAGCACTCAGTCAATACTGCTGTTATTGGAGTATGCAATCTGTGCCTACTTCTTTGACTATCGCCTTCATTGTTTTGATTTTGAGACTGTTAGTAAAACAACCCTCAAACCAGCTGACACGTCATGGCTCACTCTCATTCTGCTCAGAGACTAAAAAGCACACCCAGGGGCTTTGAAAGAGAAAAGGCTGCATCCAGAAAGGGCGTAAACCTCCCACACAGAACATGAATAAATATGCCACAATGCATCAGAAATCATAAATAAATAAACCAGCAACTTTTAATCAAATGTTACTTTGTCCCAGTGTTTGAAGACTTACTGCAAAGAAAGGCCACAAAACATAGATAGTTCATGTGACTAATAATGAGATTCTTAATCCCAGGGTCACTCTGTCCCCAGACATTCCATCCATAACGGAGAAATACTACTTTTTCCTAGCGGCTAACAGTTCTACTGAGTTTCTCTAGCACTTGCTGTTTTTGTTTCTTTACGGACAACTTGAAGGTCATATAGAGAAAGCAGCTACCGTCTTTGGCCAACTCATGAAATGGGCATAAGTTAGCACCAAGCTGGCCCTTGGGACTGGTTTATTTGACCTGAGTTCTTACGCCACGACGTATTGCTGTGATACATGAGCGACCCGAAGCTACCAGGAAACAGAAACCTAACAGTTTCGACCTTCACTATCTACAGCACATCATGGATGTTTCCTGATGACAGGGTCATGATTACAGCAGTCCTCCCAAAGGCAGCGCTCTCTGATTCCTTACTACTCATCAAACAGATGCAGCTTTGTTTGTTCAACTATGCCCATTGGATGGGCACCCAAAGATATTCTCTATTGTGAGGTAGCTGGAGGCAGATAGCCAGTAGGATGCCCAAAGCTCTGTTTACAAGCAGGGCATGGAGACCCATGGCAGATGAAAATTATGACACCTCCCATGGACCAGGATGTACCATCACGTTAACCAGGGGCTAAGGCAGCTTGGCAACAGACACCAACGCCAGAAACAACAACCTGCAACGACACTCAACAGCTTCATGTGCGGCACATATTGACCAAGGATTGGCATCCTTAGCTATCAGCAAAGATGTGCTATATCACAACAACCTGCCCCTCAATGGATTGTTTACTTCATACTCATCATCTGTCATTGATGTAACGATGCTGCATTCTGGAGGCTTTAAATTCTAGACGAAGTTTTTTCTTAAATATTTCCTTCAAGATACTTTTTATTAATTATTTACTAAAAGTCCTTGCAATTAATTCTTCGCAGCATGTTGGGAATCTCATTTATTGAAAAGTCAGAAGCATCTTTTAAAGAAACTGCTGCTAAATGATATGTAAATTGAATACAAGATCTGGCAAAGGATCTAAAACTAGGCATTTTGAACTTTATTGTTAGTCTATGTTAAGCCACCTTGTTCATTTTAAAGCAATAGCATTAAACACTGACACAATGACACCACACATTTTCCTACAGCGAGTGCTAATGCTAGTGTTGGGTCACAAGTAAACACAGCCCTCACAAATATTGCAAAATAACAACCAAATAAGTTTTTATTTTGTGATGCTTATTGAGGGATAAATATTAGCCAGGGCACTAAGGACAATTACTTCCACTTCTTTGAAACAGTGCCAGAGAAGGTAAAGCTGTCCAAAATTTTCATTCCTCATCTGAAAATGGCATCTGTGACAACACATCACTTCCTCAGTTCTGCACTGTAAAGGTCAGCTTGGATTTTATGCTAGAGTGAGATTTGAACTCTCAACCTTCTAACTCAGATGTGAGTGTGCTACTGAGCCATGTGGGCAATGCTAGTTCACCCAACACAGCTAACTCCTCAAAAAAATGATGTCCTGCAATAGCTGAGGATTAGCTTTGTTTTTGTCCAATTTTGCTTCCCAAATTCTTCCGGGATCATTGTCTAGTGAACAATGAGCCATTTACCTGCTTCGCCAAAATACATGATCTTCTGGAAGCAGCTTACCAGTTGAATGAGGGTAGAGTGCATTAGATTAAATCATCGTCCATGCCTCCAACCCACATACATTGATGTTAATGCATAATGTTCTACCTCATCATGGCTGTCGAACCAATTACCCATCAATGGAAAGATCCAAAGTTGAAAAGATTATTGGAGATTACTCCAGTTTAGGCAAACACTTGCTGGAGTTTGGAAAGACAAGAAGAGATTTAATTCAGGTATATAACATACTGAATGGGATTGACAAAGTAGACATAGAAAGGATGTTTTGTCATGTGGGGCAATCTGGAATGAGAGGTGATAGTTTTAGGATAAGGGGTAGCAGATTTCAAATAGAGATTAAGAGACTTACTTATTTTTCTTCGATTGAACTCCAATGTCCAGAGATGCTTGTAACTAGATAGCACAAGCAGTCAGCTGTGAAAGTTTACTTCCTGGTCAGCGAGCTGCACAGGTTCACTGCTTTTTATCCATCTCCCACATTGTACCTGCTCTCTCTCTTTCCTCCCATTGTAAAGTACTGTTGTTTTGAATTTTTTTCCCCAAAGTTCCAAAACAAGCAACAGTACAAAACAGTCATTTCTGCTCCAAGAAATCAAGGAAATCAGTTTCAGCACTGAAAAAAACCCTCAAAAAAGGAGCAGCTCTTACAGCCACAATTTTCTTCAATCCTCCATCTTGGATTACCCAGAAGTCTTTGCTCAAAGGGTCATGAATCTGTTGAATTCACTATCCCAGAATGTGGTGGACAGCAGGACACTGAGTAAATATAAAGAGGAGATAGATTTTAAATAATAATGAGTTAAAGGGTTATGGGGAATGGACAGGAAAGTGGACTTGAGGCTGAGATTAGATCAGCCTTGACTGGTATTAAATGAAGGAGCAGGGCCAAGGGGCTGAATGGCCTACCCCTGCTCCTAATTCTTATCTACAACATTCTCACTGACATTGTATTATCTCTGGCAACTTTGTGGCTCAGTGACCAGTGCTGCTATGTGATTGGGGAGGCAATGGCCTAGTGGTATTATCGCTGGACTGTTAATCCAGAGACCCAGATAATGTTCTGGGGACACGGGTTCCAAATCCCACCATGGCAGGTGGTGGAATTTGAACTCAATAAATATCTGGAATTAAGAGTCTAATGATGACCATGAATCCATTGTCAATTGTTGGGGGAAAAACCCATCTGGTTCACTAATGGCCTTTAGGGAAGGAAACTGCCATCCTTACCTAGTCTGGCCTACATGTGACTCCAGACCCACAGTAATGTGGTTGACTCTGAACTGCCCTCTGGGCAATTAGGGATGGGCAATAAATGCTGCCTGGTCAGCAACGCCCTCATCCCGTGAATGAATAAAGGAAAAAAAAAATGCTGTGGGGCATCACGTGATGGTATATTTGTCAAAATATCCAATCCAGTGGTGCAGTTCCATCCCTGGGGATGGTGTAGTTATGGTCTTAGCCTGGATAGGCTCTTTGTCGCCCAGCACAGACACAAGGGGCTAAATGACCTGCTTCTGTGCTAAAGATTTTCCATGATTCTGTATTTTGGATCAGTGATGCTAGTGACACAATGGTCACATTAAGGGGTCAGATCCGATTCTGGCCCACGGAATATAAGTGTTCATTCCAACATTTTGTTCATGGTGACAGGAATTCAAAACGAGCTTCGACTGATAACATCAGATGAGAGTGTTGGTTAGGTCACGGTGTAGCTGGACGGTTGCTAGGCCAAGAATGCTGGGAGACCAAAATCCAAGGTCAACCAGCTGCTGAATGGTTCCTGCGTCAATGCAGGTGGGAACAGAAGCAATGGAGGCAAGAGAAGAAATGGAACATTGCGAAACAAATAGCAAACCATTGTAGACAAAACAAAAACACAAAGTCGTGTTCCACTTTCCCGCATGCCATTTCCCTGGCATATCTGCCAAACTGCCGAGGTAACTGGAAACTACCCACACCAGTTGTGAAAGTTAGCTCCTTCCTCAGACATCCACCTTTTTTTCCAACCAGGCTAAGTTCATTACAGTTGTTCAAATGTTAATCACAGGTGTGTAAAATTGTGACTGCTACTGCATCATAGACATCAGCACCTCCTTTCCAAAAGCCGTTTAAATATTTTCTAACTAACCTATTCAGAGATGTTATTTCACACCTCTGGAGCAGGTGGGACTTGAACCTAAGCCTCCAACCCCTTAGGCAGAGACGCTACCTACCTGACTCCCCAAAGCCTCTTCACCATTGACAAGGCACAAGTCAGAAGTGTGATGGAATACTCCCCACTTGCCTGGATGAGTGCAGCCCCATCAACACTCAAGAAGCTCGACACCATCCAGGACAAAGCAACCCACTTGATTGGCACCACATCAATAAGCATCCATTCCCTCTACCACTGACGCTCAGAAGCTGCAGAGTATACTAGCGACAAGATGCACTGCAGAAATTCTCCAAAGACACTTAGCCTGCACCTTGCAAACCTATGACCACTTCCATCTAGAAGGACAAGGGCAGCAGATACATGGGTATACCATCCCCTGCAAGTTCCCCTCCAAGCCACTAACAATCCTGACTTGGAAATGTATCACCGTTCCTTCACTGTTGCTCTAACAGCATTGTGTGGGTCTGCCTACAGCACATGGACTGTAGCAGTTCAAGAAGGCCATCTTATCAAGGGCAACTCGGGACAGGCAACAAAACGCTAGCCCAGCTAGCCATGACCACATCCCCTGAGTGAATAAAAAAAGTCACAACGTAGCACAGTCGGAACCTGGGATTAGACTTTACAAAGTCCTGGAATTCCCTCCCTTAGGGCATTGTTGGTCTACCTACCTATAGCACATGGACTGCTGTGGTTCAAGAAGGCAGCTCACCTCCTAAGGGCAACTAGAGATGAGTAACAGATGCAACACCCATGTCCCACCAGCGAATAATAAAGAAACCTGCCCTGAGCTGTGAGCTCTATGATTCCGTCTCTAACCCACTCTGTCTCTCAACTTTACCTTCCTCCTTTAAGATGCTCACTAAAATATACTTCTGCCAGGATTTTGGTCACCAGTCCAAATATTTCCTTGTGTTCCCCGGTGTCAAGTTGTGTCCAACAATGACACTGTGAGACATTTTTGGGCCTTTTAGGGTGTAAAAGACATAACAGTAACACAGCATGTTGCGTTGTGAAGTTGTGTTCTGAATTTTCTCTTTTGTCCTCCATAAGGGCACCGATTCCCCTGCCACTCACAGGGCAGAAACTGACTGAGGAGATGCTGCCTTACCAGGATGGCCCTGTGATTCCAACATAGCATCTTGATTTAGGAAAATTGGACTTAGACCATTCGACATAGGAGCAGAAGCAAGACATTCAGCCCATTAAGTCTGCTCTACCATTCAATAAGATCATGGTTGATCTGATAATCCTCAACTCCACTTTCCTGCCTTTTTTGCATAACCCTTGATTCCCTTATGGATCAGAAGCAGGAGGAAGCCACTGGTCCATCAGAACCTACTCCTCCTTTCAATAAGATCACGGCCAATCAGATTGTCGGTCTCAAATCCACTCTCCTGGTTGCACACCCCCAATCCTGACTTACTTGTCTGTCAAAAATCTGTGTAACTCAGTCTTGAGTAAATTCAATGACCCAGCCTGTCCTGGGGAAAAGAATTCCATTGACCAATGACACGCGGAGAAAACAAAATTTTCCTCTCATCCATCTCAAAAGGGGCACTCCTTCATCTTAAAACATGTCAATCACTTTTAGATCCCTCAGACAAAGGGAAACATCGTCTCTGTGTGCATCTTGTCAAGTCCCCTCACAATCTTATATGTTTTGTTAAGATCACCTCTCTTCCTGACCAGCAGTTCATAGAGTCATAGAGATGTACAGCATGGAAACAGACCCTTTGGTCCAACTCGTCCATGCTGATCAGATATCCTAAATTAATCTAATCCCATTTATCAGTATTTGCCCCATATCCCTCTAAACCCTTCCTATTCATATACTCATCCAGATGCCTTTTAAATATTGTAATTGTACCAGCCTCCACCACTTCCTCTGGCAGATCATTCCATACATGCACCATCCTCTGCGTGAAAAAGTTGCCCCTTAGGTCCCTTTTAAATCTTTCCCCTCTCATCTTAAACCTATGCTCTATAGTTTTGGACTCCCCTATCCTGAGGAAAAGACATTGACTGTTCACCCTATCCATGCTCCTCATGATTTTATAAACGTCTAAGTTCACCCCCCTCAGCCTCCAATGCTCCAGGGAAAATAGCCCCACCCTTTTCAGCCTCTCCCGTTGGCTCAAACCCTCCAACCCTGGCAACATCCTTGTAAATCTTTTCTGAACCCTTTCAAGTTTTACAAAATCCTTCGTGTAGCAGGGAGACCAGAATTGCACACAGTACTCCAAAAGTAGCCAAACCAATGTCCTGTACAGCTGCAACATGACCTCCCAACTGCACTAACCAATAAGGGGAAGCGTAACAAACGCCTTCTTCACTACCCTGTCTACCTGCGACTCTACTTTCAAGTAACTATGAACCTGTGCTCCAAGGTCTCCTTGTTCAGCAACACTCCCCAGGACCTTACCATTAAGTGTATAAGTCCTGCCCTGGTTTGCCTTTCCAAAATGTAGCACCTCACATTTATCGAGATTAAACTCCATCTGCCGCTCCTCAAAATGTCAGCTTTCCTGCTCCTCTGATGCTGCTTGGCCTGCTGTGTTCATCCAGCTCTACATCTTGTTATCTGAGATTGCAAGCCAGGCCTGTTAAACATTGACGTGGTTTCCTGATCCCTGTCACTCCCACTCCTGATTTTGTCAATGTTATGTCCTACCTGCAGCAGCGATGGTGCATCTTTGGCTGTAAAGGGTTTTAAGACATCCTGAGGTTGTGAAAAGTGCCACGTGGATTTGTACAGAGCTAGGGCAGAGAATGAGGCCGTTCAGCCCCTCTTGCCACAATGGCTATTTGTAAAAGTGACTTTAGTCCCATATCCTATTACTTTTCTCATTACATGGCAAATCCTTTATTCTCCAGCACCAACCCAACACCCCATATTAAAATGAAACCAGTTGCTACCAGCTGTTAGATGAAGCATTATCAACCCAAGCAGCTGTCTGATTGAAGAAATTCCTTCTCATTTCATGTCTAGACTTTTCATCAATTAATTTGAAATCTGTCACCTCTGGTTATAAGTGCAAGTTCTTCCTTTCTCTTTCTGTAGAACTTACAGCACAGAAACATACCACTTGATCCAGCCCGTCGATGTTGGTGCTAATGTTCCAGAGAAGACCCTCCTACAAGGGAAGGTCTTACGAGGAAAGGTTGAGAGAGCTGGGGCTTTTCTCTTTAGAATGACGAAGGATGAGAGGTGACTTGTTAGAGGTGTACAAAATGATCAGAGGTATAGATAGAGTGGACAGCCAGAGACTTTTTCCTAGGGTGGAGGTAGCTATTACGAGGGGGCATAGTTTTAAAGTGAGTGGAGGTAGAGAGAAGGGAGACGCCAGAGGTAGGTTCTTTACTCAGAGAGTGGTAGGGGCGTGGAATGCATTGCCGGAGAGGGTAGTGGAGTTGGCCTTATTAGGGGCATTTAAGTGGCTATTAGATAGGCATATGGATGATAGTATAAGGTAGGGGTGGAGGTTAGATAGACCTTAGGATTAGGGTAAAAGTTCAGCACAACATCGTGGGCCGAAGGGCCTGTACTGTGTTGTACTGTTCTATGTTCTATGTTCTAAAGCTTTGTATCAAATAATCCCATGCAGGCTGCAGATTACCCCAGGGCCTGGGTTCAGTTCCAGGGACCATGCGATTGCCCACTGAGCCCACAATGTGGCTGTATCTCTGTGTGCAGAAGGCCATGGGGTAGGAGGGTGGTGTGAGCAGGTGCAGAGGATTGATGTTGGGGGCAAATGGGGGGAGTCTCTGGTGGGTGGGACGGGGGAGTGGATGGTGGGAGAGGGTGGGGGTGTGGGGGAGCAGGAGGTGGGAATGAGTGAGAGAGTGGATGGTGAGACTGGGCTGGGGGGTTGGGTGGTGAGTGTAAGGTGGAGGTGGTAGGTGGGATTGAGTGAGCAGGGGTTTGGGCGAGTGGGTGGTGGGAGTGAATGGGAGAGTGGGCAGAGAGACCAAGTGGGGGGTGGAGGCAGTGGATGGGAGTTCTTGGTGGGGAGAGGTGGGACTGAGTGGGAGAGTGGGCGGTGTGAATGGGTGGAGGGGGTAGCAAGTGGGAGAGCAGGAAGCGGGCGGGGGGAGGGGATTGTGGGGAGTGGGAGAGAAAGTAAGGTTTGATTTGTATGCATTGAGGTGGTAGAAATTGGAAAATCCATGTTTTTGAGCATCCAGCATCACATTGAGGAAAGTAAGAGTGAGAAATTGCCTTGATATAGTGCCTCTAACCACTTCAGGATGTCCCAAAGTGCTTTACAGCCACTTTAGTAGTTCTGAAGTGTTGTCACTGTTAGATATTGTAACTTCCTCCAAGTGAGGTATTGACACTCTGTAGTATAAACCGGTTCTAAACTCAGAATAATGCTGCTTCTCTGACAGTCATTTCTCCTTTTCCCCAGGCAGTCCTTGGGTGGCCTCTCTTCACACTACTGAGTGTCATTGCATTGGAAGGAGTTTTGCAGTGACAATCTGTAGCTAAAGGGAGCTGATACCAAAGATTAATTCATAGTCTAATAGATTGCTCCGTTTCCTATTCTCCCAACAGAAAGGGGATCTGGTGACAGCGGAAAGCCCATTCCAAATATCCTTTAAAGCAGGCAGTGCATTGCTGGTGTTGAGGAAGTCCTTGCCTTTTCCCTCTCAGGTTGATGTGGAAGATTCCAATGTACAACATCTAGAAGCTGGGTGGGGGGAAAGGTGTGGACATCTCCATAAGACCATAAGACATAGGAGCCGTTCGGCCCATCAAGTCTGCTCGGCCATTCAATCATGGCTGATAAAGTTCCTCAACCCCAAACTCCCGCTTTCGCCCCGTAACCCTTGATCCCCCGGGGCCCTAGCCTGCACCTATCTCCTTTGACCAACATCACTGCTGTTAGTGGGATCTTGCTGTGCACAAGTTGGCTCCCTACACCTCAAAAGTGACCACCTTTTCCGAACGGCGCCACACAAATGCAAAACATTTTGCGGAGCAGTGGATGACATTGGCTGCTCGCTCGCACACGCACACACACACAGTGTGGGAGAGAAACCACATTCACAGCGAACGTGACAGCATGGTTTGCTCGGGGCTCCCATCCGCATTGCTCCTAAACAGTTAAACTGGCGTGTGTTTCTCTCCTAAACTCTCCGTGACCTCGCTAATGGATGCTGACTTGGTGTAAAGGCTTTGACAAAAAGACCAAATGAGAAGTGTCTTCTTCTGGATTACAGCCAACCCGTCCATCAGTCAATATGTCTCTCTGGCAAAGCTATTTTTAATTTCCTGATCTACTGGCAGCGCCATCCATAACCAAGCAGACAGCGATCTTGGAGAGACAGCATTTATAAAAAAAAATCACTTGAAGTGCCTGGAGATCATCCACGGGAGACCTACTCAGCTCTGTTTTTGTTCTGAGCTGGTTGTAAGGCTGTGTTACATTGGGGAGGGGGGTGGGTGATTATATTTTGTATTCTTTTCAAAGTCACAGCCTCAGCACGTGGCAAACCCGTGGCCTTTTTATCCACCAGCAATAGGAGACAGTGTTGGACTTGGCATCAGTGCTTGCATTAATAAGCGCTGTAAACGTTTTCCCCAGCAGACTGGAACCTTTTTCCTCTTCATCATGCACCAGTAACTGGATGGTTGCCATAGCAAGTCACTGGAGTATTCAGATTGCAGCCGCGGCTGGGATTAAAGCACACAGCGTCATCAAAGGAGCAGTGTTAATGGAGTGCCGTGCTCCCTTAAGACAGGCAGGGTGGGGAAGAGAAGGGGGGAGGGGGTTAGTGTAGTGCAGAAAGTGCCATGTTGTTGCCTGTTCTCTGACCCCAGTCATGTAAACAAGCCCAGACTTCTGCAAAGCACTGAATGGCTTAGATTATGAGGAGATCTGGGAATTCTGCCAAAAGGGGAGACCCTTGGCATACATCTTTCCCTGGCACGGTGCCAGCCCAGGATTGACACGTGTACACACGCATACACACACAAATACAAACACACGCACACAAGTACAAGCCCACACAGCAACACACAAATACAGGCATACATACACATGTAGAGATATACATGTGTGTTCCGATTTATATATGTGCCCACACAAACACAGACACAGATATAGAAACACACACACACATAAACACATGTAAGTAAACATATGTGATTACAAAAACATTCATGCACATACATACATAGAAACATACAAAAGGAACATTCAAACACATACATACTCATCCACAAATCCATGAACATATACATACACATCATATTGTAATGTAAACTGTGTGATTTATTTGTATTTTTGATATCTTTTAGTGCAGGTCTGGGTTCTCATTTCTGGGTTAGTGAAAGATACAGTTTTCTGTGTGCCTAAAGGTAACGAGTAACTTGTATTTCTGTAGCTATGGTGAATCCTTTAAAAGAATTTTTGAGCCTAGGTTTAGAATTAATGCTTTTTTGTGTACATTTTTATTTTTGTAATTTATTATCACTTGTATTTATGAAAGGACAGTGAAAAGTGTGCAAATCACCATAATCTGGTGCTATTTTAAATACATAAGTTATAAGAAGAAATAGCTGAGACAAAGTTAAGACAAAGTTCACCTTTTGTTCCCTCCACAGCTCCTGGGTTTCTGAAGTGGCTACAGGAGAAACAAAGATTTCCAGACCTGACCCCCCCACCCCCCTCAACCCTGTCACCATCAAAGCCAACACTGAGGCCACTGCTGAAACCACTGCCAGGAGAAACGGACCAGAACCACCAAGTCAGCAATAATGAAGCCTTCTTTAAGCGAGGATCAGTGCTGATTTGGGACCAGTATCCTTGGTGCTTCCTATTTAAAGTGTAACCATCAGGATTGGGCTGGTTGCTCATAACTGTTTTCTGTTGGTGGGAAAAGGGATTCTAGAACAGTTCTAGATAAACAAGCTCCAGTTTACAGGATCAAGAAGGGTTTTTTTTAAGGCTTATGCTAAATGCCTGAAGCATAGAGAAGGATTTTCTTTGCGTTTTACTTTGAGTTTTGAGCAGTCCTGCAAAGCCCCCTGTTGAAGATGATGGTATTGAGGAGTGTTCCTGAGAAGAGAAGGTTATGGTGAAACTAGATTCCCTCCAAATAAAGAGTTAATATCAGCTCCAAGCTAGAAATGCTGGGATAAAATCCTGAACAGCTTACTTAAAGCTGAGTGGTTTAAGGTCATGTATTTAATAACTGCCAGGCTTAATTCGCATCGTTTATACCTTATTAAGTCAGGGCCACAGCATTGGAGGAGATATTTTGGGCCTGTAGGTTTCCTGTGAATTTATCCCAAAGCTGTGTTTAAGACCACTCCATTCTAAAGAAAATATATGTATTTATCTGAACCATAGGACCTCAAGACACCTCAAAGCCCTTTATGATCAGCAAAGTGGGGAGATGGTGGCATAGTGGTAATGTCATCTACAAGAGCGAACACAGTCTGGGTGACAGCTTTGCAGAATACCTCCTCTCTGTCTATAGGAATGAGCCTGACCTTCCATTTGCTTGACTTTCCAATAAACCACCTTGATTTCATGCTAACATTTATGCCCTGGCCTTGCTAGAATGTTCCAACAAAGCACAATGCAATCACGAGGAGCAACAGCTCATTTTCCACTTAGGCACTTTTACACCTTAATATTGCATTGCAAAACTTCAGAAACTGACCGCTTTACATCTGTTCTCCATTTTTCTTACATTCTGTCTCCCCCTTCATCCTTCTTTTGTTTGCGACTTATTTACTTTGCTGTTCCTGGGGAGGACCCATTCAGGTGGTCTGACTAGTAAGTTTGCAGATGACACCAAAATTGGCGGAGTTGCAGGCTATGAGGAGGATTGTCAAAGTGTACAGAAGGATATTGATAGATTGCAAATTTGGACAGAGTAATGGCAGATGGAGTTTAATCTGGACAAATGCAAGGTGATGCATTCTGGAAGTCAAATTCACGTGCGAATTATACAATAAATAACAGAGCCCTTGGGAGCATTGACATACAGAGGGATCTGGGTGTACAGGTCCACAGATCCCTTAAAATGACAACACAAGTGGATAAGATGGTCTAGAAGGCATACTGCACACTTGCCTTCATCGGTTGGGGCATCGAATATAAAAGTTGGCTAGTTACGTTACAACTATACAAAACTTTAGTTAGGCCACATTTGGAATATTGTGCACCATTCTGGTCACCACACTAACAGAAGGGCGTGGATGCTTTGGTGATGGTGCAGAGACAGTTTACTAGGATGTTGCCTGCTCTGGATGATTTTTTGGTTATGAGGAGAGGTTTGATAAATTCGGATTGTTTTCACTGGAAAGACGGAGGCTGATGGGTGAACTCATACAGGACTACAAAGTTTTTTGAGAGGCATCGATAGGGTGGATACTCTGAGGCTTTTTCCCAGGGTGGATAGGTCAACAACAAAAGGGCACAGGTTCAAGGTGAGAGGAGGAACATTTATGGGAGGGGTACAGGGAAAATTTTTCACACAGAGGGTGGTGGGTGCCTGGAAGGCACTGACAGTGTGGTTGGTGAAAGCAGGCATATTAGCAATGTTTAAGGTGTATCTCGATAGACACATGAACGGGAGGTGAACAGAGTGATAGATGCCATGTATGGGCAATAAGTAGATGATCTAAATGGGGTGGCATAGTGGCTCAGTGGTTAACACTACTGCCTCACAATGCCAGGGACCCAGGTTCAATTCCACCCTTGGGTGACTGTGTGGAGTTTGCACATACTCCCTGTGTCTGCATGGGTTTCCTCCAGGTGCTCCAGTTTCCTCCCACAGTCCAAAGATGTGCAGGTTAGGTGGATTGGCCATGCTAAATTGCCCGTAGTGTTCAGGGGTGTGTAGATTAGGTGGGTTATAGGGGGATGGTTCTGGGTGGGATGTTCTGAGGGTCAGTGTGAACTTGTTGGGCCAATGGGCCTGTTTCCACACTGTAGGGATTCTATTTAAAAAAATCTATAAATAAGGATTAGGAACCAGCACAGGCTTTGTGGGCCAAAGGGCCTGTTCCTGTTTTGTATTGTATATAAAAACAGAAAGAACTGCAGATGCTATAAATCAGAAACAAAAATAGATATTGCTGGAAAAGCTCAGTAGGTCTGGCAGCATCTGTGAAGAGAAATCAGAGTTAACATTTTGGGTCTGGGTTCTGAGGAAGGGTCACTGGATCCAAAACGTTAACTCTGATTTCTCTTCACAGATGCTGCCAGACCTGCCGAGTTTTTCCAACAACTTCTGTTTCTGTAATGTATCATATTGTGTTGTATTCCTTCCCTTTCGTACCTTCGTTTACAGCCATTTTATATCTCCATTTCTCTTCCCTCACCATTGACAACCCCTTGGCCTGTTGCACCAGCCCTCGACAGAACAAGCCCTTGTTCTTCCTCCACCTCTGTCTAATGTATAAAGAAATTTTTCCAACATCTTTCAATTCTGAAGAAGAACCAAACCAGACTCAAAATGTGAACTCTGTTTTTCTCCCTCCCTAGATGATGCCAGACAGTATTCTCTGTGCTTGTTTCAGATTTCCAGTGTTTTGCTTTTATTTAGTGGGTAGTGTCATTGGACTAGTTCTCCAGAGCCCCAGGCCAATTTTCTAAGGACATGGTTCGAATCCCAGCATGACACATGGTGGAATTTGAATTCAAAGAAAATCTGGAGTTAAAATCTATTCTAATGGTGACTGTGAACCTCTGGTCCGTTAAAGTCGTTTAGGGAATGAAATCTACTGTGCTGACCTGGTCTGGCCTTTGTGTGAATCTGGACCTATTGCAATGTGGTTGACTCTTAACTACTCTCTGAACAATTAGGGATGGGCAATACATCCCAGCCAGCGATGCCCACATTAATAAAATCACCACAGTGCGGAAGCAAGCCATTCAATCCATTGAGTCCATACCAACCCTCTGAGCAGCATCCCACCCAGACCCACCCCTTTACACTATCCTTGCAAGCCTGCATTTCCCATGGCTAATCCACCTAACCTGCACACTACAGGCAATTTAGTATGGCCAAGCCACATAATCTGCACATCTTCAGATTGTGAGAGGAAACCCACACAGACACAGGGAGAACATACAAATTCCACACAGACAGCCACCCAAAGGTGGAATCGAACTCACATCCCTGCCACTCTGGGGCACACTGCTAACCACTGAGCCACTGTGCCACCCCATTCCGTGCATGAATTTTTAAAAAGTACTAGTTATTGTAAGAGATAGTAGGAACTGCAGATGCTGGAGAATCCGAGATAACAAGGTATAGAGCTGGATGAACACAGCAGGCCAAGCAGCATCATAGGAGCAGAAAGGAGCAGAAAGGAGCAGAAAGGCTTTCTGCTCCTATGATGCTGCTTGACCTGCTGTGTTCATCCAGCTCTGCACCTTGTTGTCACCAACTAGTTATTGTAAGGTCAGGATACACAAGTGTATTGTGCCAAATGTAGACCGTGGGACCACCAAATCTGTAGTCAGAATATGATAGACTGGACCAAGTGCATCCAGTCTCTGTGAGGTTCTGCCGAAGAGTTATATTGGACTTGAAACATTAACTCGGTTTCTCTCTCCACAGATGCTGCCAGAACTGCTAAGTTTCTCCAGCACTTTCTGTTTGCATTTCAGTGTCTGTAGTTTGGCTGCAGACAGAGGCAACAACACTAGCATCTGTTTGCTGGCCCTGCGTAAACTTGGGCATTCAGCTGTGGCTCACTCTCACCTCTGAGGCCAAAGGTTGTGAGCACAGGTCCCATTCCAGTGGAATGAGGCAAAAAGGTCACGGATGGATGTTTCCATGCAGTAGCGAGGGATTGCTGAGGTGCTAACACAGAGGCATTCTCAGGTGAGTTTAGAATTCCCCACAATATTACCCCAAAGAAAATCAAGGGAGCTCTCCTCTGTGCTCTGGCACAACATTCATCCCTCAACTGAGCATCACCAAAGCATTTCAAACACTTCGAACAAAACTCCCCTTGACATTAAAATGAAAGCAAAATATTCCAGATGTTGGAAATCTGAAATAAAAACTGAAAGTGTTGGGGACACTCAGCAGGTCTGGCAGTTCCTGTGGAGAGAGAAACAGAGTTAACGTCTTCAGTCCTGCATGATTGCCTTCAAAACTCTCCTCAGTTCCAAAGAAGCGCCATACCAGGGGTGAAACTTTAAGTCTGTTTCTCTCACCACAGGTGTTACCAGTCTAGCTGGGTTTCCCCAGCACTTTTCCTGTTTCTGCACCACGAAAACTGTTGACTATCATATTGCAGTTTGCGCTGTGTGTGCAGACTGGCTCCTCCATTACACGGTGCCAACACTTCAAAAGTACACAATCTGGCTGCAAGGCACTTTGGGATGTCCTGAGGTCATGACAGGCGCTACGCCAAGGTAAGCTCTCAAATCATACAGAGGTTCTACTCTGAAGTTCCAATTAAGACCACAACACGAGGATTTGACACATCTGCATAAAACATGTTCCCCTGTTCATTACCGACTGCTCAAAATTGCCGCATTCTGGAGAATGTGCACAATTCCACTCAACACTGGTGGAATTGATATCCTTTCAATAGGGGCTTCTGAGACATCCCACTGCGTTGAAGCACGTACTTCATTCTCATTTACCGCACAGCTAGTTTCCTAAGTGGTATCACACAGTCTGGCACTTATACAGAGAAAATGTGCATCCTGGCTTCTATGGTTTTTTTTTAAAACAAAAATGCATTGACATGCAGGCTGATGCTTCCTCGCTATACCGTACATAAAAATGGATCATACTCAATGTTAATGTCCAGAGCTTTACAATATCCCTCAGATATAGAAACACCCTAAAGGCCCAACCAAGAAAAAGCACTCTGTCCCTAACATTAATCACCTTACAGCTTTATTCAAGAGAAGGGAGGTGGGCTTTATATAGGGGAATGGGGAGAAACGTTATTTACAAGTGCGTAGGGATTATTAGCCCGCACCACCACTCCTTCCTCTTCCAGTCACTGGTATTATTAATACAATGGTTGCCCTGGAAACGAAGAGCAGGATTTCCAAAGGGAAAGCTCAAGCCGCGATTGGGAGTTTAACCCTTTCAGGGAATGCAAATGTGTCAGTCTGGAGCAAATTGGCCTTCAGAAGATACAACCTTTATCATTTCCAAAGGCATCTCAGAGTAGCATTCCCACTATAAAGTTTGAAAATGAGGACAGTTCTAGAACTGAAGAAAACATTCCCAATTATAGATAAAGGATGTGACCCTTAGCACTGGAGGTATGTACAGGGTTAGAAGCGATTAAGGCCTTCAATTGATATGGCACTTCTCATGACCTCAGGCCATCCCAAGCACTTTCAGTCAATGATGTGCTTTTGAAGAGCACAGTTACTGTTGTAATGTAGGAAATATAGCACTCAATTTGCGCACAGCAAGCTCCCATAACCAACAATTCTGTAAAAATATGTAAAAGCACATCCACCCCACACACAGCCAACCACAAATACCACACAACACCAGGTTGTAGTCCAACAGGTTTCTTTGAAAACACTAGCTTTCAGATCCTTGCTCCATCCTCAGGTATCGTGTGGAAGAGGAGGTATACCGACACAGAATCTATAAACAGAAAGGTTACAACCCCTTTATTAGGGTAAAAGTTCGGCACAACATCGTGGGCCGAAGGGTGTTCTGTTCTATGTTCTATGTTTGAACCCTAAAAATGGCTCGCTGGCTGCCTCCTGTCGAATCTTTAATCAGTTGGAAAGGAGATGCAGGTTTCTATTGATTAAAATGCAAATCCCAGAATTTCTTTCAGGTCCTTGTCCTGAGATAATTAAATGTTTTATCAGTGTATACAAGAGGTGACAACTTAGGTCAGACAATGCATTTTAGGTGTGAAGCCTTGTTTAGAATCTGTCTGTGTTTTAACCTGGAGTCAGACTGTTTTTTTCTGAACATAATAGAATGTATCTGCAAATCCACAAACATCTTAGATGAAATAATTCCCTCCCCCCTTAGATTTATATGTATGTGTATGTGTGTGTCTGTGTGTGTGTATATGTGTGTGTGTATATGTATGTGTGTGTATATGTGTGTGTGTGTCTGTGTTTGTGTGTGTGCATGTGTGTGTGTGTGAGTGTGAGAGAGAGTGAGTGTGAGTGTGTGTGAGTGTGGGAGAGTGAGCGTGAGTGTGTGTGAGTGTGAGAGTGTGTGTGAGTGAGTGAGCGAGTGTGTGTGTGCGTGCACGTGCATGAACGTGAGGGAGTATGTGTGTGAGAGAGAAGGTTTGTGTGAGTGTGCGAGTGTGTGTGTAACTGTGTGTGTGAAAGAATGTGTGTGTGTATGCATGAGTATTTGTGAGTGTATGTGCGAGTGTGTGTGTGAGTATGTGTAAGTATGTGTGTGTGAGTGTGAGAGTATGTGTGTGTGTGTGCGCATGTGTGTGAGTGTGTGTGTGACAGTGAATACAGTGGTGGGGTCACCTGTAGCGCAACATGAACCTAAGATCACAGCTGAGGCCATCCTCATTGGTATGGAACTTGGCTATCAGCCTCTGCTGTGATTTCGTATTGTGTGTATCTCGATGTCCGCCTTGGACAACGCTTACCCAAAGATCAGAAGATGAATACCCTTGACCACTGAAGTGTTGTCCCACTGGGAGGGAGCATACCTGCTGGTCAATGTTGCGCGATGTCCATTCATTCGTTGTTGTAGCATCTGCATGGTCTCACCAATATACCATGCCTCGGGGCATTCTCGTCTGCAACGTATGAGATAGACAACATTGGCCAAGTCACATGAGTATCTGCCGTGTACATAGTGAGTGGTGTTCCCATGTGTGATGGTAGTGTCCATGTCGATGACCTGACATGGCTTCCAGAGGTTGCCATGACAGGGTTGTGTGGTGTTGTTGTCAGTGTTGCTTTCAAGACTGGATAGTTTGCTGCAAACAATGGCCTGTTTAAGGTTTGGCGGTTGTTTGAAGATGCGAAGTGGAGGTGTAGGGAAGATCTTGGCAAGATTCTTTGCAGCCTTCAACACATTATTGGTGATGATGAGCCACAATCTTCCCCACGCCTCCACTTCTCGCCTTCATACAATCGCCAACCCTCAAACAGACCATTGTTCGCAGCAGGTCTGGTATCATCTGTAAAGAGAAATCAGAGTTAACGTTTCAAGTCTAGGTTCTAGGGAAGGGTCACTGGACCAGAAACATTAAATCTGATTTCTCTTCACAGATGCTGAAGACCTGTTGAGCTTTTCCAACAACTTCTGTTTCTGTTTCTGTATTGTATTGTGTTCCCTCCCTTTCACACCTTCGTTTCCAGCCATTTTACATCTCTATTTCTCTCTCCTCACCATTAACAACCCCTTGGTCCTTTGCACCAGCCATCAGGAGGCAGTCAGTGAGCCATTTTTAGGATTGATACCTTTCTGCTTATAAATTCTGCATCAGTGTACCTCTTCTTCCAAACTACACCTGAGAAAGGACCAGAGCTCTGAAAGCTGATGTTTTCAAACAAACCTGTTGGACTATAACCTGGTGTTGTGTGATTTCTGACCTTGTCTACCCCAGTCCAACACTAGCACCTCCACATCATAAGCACAAATACCCACACACTGATGTTTGTAATCGACCACACACACACACACACACACACACACACACACACATCTACCCGCTCACACACACAAACCCACACACAAATCCACAGGCACGCATCCACCCACACACGCCAAGATATACCAACACACCCACACACAAATTCACAAGGCACCCACACACACAGACACACAAAGCCACACAATCACACACACATAAACCCACACACACATAACCACTGACTTAGGAACCCCTACACACACCAGTATACACCCAAAGATGTCCACCCACTCAGAATTGTACAGCACAGATCATCACACTTTGCAGCAAGAGGAGACCATTCAGTCCCTTGAGCCTATCCCACCATTCAATATGATCAATGGCTGATCTGATTGTGGCCTCAACTCAAATTTCCCATCCATCTGCAACCTTCTATCCCTTCGCAATCAAAAATCTATCTAATCCGGCCTTGTATAAATTCAATGGCACAGCCTCCACTGCTTTCAGTCTAATGAGTCTCTGAGTGAAGTAAATTCTTTATTATTAAACTGTGTTCCCCTAGTTTTCATCTTCCCCACCAGGGGAAATATCCTCCCCAGTAACCACCCTGTCAAACCCTCTCAGAACTTTATATATTTCAGTGAGATTCCTTCTCATTCTTCTAAACTCCAATGAGTATATGACCCGGAGATAGTGGGAACTGCAGATGCTGGAGAATCTGAGATAATTTTCTGAAGAAGGGTCTAGGCCCGAAACGTCAGCCTTCCTGCTCCTCTGATGCTGCTTGGCCTGCTGTGTTCATCCAGCTCTACACCTTGTTATCTGAGTATATGACCCTGCTTTTTTCATATGAAAAGCCCTTCATTCTACGAATGAGTCGAGTGAACCTTTTCTGAACTGCTTCTAACTCAATTTGATCTTTATTTTCCAAATAAGGAGACCAGGATTGGACGCAGTACTCCAGAAGTGGTTTTACCAAGGCTCTATAGAGCTGCAGTAAAAATACTTCCCATTAGATATCATTCCCCTTGCAATAAACACCAACCTATCATTTGTCTTCCTGATCACTTGGTGTGTCTACATACTAGCAGTTCGTGAGACCAGGATACTTGGATGCCTCTATACCACCTGGTTCTGCAATTTCTTTCCATTGAAATAATATACCACTTTTCCATTCTTCCTGCCAAAATGGACAAGTTCACATTTCACCACGTTATACTCCACCTGCCAATTTCTTGCTCACTCATTTAACCTGTCCCTATTCTCTTGTAGACTCCCTCCATCTTCCAAACCTGAAAAAGACCAATTTATGTTTACTCTCTGCTTTCCGTTAGCTAGATCTTTATCATGCCACTACATGATAGATTCTCATCTTGTGCACCAACCTCTGATGTGGTATCTTATCAAATGCCTTTGCAAAATGGTATGACTCATGCCAGACTTGGAATGTTAACTCTCCTTCTCTCTCCACAGATAGTGAATTTCAGATTTCTGGCATCTGCAGTATTATGCTATATTACAGGTTCTCCTTTATCTGCCTCACTTGTTACTTCTTCAAAAAATCTCAAATAGTTAAATGCAAATTCCCTTTTATAAAACCATATTGAATGTAGCTGATCTTTCTTTCCTTGGTGACGTTGATTATTTTAAGGTCTTCCCTCCCATTCACCTCTTGATTTCTAATCACCAGGAAGTTTTCTAACTCTTTTCACAGTGAAGATAAAAACAGAATACCTGCCCAATGCCTACGCCATTTACTTGCTTTCCATTATCAATTCCCAGTCTCTCAAGGACAAGCTTTAGTTTCTCTTTTCCTGTTTAAATATACGTAGAAACGTCCTCTCTGCTTTTCAATCACTAGCCAGCCTTCTCTTACACTCTACACATTTCTTCCGAAGGAATTGTGCTGGACTGGCCAGTAATGCCCACATCCCATGAAAGACTGAAAAGAAGCTCTCTTCAGATCCCTCTTGATTTTGAATACTTCAATCAAATCTCCTCTCAGCTTTCTCTTCTTCCCAGCATCTCCATTCTCTCGTCATAATTGAAATTTCTCATCCCCAAATCAAGTCATAGAATCACTGAACTGCAGAAAGAAGCCCATCAAGTCTCCAAAGAGCATCCCACCCACACCCTGCCCCCCATCCTATCCCTGTAACTCCATATTTCCCATGGCTAAACCAACTAGCCTACACGCCCTGAAGACTATGGGCAATTTAGTGTGGTCAATCCACCTAACCTGCACATCTTTGGACTGTGGGAGGAAACCAGAGCACCCAGCAGAAACGGAGAGAATGTGCAAATTCCACACAGACAGTCATCCAAGGCTGGAATCAAACTCAGGTCCCTGGTGCTGTGAGGCAGCAGTGCTAACCACTGAGCCACCGTGCCACCCAGCTTGTGAGTTGTTTCTGCAATCCCACTAAAGCCTTCACATCCTTCCTAAAGTGCTGTGTCCAGTCAGATATTTCCAGTCTAGTGTCTGATACAAGTTCAGAAATAACTTCCTTGTTCTTCTGCTCCATGTCCCTATTAATAAAGATTTATTAACTGCAATCTCATCCTGCTCTGCCACCTTGAATGACTTATGACATCAACAAAAACCGAAAGAACTGCGGATGCTGTAAGTCAGGAACAAAAATAAAGTTGCTGGAAAAGCTCAGCAGGTCTGGCAGCATCTGTGAAGGATAAAACAGAGTTAACGTTTCGGGTCCGGTGACCCTTCCTCAGAACTGTTTATGATAAAAACATTCTTTGCTTCTGTATCCCTTTAGAATTGTGACTTATTTGATAATGTAAAGAACAAAGAAATGCTGTGTTCATCCAGCTCCACACCTTGTAATCTCAGACTCGAGCATCAGCAGTTCCTACCATCCCAAAGAATAGTACAGCCTTTGGCCCACTAAGACTGTACTGACACATTTACCTCTACCTGGTCCGTATCTTTCTATTCCCTGCCTATTCATGTGTCTGTCAAGTTGCCTCTTAAACATTACTATTGTATCCACCTCCTCCGGCAGCGCATACCAGACACCTAAGAAAGGTTAGCCTCTCACATCTCCTTTAAATATCCCCCCTTTTACTTTAAGCCTGTGTCCCCTAATAATTGGCATTTCTACTCTGGGGAAAAAAAGACTCTGACTATCCATTCTGTCCATTGCCCACATAATGTTGTAACTTAGCAGAAGAGCAGGAACCAGAGCAGTTGGTCCACAAGTAAACTGATGGAGGAGGAGTCAGAGACTAAGGCCGTAAGACAAAGAGGAAGAACAGACAGAGAAGAGTTGCTGAACACACAAATTTCTATTGAATTAATTTACAGCTAACTATATGGCCCCTACAGTCAGATTCTCACTAAAAATAATTAATACATTATTCTGTAAACACCAGTCTTAAGTACTACCCTAAATCCCTGTACTGCACTAGTCTAACACTAACCTAAATCCCACTTCTCTAAAACCTTGTGGGTATGAAAAGGTTAATGGGAAGTGAAGGTAAGATAAAAAGAATCACCTGACCATTACTTCCCAATCAGGAGCCCTTTTGAACATGTGATGATGAAGTGCAGCTCTTACAATATTCCCCATGTAATGGATCAAGGTAAGGTTGCTACTTGAAACACCACACATTCCAGTTTTTACAATTTCCACTTACTATCTCCTTCCCCCACCCAATGGTTTTGGTTCCTGATCAAGGTAAGTCTGCTGCTTGAAGCTAGTAGTCATGGTGACTGTGATAACAAGGTGTAGAGCTGGATGAACACAGCAGGCCAAGCAGCATCATAGGAGCAGGAAGGTTTGGCATTCTTAGAAGAGGCTTCGCAGTGGTGTTAAAATTGTATCAGAAATAGTAGGAACTGCAGATGCTGGATAATCTAGTGACTGTGATGACTTCTCCTAGAAGCCCTCCCACTGCTTCTCACTGGCACCTGTTGGATACTCTACCTCTTGTTGGACACGGAGCCCTCTGTGATCCCTCTCTCAGTCATTATGACCGCACCAACTTCTCCCAGAATCCTCCTTGGTCACTTCTCACCTGTGCCCCCCTGTCTCTCTCTGTGTTCTTAGAAGGCTGTCGCATTCCTATTAAGTTAGCTGCCAATCTCTTTTCATATTCTCTCTTTGCTTCTTATGTTTCTATTATCACTTTCCCTGTGAACCTATTATTATTCAGCCTGGTTCTTGACTGTATTTTCTATCTGACATTCATCATAGGCATACATTTTCCGCTTTATCTTGATTTCTATCTCCTTTGTCACCCGGGGAGCTCTGTATTTGTTTGCCTCTCCCTTTTGAAGGAAAATGTATCCTGACTGCATGTGATATACCTCTTTCTTGAAGATAGTCGATTGATCAGCTGCCAGTCTTACTGCCAACCTTTGACTCCAATGTATTCAACCCAGATCTTTGAAACTGTCATTCTCTCAGTTAACTGTTCTTACTCTGAAACCCCATAAATAAATCCCCACAAGCACAAATCCACATACATAAACACGCACGAACACACACACCTTCATGATGAGCAGCGTACAGTTACACACACAGTCATACACCCCTCCATGCAATTACACACAATATTACAAATACAAAGTTACACGCACGTCATCGCACAGTTACAAGCACACATACCATAACACAGATACACAGTTACACACGCGCACACACATCCCTTCACAGTCACACAATTACATATTGAGTTATATTCACAAAAACAGAACTTGCAGGAGAAGCTCAGCAGGTCTGGCTGGGGATAGAAAGCAGAGTTAACATTTTGGGTGCAGTGTTGGATGGGTTATATGCACACACTTACACATATACATGCACATACAGTTACACAAAATTACACCCACACATGTAATAACATGCTTACAGGTGCACACACATTTACACATGACACAATTATGCATACAACTTCACAATTACACACTGTTACACTTGTACTCACATACACAATTTAACACACACACGCACAAAGACATACAAACAATCATGTGCACACCTATACACACACACAAAGATATCTCAGATCATAGAATCCCTACAGCGTAGAAACAGGCCCTTTGGCCCAACAAGTCCACACTGACCCTCGGAGCATCCCACCCAGAACCATCCCCCTACAACCCACCTAATGTACACATCCTGAACACTGTGGGCAATTTAGCATAGCCTGCACATCTTTGTTACTGTGGGAGGAAACCAGAGCACCCGGAGAAAACCCACACAGACACAGGGAGAATGTGCAAACTCCACACAGACAGTTCCCTGAGGCCTGGAATTGAACCTGGATCCCTGGTGCTGTGAGGCAGCAGCGTTAACCACTGAGCCACCGGTTTTGTACTGTCAGGGACTCAGTTGGTATGGGGACAGGGCAGTCGTGGTCTCGGATGAGCAGAGTTGTGGGACTGAGTAGCTGACTCCTGCTCTGCTCCTATATTCTTATGTATTTACACTCCCACCCACATGTGTAAACTGAAAGTCACACCCAGGCAGGTATGCACAACAAAACAATCATATATGTGGAAAGCAATGTAATAAATTTACATTTAACTAAACAAATATGATCTACATGTATTCACAATGAGATAAATGCGTAAATAATATATATCTCACACACATGCATTTCCAAGAACTCCTGAGAAATATATTGTCAGCTGTAATGCTTCTTCCCCCAGTATTTGGTTGACCTGAACAGCCGGTTCTGTCATCGTGTGACATCTGTGTAAAGCCTACCCCTCAGGGATTCTATACATGCTCCATATTGAACAGAACTTCCTGGATGTCTGATACAGATAATGTCCCCATTGACCTACAAAGACTAGATTTAAAAAGCATTAGCAGATAGTTAATAAAGATTCGGCTGAGCGGATTGGGTGGGGAGCTGGCGCAAATCCCAGATAGAGTGGCACATTCTTAAAGAGGGCAATTTAATTGTTTTCGGAACAGTACTGCCTGGCTTTGGCAATTTGTTAAGTCTCCGTGGATGGCTGTAACTGAGCTGATCACAGAGCTGTATCCAGGGGGAGAGAGAGAGAGAGAGAGAGAGAGAAAGCCCATAGCTCAATGGAACTGGCTTCGTCTCTGAACAGCTGGATCAGCTGAGCACAGAGTGTCCCTGTTAATGAGAATAAGCATACACTGCTCTCACTTCATACATTTACAGCCTTCAGCTCAATTTATTTTGTGAATGAATCAGGCAGCCAGCGTGAAAGGAGGCATATATTATTCAGTTACAATGTCATTGCCTACCTTTTAAAAGCTGGTTTCTTTGGCAATATTGTATCGATTCTTCCTTTTTATTAAGACTTGACTGAAAGGTAAAATGCTGGCCACCATCAGCTTTTATAAAGTAGCCTTTAACTATAGTGTGGAAGAGTACAGATGGTAAACTGGGCCCAAATTTGGGGAATAGTTTGAATTAACTATTTCTGAGGCTGGGTAAGCTTAGGCTGTTTTCTTTAGAGCAGAAAAAAATATTAAAGGGACCTAAGGTGCATCCTTTTCACACAGGGTGGTGCTTGTATGAAGTGAGCTGCTGGAGGATGCGTTGGATTCAGGTACAATTACAACATTTAAAAGGCATCTGAATGGGAAAATGAATAGGAAGGGTTTAGAGGGATATGGGCCAAATGCTGGCAAATGGGACTAGATTAATTTGGGATATCTGGTTGGCATAGACGAGTTGGACCAAAGGGTCTGTTTCCATGCTGTACATCTCTATGGCTCTAAGGACCTGATAGAGATGTATAAGATTATGAGGGGCATGGACAGGTTGAATAAAAAGCAGCTGTTTCCCTTAGTCAGTAACAAGGAGCCATAATTTTAAAGGGAAAGGCAGGAGTTTTAGACAGGATTTGAGGAAATTGTTTTCACCCAGAGGGTGGTGGTTGTCTGGAATACACTGCCTGGGAGAACAGTTGAGGCAGAAAAGCTCACAATCTTTCAAAGAGTACTTGGATGAACACCTGAAGTATGGTCTAATGCAGGAAAGTGGAACTTGTGCAGGTAGTAGACTTGATGGGCCTTTTCTGTGCTGAATGATTCTGTAATACTTGAATGCTGGTGTTTACTTTTCTTTGGTCTAATTGTTTCGCATTTCCCTCAAAGTCACAATTTGTATAGAAGTATGCCGTAGTTTTGTGTGAATTAACAATGTCCTTTATTAACTGGGCCACTCTTAATGCCTTATCCTGTGGGCAGTCTGCGGTAAGCAGGCTATTGATGACCATTGCTCTGCCATGTTGCATCCACCCTCTACATTATCCATTCACTTTCAGTCAAAGCCTCTTCCAGCGACTGGGTCAAAGCAGTTCAGTAGGCAGCACCCTCACCGCAGCGTTGAGAGGTCATGAGTTCAAGTCCCACTCCTGAGACATAAGGAAATAATACAGGCTGATGTGACTCTCATAGCGCTACAGTGTTGGAGATGCTGCTTTCCTCTTAGATAAGGGCACAGCTCGAATGGAGGAATCCTGAAAAATCAGGGACCCCGAAATGGCAGAGATCAGAGGGTTTTTAGATCAGAAGAATCAGCAACAGGGAAGAGTTGAGTGCAGAAAGACAGTTGTAATTTCATTGCCACTTCTGAACTTCAGTTTGCGAAAGCCTGATTCATTTATAGCAAACGCCCATTGAGGTACTCATTATGTTGATCGGGGATTGGCTCGGGATTAGGAAAACATTCCAAAGCTGCTTGGCAACGAGGGTGAGGAAGATAAAACACAATGCTGGGTGACATATTTGCTTAGTTACCACAGGGTCAGCACCCTGCTTGTTCATGACTTGTAATTCTCCCCCATTCATTTAAATCACATAAAGGCTGAATTCATTCCTCCACACACACACATGATACAACATTGCCAGATGAGGAATTACTCACAAAACATAATGACTGACAATCAAACCATTTAATGGGATTAAAGGACAATTATACTTCACATATAAGTACTTTAAATGTACTGAATGCATACCAGAAACCCAGAGCTGAAACTGATAAACTGGAGAGGTCAAACTGTAATTAGACAGATAAGGAAAAGCTGTGTGATTCTGGCATATAATTTTCAGAACCAGTTTTTTTTTGCTGTTATTACACTGTATTTTCATTCTCTCCTCTTTGACTCCTCGCCATTTAGCAATCTTTCACTGAAGAGGTTGACATATTCTTCCTGCACTACTGCCCTCCATTACTTCCTACCAAAGTTTTCATATATAAATCTGACCAGCGAATGGCACAGCTGTTTGACTTTGCTCGGCATCAGTGATCGGTGCTCTGAAGCTGGCCAGCGAATGGCATTGAGCTATTTGGCTTTGGGAGGCATCAGTGATTGGTGCTCAGAAGATGCACTGAGTGAGGTATCCTATGGATTTTCTTTTTAAAAATTCTTTTGTAGAACATTGGTGTTACTGACAAAGCCAATTTTTGCTGTCTATTCCCCCTGGTCGCCTTGAACTGAGTTGCTTGCTCAGCTATGTCACAGAATGACTAAGATTCAACCAGTATTGTATGCCACACCAGCTAAGGATGGCAGACTTCCTTCCCTAAATGTGATTAGTAAACTAGAAGGCTGTTTACAATATAATTCCACCATCACTGTTTCAAAAAACTAGCTTTAATTTTCATATCTACAGCTGTTATTGCTGGGCTTTGAACCTATCAGACTAGCAGTGCAGTGATAATACTATTTCACCAATGGGAACATATTGAGTGGAATACTCAGTATTATAACCAAAGCCTCTGTGGGGGTTTGTGGATCAGTTTATAATTATGAGCCACCTCACTTTCCCCCCCCGACCCCAACCAGCAGTCCATGGGGAAGTTGCCGCAGTTTAGCTCAGTTTGGTGGTGTTATTAGCCTTCCCATCCAACATGGACCAAACAAGGTGGGGGGATGGGGGTCAGCAAGTGACCTTCAGTTAGCCATTTGATTGGCTTACCAGGCAGTCAACATGTCACCCCTCTTGTCAGGTCACGTGCATGACCAAACCTGCTTAACCCCTGCACAAGGCGTGAGTTGGCGACTTCGCACAAACAAACGACAAAGTAGTCTTACGAGCCGGGTTTACGCTGCTGTCGTAACCTACAATCACGAGAGTGGAGCTTCAATGCTTGTGGGTCTGTCGATAAAGAACAGGGAGTGGCTGGATGAGGAGGCCAACATGAGGCAAAGGTTCCCGATCCTGCTCAGACATCGCCTCATTGGCGTCTCATCAACAGCAGTGTCATTCTTCACATTTGCTGCCATCTTTCTTAAAGAGAGTGATACATTTTTGGATATTAAAGGCATCTAGGCTTATGGAGAGAAAACAGGAATTTGGCATCGAGATAGAGGAGCAACCATGATCATATTGAAAGGTTGAATAAGACGTAGGATCAGAACTAGGCCATTCAGCCCATCAAGTCTGCTTCACCATTCAATGAGATCATGGCTGATAATATTCAACTCCACTTTCTCCCCCATAACCCTTGATTTCCTTACCGATTAAAAATCTGTCTGTCTCAGCCTTGAATATACTTAATGACCCAGCCTCAAAATAATCCACTCTGGTAAATAATTCCATAGATTCACCAGCTTCTGTGACAATAAACTTTTCCTCTCTGTCATAAATGTGTGACCCCATATTGAGACTATGCCCTGTGGTCCTAGATACTCCCACGAGTGGAAACAACCTCTTCATATCTATCCTATCAAGTCCTCTAAGAATCTTGAATGTTTCAATAAGATTTCCTCTCTGCTGCATTCCAGAAAATGCAGACCCAACCTACTCAAACTCTCCACATTAGAATGACCTACTGCTGCTCCTAACTTCCCTGTTTGGATGTTTTGCAGTGGCAAGTGAAAGGACTGAGGCTGAACCAGGACATAATCCTTTTGTTTTGTCTATGTGATTTGCACGTTGCTCTAAAGGCTAAGTTTAGTTTCGCACAATTGAGCTGCCCACAACAAACTACCCCACCAGCACCGACACAAAGCTTAAAGCAAAGGTGTTGTTTACACCATCAGATGGTCGAATTTTTTTTTCCCAAATTGAATGTCTATTGGATGCAGGGGAAGAGCAGGGTTTTCCTGTTTACATAAATAGATGCAAATGATTTTTTCCTCCTGTGTTTGCAGATGGGCTAAGTTGAAATGCAGATTCAGTTGGTTCAGAGATAGTAGGAACTGCAGATGCTGGAGAATCCGAGACAACAAGGATGCTGCTTGGCCCGCTGTGTTCATCCAGCCCTGCACCTTGTTGTCTCAGTTGGTTCAGATATTGCTTGAGCACAACCCATGGACAAGTTGTGGGTATGGAAACAGAAACAAGCTGCTTACACAACCTTAGTCCCACAGCAAGATCGATGAAGGTAGACTAAAGAAGTTGGGACTGTTCTCCTTAGAGAGACGAAGGCTGAGAGAGGAGATCTGATTGAGGTTTTCAAAATCACGAGTGGTCTGATACAGAAGAGATCAGGAGAGACTGTTCCCACTTGTAAATGAGTGAGAGGGCATAGATTTAAAGTGATGTGCAAACGAAGCAAGGGTGATATGAATAAAAACTTTTTCATCCAATGAGTAGTTAGCGTCTGGACGATGCTGTCTGGAAATGTGATGGAGGCCGGTTCAGTTGAGGCATTTGAGGGGCATGGGATAATTATTTGGATAGAAATGGTGCCAAGGGTGGCACGGTGGCTCGGTGGTTAGCACTGCTGCCTCACAGTGCAAGGGACCCAGGTTCAATTCCACCCTCGGGCAACTGTCTGTGTGGAGTTTGCACATTCTCCCCGTGTCTGTGTGGGTTTCCTCCAGGTGCTCCGGCTTCTTCCCACAGTCCAAAGTACTGGGTAGGTGGATTGGCCATACTAAATTGTCCCATAGTGCCCAGGGATGTTTAGGTTAGGTGGGTTAGATGTGAGAAATTAGGGGAATGGATCTGGGTGCAATGTTCTTTGGGGGGGGCGTAGTGGACTTGTTGGGCCAAAAGGCCTGTTTCCACACTGTAGTGATTCTATGATCTATGAAGAGATATGGGATAAAAGCAGGAGATTGACACAAGAGAATATACAATGGGCTGAATGGTCTCCTGCACTGTCCAATTCTGTGATTTGTTCACCTTCTGTGCTTGCTTTCATCACCTTACAATCAGCCAATCAAATTACATGGAGCATTGTGGTTCCTGTTTGGTTGGTGAACAGTAGCAGAGTTAAATTAATTTTCGATATATCGCTCTGATCTGAAATTTATTCTGTCGATTAATGTAAACACAATAAAACGTATGTTTGGATTCAATCACTGTGTGTAATGTTAGCACATATCATCATCACAAATACAGTCAGAGACTCATCAGAGACACACTCCTCAGATATCATATTTTCAGCTACATTACTGAGGGTCAGTAATCACTAGATTCAGGCAAAGATAGACACAATGAAAGGAAAAAAGCCACATTTTTACTTAAAACCCTTCACAAGCTTGGTGCCCCAAAACCGCTTTTCAATCAATGGAATAGTTTTGAAATGTGGCCACCATTGCAAGAGGAAGTACCAGAACTAATTTGTATGTAGCAAGATCCTACAAGTAACAGCTGTGTCAGTGAGTATTGGTTATTGGGATAAATATTGGCCATGGCACTTGCGAAATGCAATCTCTTCCTCTTCTATGAAACAATGCAAGTGGAATCTTTCTACATACACCAGACAGAGCAAGTGTGGATTTTAATTTAACTCCTCGTCTGAAAAATGGCACCTCTGACCACGCAGGACTCCCTCAGAGTGGTAAAGCATGTGTTTCACAAAAGTACAGTCATGAAAAACATACGGCTGCAGATGTGTTGCAAAGCAGAAATTTCTAAAGGGAAAGATTGTGCTGATAAAAATTCTGTGTAAAAAGAACATATTTAGAAAGAGTGCCCACTCATAAACAGTGCATCGACAAAGAAAATATTATGCCTATGAATATGCTCATGATGAGAGCATGTATAAAGATTTTATTTATAAGTCAGTACTCTGATAAATAACTCTTTCATACTGAGCACAATTATAAAAAGCAAGCTTACGAAGAATGCATTTAGAGTAAGTTTGTACAAAAATACATTTATAATTTTGAATCAATTAACAAACCGAAGAAAGCTTCGTTATCTACTACGTGCACATGACTCACTAATGTGACATTAAATTGTCTCCACGATCTTTCATGTCTTACACAGCTCCTTTCTGCAATGACGCTGTGTTTTTGTCCTGGCTACATTTAGACCATTTGTCACGTTGCTGTCAATGTCCACCAGCCTTGCTTTCATCAATTATTTCCCATTCTCAAACTATCGAGATATTATTACAAACCTTTTTCCAGTATCATTTGAGAAGTGAACCAAGGCAACTTTCTGTTCAAGTTATCTGCTCCAAATGATTGCCCTCTCAAAGGTAATGGGAAGTTGTATGTTCAGCTTGATACCAATCTTTGTATTTATATAGCGCCGTACCATATGAACAAATGCGCACTTCATTTAATTGATGGAGGGTGGGTTGTACCATCCATGATGTGGAATAAAATAAAGTCGCATAGTCCCATGAGAGAGACTAGTGGTGGTGGTTTGACCTTAGAGTTATCACACCTTAAGGTGAGGGGAGAGGTTGAGAAAGGTAACCTCAGTCAGTGTGGGAATTGAACTCATGCTGTTACCGTTATTCTGCATCATAAACGAGCTGAACTTTAAAAAAAGCAGATCTGGATAAAGTGACCATCAAGTATTGTATTGTGTTGTGTCTCACAGCTAGTATGCAACACACGTCTAAGAGACATGCTCATCTGATCATCGTCTCATAGCATATGAGCTGATGGTATAGAAGTGTCAGTCTCCATCTTAATGGGGCCACTTGCAGCATGACAGGCTGAGGGAAGCTTGCTTTGCAATTGAATTGCTCAGTATCAGTATGGCAGTGAATGTAATACATGTAGTTCTAAAAGCTGTAATAAAAATCGATTGAATCTTTCAGTTCAACATGGGTAATGTAGTGTTCTTATGTCATGGGAGCTAGCATAAGTATCACCTGACCAAGTACAAAAACCCTTTGGGAGGTTAAAAAGCCCATCATTGCATCTACAGAAGACCTTGAGAGCAGTTCAGATCACCCTGGTTCATTTTCTCTTGAAATGTGGATCGAGGGTCGATAGTCTGGATAAATTGGATTCAAGTGAGTTTTGTTACTATCGTTGATACAGTGTGGAGCTGGAGGAACACAGCAGGTCGGGCAGCATCAGGGGCAGCGTGACCTGCTGTGTTCCTCCAGCTCCGTACTGTATAGACTCTGACTTCCAGCATCTGCAGTTCTTGCTATCTCCGAGTTTTGTTACTATGTCTGGGATTTAAGTTCAGTAGATTGGTCAGTACTTAGTATAGGACATTGGTTAGGCCACTTTTGGAATACTGCGTTCAATTCTGGCCTCCCTGCTATAGGATGGTGTTTGTGTTTTTTTCTTTATTCATTAGTGGGATGAGGACATTGCTGGTGAGGCAGAATTTATTGCTCATCCCTAATTGCCCACATTTAACCACATGTAGGCCAGACCAGGTAAGGATGGCAGTTTCCTTCCCTAAAGGACATTAGTGAACCAGGTGGGTTTTTCCGACAATTGACAATAGATTCATGATCATCATTAGATTATTAATTCCAGATATTTTTATTAAATTCAAATTCCACCATCTGTCATGGCGGGATTCAAACCCAGGTCCCCAGAATGTTATCTGGGTCTCTGGATTAACAGTCCAGTGATAATACCACTAGATCATTGCCTCCCCTAAATGGTATTAAACTTGAAAGGGTTCAGAAAAGATATACAAGGCTGTTGCCAGGGTTGGAGGGGTTGAGCCAAAGGGAGAGGCTGAATAGGCTGGGACTATTTTCCCTGGAGCATCGGAGGCTGAGGGGTGACCTTATAGAAGTTTATAAAATCATGAGGGCCATGGATAGGGTGAAGGGCCAAGGTCTTTACTCCAGGATAGCGGAGTTCAAAATGAGAGGGGATAGGTTTAAGGTGAGAGAGGAAAGATTTAAAAGGGACCTAAGGGGCAATTTTTTTCACACAGAGGGTGGTGTGTGTATGGTTTGAACTGCTAGAGGAAGTGGTGGAGGCTGGTATAATCACAACATTTAAAAGGCATCTGGATCGGTATATGAATAGAAAGTATTTAGAGGGATAACAAGGTGTAGAGCTGGATGAACACAGCAGGCCAAGCAGCATCAGAGGAGCAGGAAAGCTGACGTTTTGGGCTTAGACCCTTCTTCAGAATATGGGCCAAATGCTGGCAAATGGGGCTAGATTAATTTAGGATATCTGGTCAGCATGGTTGAGTTGGACTGAAGGGTCTGATTCCATGCTGTATATCTCTATAACTCTATGACACTCCAATCATATTTACAAAGGGGACAACAAAAGAAAATAGGAAGGGTGGGAGGAACTTGCTTTTATTCAAATTACTTTTACCCAAAATGTGGTGAGTGTGTGGAATAGATTATTGGCATGGGTGGTAGAACAGGAAACCTTAATGGGTTTCAAGAGGGAAGTGTACAGATTCTGGTAAACAATTGGGGTTCTGTCTTATTAGAAATACATTGAAAGAATCCTGTAGGCAGATGGGCAAGACAAACTGAAAGTTTTCTCTCGGGCTTGAAACTGTCACTGTGGCCAAAGTTTTATGCCGCTCCCAGGGGTAGCCTGGGAGGTGGCGAGCAAGGGCAGGAGACCGAGGGTGGGGGACCATTGGTACAGACTTTCTTCCAGGCTGAGGAGGGCCATAAATAGCCACATTGTGTGTCTCACAATCGCTGATGTTAGTGGTGGGTGGTCACTTAATAGAAACTGGCACCTGATGCCAATCTCTATGTGGAGTTGTGTGAGGGGGGTGCCTTACACTCTGTTTCCCCTGCACAGGGCTGCATTGGCAGGAGTTCTGACCCCATCCCTCCACAAAAATAGACCTCCCCCACCTCAAGAAGAACACCCCTGCTCCCCCACACTCAGTTTGCCAGAACCTCCCCCTATCGCTGCCATGATGACCCCTCTTCTGATCCTCCATGACATCCTATCCCTTTCACCACCTCTCCCACACCCGCCGACCCACCAGTGGACACCGCAATCGATGTTGTGCCTGAAGAGCTGTGGTCATTTGATTGTGTCCGCAGGTCAATCAACTCAATGGGGTCTATACTTGTAGATGATCTTCTCCATGGAAGGTTTTCCAGCTTGATACCTGGAATGAGTGGATTATCTAATGAGAATAGGTCTGACAGCCTGTCTTTTCCCTAGAGTTTGCAAGAGTGACGGATGACTTGATCAAAATGTATAAAATCCTGAAAGGTCTTGCCAGGTCAGAGTGATAAAGATGTTTCCACTTGTGGGTCTCCAGAACTAGGGCACACTGTCTTAAAATTGGGGAGTGGGGGCGGTTACCGTTTTAGGATAGAGATGAGGCGAATTGTTTTCCTCTCCCAGAGGGGTGTCCAATTTTGGTACTCTTTGCCTCAAAAGGCAGTAGAGCTGGGGGGGACAATTGAATATTTTTAGGACAGAGACTGGTCGATTCTCATGAGGCAGGAGAACCAAAGGGTCAACAGAAATGTGGAAATCAGAACACAAACAGGTCAGCCACGATCTTGCCAAATGGCAGAGCAAGGTGAAAGGGGCTGAACGGTCTCTTCTGCTCCTATTTCACATGTTTGAATGTGCTGCCCTTTCTGCCCTCCGAACTCCTTCCAGATTGTGTTTCTTTGCCCAGAAATGGCAGAGGTGTGGGCTCTGTCCAAAGCACTGAGTATCATAGTCAAAGCAGAAAATGCACCTCCAATCATCGAAACCTCTCAACGTAACCTTTCAGACTTGTAGCTTATCTAACTCTCCTTTAAATATCTTTATGCCAGCTGTTTGTGGTTGGGAGATCCATGTTCTCATTGCTCACTGTGAAGTTCTCCCGAATTCCCTATTGGATTTATTAATGACTGAGTCATGTTTGTGACCTATTGCTTGGGGTCTCTCCAGCAACTGGAACCAGCTACTCCACATCTATAAACCCGTTCATTATCTAAAGGTGATCCATTGGGCAGTAGCAAATGTATCAGCCTTACAATGCAACTGAGGATTGACAATAAATGCCAGGCTACAAGGCACATTGTGACTAAGGCTAAGGGCAAGGTCATCTGGCAAACTACACTCAAATAAAAAAAAACACAAGCTGTGATAGATGTTGAAAATCTGAAAGAAAATAGATATAAAATACAGATTGAAAATGCACTCTGAAAGAAAGTGCTGGAGATCAGAGGGTTTTGAAGCATCCGTGGAGAGAGAGCAAGCTAACGTTTCAAGTCTAGATGACTCTTCGTCAGAGCTGACATGAAGTGTGGAGGGGGCAGCATTTTTGCAGTAGTTGCGGGGGGTGGTGGAGTTGGAGTGCTGGGGGAGAAAAGATGTCGATAGTTCAGATTAAATGGTCAGAATGTGAGAATGGCAGAACAATGCCGTGTCTAACTGCCAGACTGGAAAGGACAGGCAGTCCCACTGGGTTAGGGGGGAGGGGAGAGAGGTTGACAGAGAATGTAACAAGCAGAGCTGAAAGAAAGGGAAGGAATGGGTTCATAATTTGAAGGTGCTGAACTCAATATTGAGCCCAAAATCTTGAAATGTGCTCACCAGGTCAGGCAGCATCTGAGGAAGGAAGGATAAGAATTCAGAGTCATTGGGCAGGGGCTCACAAACCTTCTCAGCATGGGTTTGAGACCGTCGTTGAGTTGAATTAGGCGACAGTGCTGAGTTAATGAAAGAAGAATCTGAAAAAGCTACACCAGTCC
>NC_063355.1:39636047-39663649 GCF_021869965.1 Rhincodon typus | reverse complement strand
TATTTGTGCATTTGTGTCAGGTTGAATGTTTTTGTGTGTGTGTGTGTCTGTGTGTGTGTGTGTGTTAGTGTGTGTGTGTGAGAGACGAGACATATTGATCGTTACTTCATAATTTATTTGTTAAATTCAGACACTGAGTAAACAACAGACATGTGTCAGAGGTGCAGCATTGCAGACATTAATTCAATGCTTCCCAAACCTTCTCCCTCTGTGACCCCCATGTCAAGGCTTGAAAATTGTCACAATCACTCAGTGAGAACTGTGAGAGCCTGAGGACCCAACAGAGCAGGAATATGGTTGAGTTAACTTGATTGGAATTCTGCTGTGTCCATTACTGTCTCAGATTCCACAGTCCCAATACCTTAGATCACGGCTCACTTAGGGTCCTGCCTCCTGACTGCTACTTTGGGGAGATCTGGTTGGGCAGCATGGCAGTGGAAATCCATTAAGGAAACCCAATAGGATTCCAGTCTTCCAATGATCAGGGACTACAGTCAACGTTACAGTGTGGGATAAATCGGGACACTTCACTTCCTTCATGAGGTTCAAGTTTTAATTATCATAGAAGTTTGGTCAAGATCCCCAGATTTCTGTGTGATTTGTAAAAACAAACTTTTCCCCATTTGCAAATAATTTATGTAACAATTTATAACATTGCACTTGCTGTAATCTCTGTTTTAAATCGAATAGTCCTTACGTTGTTTTTAAATCTTTAACTATTTTTGTTTTTCTATACAGGCATGGGACCAATAATCAGCCAGTCTAAGAGATGATCTCAAGCTTAGCATCTGCAGAGTCATAGTGGTCTGCAACATAGAAAAAGGTGCTTCAGCCCATCAGTGGGGAAAGGAGGCTGAGTCTCAAGGTAAACATCCTCTGTCACTTTGAAAATTAATCCTGAATTTCAGGAGTTACAGTCCTAAGAGAATAATATACATTCTGATCAATAGAGATCACTCTTGTTTACCTCTCTAAATCTTTTTAAAGGTCCCTTGTATATTGCTGAACGGAATACAAGTTGTTGTGATCATTTTGAATTTGGCATTCTTGCATTTGTCCTGATGGGTGCAAGGTGAAAAAGCCTCCACAAAATCTCTATCCTTTTTCATCCAGTGGGATCCAGTAATTACTTGTAAAGCTCTCTCTTCTAAGATGTCATGCTGCAATCTGTGATAAGGAGTATCACCAGATACAGGGACAAGCTGTAAATATTTGCATGATTCTTCAAATTGATAATTGTTTATTCCTTTACTCGTTCACGGGATGTGGGCGTTGCTGGCCAGATAGTATTTATTGCCCAGAGGGCAGTTCAGAGGTCAACCACATTGCTGTGGATCTGGAGTCACATGTAGGCCAGACCAGATAAGGATTGCAGTTTCCTTCCCTAAAGGGCATTAGTGAATCAGATTGGGTTTTCCCAACAATCAGCAATGGATTTATGATCATCATTAGATTCTTAATTCCAGATATTTATTGAATTCAAATTTGAATTCAAATTTGAACCCAGTTCCCCAGAACATTATCTGGGTCTCTGGATTAATAGTCCAGCGATAATACCACTAGGCCATCACCTTCCCATTACTATTAATCAGAGTATTTGTTCCACACGTGAGATCATAGTTGTGTGTGAGTGCGCTCTCCCTTCCTCCCCCACACCTTGTCTACACTTTAAATGCATCTTAAACTGTTGATGTTTAGGCTGAGGACTGGATCCACTGCTCAGGTTATTTGTTTATGTTATGTAAAAGAGCAGGGGTTGAATATGTTAAGGGCTCAGTGTGAGTGAGGGGTAGGTGGTTTCTGCAGAAATTCTCTGCCAAGCTTGATAGAAACCTGAGGGATAAACATTAATGTTTAGCACTCAGTATGTGGTCTTTCAAAACCAGGAAGTATTTTACGACATTTTTTGGGACAGAGTTAAGTGTGCGACACCTTAGTATATGACACCCACACTTTGAGACAGCAAGCTTATCTGAGGGACTTGATCACAAACTGCAGACTGATTGTAGAGGGGACGGCATGTGTTCAGAGCTGCCATCCTTCAGAAGGAAGCTGCTCCCTATCTCTGCTTTCAGGTGCATGTCAAAGATCCACATATGGCTTTCATTCGAAGAAGAACAGAGGAAATTCTACATGGTGACCTGGGCCAATATTTAGCCCTCAATCACCACCATCAACTAAAACAGATTAGCTGATCATTGAGCCCCTGCTCGCTGTGGGAGCCTATTGTGTGCTGTGTTGGCTACATAACAACACCTTATCAGTTCTGGGGTGTCTGAGGCCACGAAAGGTGCTATATGAATGTAGCTTCCATTCTCCACCTGTACAAGTAGAAAGGAACTCACCAATGTTACCATAATCATAGAATCCTTACAGTGTGGAAGCAGGCCATTTGGCCTATCGAGTCTATACCAATCCTTTGAAGAGCATCCCACCCAGATCCGCCACCTGCATTTCCCATGGCTAATCTACCCAGCCTGCACATTACAGGTAATTTAGCATGGCCAATCCACCTAATCTGCACATCTTTGGACTGTGGGAGGAAACCCACACGGACACGGGGAGAATGTGCAAACTCCACACAGACAGTTGCCTGAGGGTAGAATTGAACCTGGGTCCCTGGAACTATAAAGCAGTAGCGCTAACCACTGAGCCATCACACCTATTCCTCCACAGCACCTACAGCCGGAATACTTTACAACTGCCTCGTGCAACATCTCGAGCAAAATCTGCTGCAGAGAGTCAGCGTGGTTTTAGAATGAATCACAAAAATCCAAGTTAAGCAGGTAGAAGGGAGGGAAAACGGATTGCTGGCCTTTATTCCAAAAGGGAATGGCAAATAAAAGTAGGGAGGTTTTGCTAAATCTGTACAAGGCACCAGTCAGACCACAGCTGGAATACTGTAAACAGTTTAGTTCCTCTTATCGAAAGAGAAATATGTTGCCTTTGGATGCAATCCAGAGAAGGTTCACTCGGCTGATTCGGGGTATGGAGGGACTGTTTTATGAGGGGAGGTCGAGTAAATTGGGTTTGCACTCACTGGAGTTTAGAAGAATGAGAGACCTCTTTTTGAACACAGGAAGGGTAGATGCCTGAAGGGTAGATGCAGAAAGGTTGTTTCCCCTCGACAGAGCAAAGCTGAAATAGGGAGAGTAATTTGGAAGGAGAGCTTAGAACTCCTCACCCTGATTGGACTGAGGCCACAGCAAATTTGAGATTCAAAAGTGTTAGAACTATAAACATCTTGGCCCCAGATGTAATTATATAGAACATCCAGTCTACTTCCAGCAGGTTTGGGAAATTATTTGGACTTTACCCGCATGGCATTGTGGGTCAACCTACAGCACATGGACCACAGTGGTTCAAGAAAGCAGCCTACTACCACCTTCTCAAGGGGCAACTAGGGATGGGCAATAAATGCTGGGCCAAGCCAGCGACACCCACATCCCGGGAGTGTATTTTTTAAGGTTGAAGGAGACAATTCCAGTTTAAGAGCCGAGTGGCTGAAGACACAGACACTCGTGGCAGAGCGACGATACTGGGGAGTGCTGGAATATTGGAAGCATCTGGATTCCCGTTGCCTGTGAACAGGGGTCTGTAGAAGAGCTGTTGCAGACATTGAGCTGGCAGTGGGAAGTGTAACTTGGTGCATATTTGAGTGCAGAGAGTTTACTGAGCTACACTGCTGATGGCCGGCACTGATCATAGGAATAAATAAATCATTCACTGTGCGCATTTCCAGCTTTGAGTTCAGGCTATTGCCTGATTAATGACATGTTGCACATCCTGTAAATATATGTATGAAAATACTCTGGCTGGAATATGGTTAGCTCTCCTTGTGTTGATTAAAGTCAGCCTACTGGGGGAATTGCATAAGGTGATGTTTCCTGGAGATATGGATAACTTCATTATTGTCACTAATCAAATGGCAGGGTGAACTGTCAGAATATCTTAATTTGGTGAGTAGATGCCGTGTTTGGTTTGGTGTTTTATTCTGATCATCACAGACCCCATCCCACCCCTTAGTTCAGTTTGCAATTCCAAGCTGTGTTGGTAGTCAATTTGTATCAATCAAAGGTATTGTGGGCAACAGAGCAAGGTGGGCAGTTGAAGTTAAGATGCAGTTTTGCTATGATCTAACCTTGGCAGTATGGGCTTGAGGGGCCGAATGGCCTCCTCATCATCCTGTGCTTCATTTCCTCCCAGGCATTTAGCAACAACAAAACATTCTGTTTGTATAGCACCTCTCACACAGTAAAACATCCCCCAATTGTTTCTCAGAAGTGTTTCCGAACAAAATGGAATTTGATTCGGATAGAAAGGTATTTGAACAGGTGGCTGAAAGCTGGATCAGGACAGAAAGTTCTTACAGAAGTCATAGAGTCGTAGAAATGCACAGGACAGAAACAAACCCTTCAGTCCAATTCACCCATGCTGACAATTTGGCCCATATCCGTCTATACCCTTCCGACTCATGTACCCATCCAGACGTCTTATAAATGTTGTAATTCTACCCGCCTCCCCAACCTCCCCAGACTGCTCATTCCATACACACACCACCCTCTACGTGAAAAAGTTGCCCCAACTAAGTTGCAGCTGAAACACAGCAGGACTGGTGTAACCCAGAGCGGGACACTGTCTCAGTAACACGGTGTGGGCTGGTGTAGCCCAGAGCAGGACACTCTCTCGGTAACACAGTGTGGGCTGGTGTAGCTCAGAGCAGGACACTCTCTCGGTAACACGGTGTGGGCTGGTGTAGCTCAGAGTGGGACACTCTCTCGGTAACACGGTGTGGGCTGGTGTAGCTCAGAGTAGGACAATGCTGGCAGCATGGTGAAACAGTGGAGAAGGAAAAGTTGGACTGTCTTTAAATTGTTTTAGTTTTATTCTATGAATGGCACTTCTGTACGAGCGACGGTACACAATTTTCAAAATATTTTATATTGAATGCATGTGACAATAAAGGATATCAATGGTATGTACCACAAGCATGGATCTGGGATCCTGTTCTACACAGCCTGGTTTCTCAATGTAACTAAAAAAACACACCAAAGCCTCTACTTCCTCAGAGCATGAAGGAAATTTGTCATGTCTAGAATCACTGTCACCAATTTTTATAGATGCACCATAGAAAGCATCCTATCCAGTATGGCAACTGCTCTTTCCAAGACCGCAAGGAATTAGAGAGTTGTGAACACAACCCAGTCCATCACACAAACCAGCCTTCCCTCCATTGACTCCGTCTATATTTCCCACTGTCTCAGGAAATCATAATCAAAGACCGCTCCCACCCCGGTTAAACTCATCTTCCACCCTCTTCCATCGGGCAGAAGATACAAAAGCTTGAAAACATGTACCAACAGATTCAAGAACAGCTTCTTCCCCGCTGTTTTCAGACTGACCTCTCGTACATTGGAGTTGATCTTTCTCTACACTTTCTATATAGCCGTAACACTATATTGTGCATTCTGTTCTATTACCCTGATGTACTTAGGTAAGGTATGATTTATCTGGATAGCATACAAAACAATACTTTTCACTTTATTTTGGTACACGTGACAACAATAAAACGAACCAAAATTTTAAAAAATTCAAACTTAAAAAGAACCTTGTTGACACTTAATCCTTGAGCTACGGTTTGAGATGGACTAGAGGCAGCAATTTTGTGTGGAACATCCAGCCATGTACAGGAAGGGCAAAACTAATGCAGAAATTGCTGGAGAAACTCCACAGGCCTGGCAGCATCTGTGGAGAAAGAAATCGAGTTAGTTTTTCGATTCCAGTGACCCTTCTTCAGAAGTTCTAAGGAAGGGTCACTGGGCCCGAAATGTTAACTCTGTTTCTCTCTCCACAGATGCTGCCAGACCTGCTGAGTTTCTCCAGCAATTTCTGCTTTAGTTTTGGATTTTCAGCATCTGCAGTTCTTTGTTTTTTGCTATGGGAGTGGTGGCTCTGGCTACAAAATATCCGACTTCGGATTCTAATCTTATTTGATGTTTGTACTGCATAAAAATCTGGTAACTAACACCCTGACAAAAGTATTGAACTGCCTATGATATTTAAGACAGTAATTCACAATTCCAAGATAACCCATTTCCCTTCACTGTTTAAATTAAGACAATTGTCTTCAACTTTGATATGGGCCTAATCTTGCTGTAGCTGTAATTAATTGACCAAGATTTTTTAAAAGGGAGAATGTTACAGTTTCTTTCACTCATTGCACAATCATAAATTAAGAAATCTTAGATGAAGAGTTCCAGTAATTTATGGTAATGCATATTATGTTATACAATGCTGGAGTTAGAGACTTGAGACTTAAGGCTTACAATTGACATGGAGAATGAACAGTTTTGTTAACTTAAAAAAAACTCTAAACCCATCAGTCGCTAGGTTTACTCAAAATTCTGCAGTTTAATTGCTCGTTCAAATTTAATCTACAAGTAGTGTCCTGGTCAATACTTACTTCTCAACCAAAACCCAAAATAGAGACCACCTGTCATTATCAAACTGTTCTTATGGGATCTTGCTGTACACAGCTGTAAGACAATTCAGACCACTCTTACATGGTTAAAGGCATGATGTAATTGCATCTTTCTAAGCCCGATAAGATATAGGAGCAGAAGTAGGTCATTTGGCCAATTGAGTCTGCTCTGCCATTCAAAGAGATCAAGGCTGATCTGATAATCCTCAACTCCATTTTTCTGCCTTTTTTCCCATAGCCGTTGATTCCCTTCCTGATTTAAAATAATGTCTTTCTCAGCCTTGAATATACTTTAACACCCAGCCTCAACAGCCCCCTGTAGTAAAGATGTCCTTAGATTCACTACCCTCTGAGAGAAGAAATTCCTTCTCTTCTCTGCCTTAATATCTGACCCCTTTATCTGAGATGATGCCCTCAGGTCCTAGACTCTCCCACAAGGGGAAACAACCTTTCCACATCTACTCTGTCAAGTCCCCCAAGAATTTTGTATGTTTCAATAAATTCACCTCTCATTCTGTTATATTCCAACAAATACAGGCCCAAATAACTCAACCTCTACAGTCTAACTTTGCCTTTGTTCATTACTTATGTTCATTACTCATTGTAAATCAGAAGAGATTGTAATTTTCCTCTGTCTGAGGCATGTTTGTGCAGAGTCTGATGCAGCGCCTTCAGCTTTTTAAGGCAATTCACTTCAACATCGAATATTTTCTAAAACTTTCCCTTCATACATTTTTAAACAGCACCACCTGCAGAATTGTTTAATGGAAACTTTTCCAGGAGAGAGTGGAATCTGGGTTAAAATTCAGGGTACATCACCCAATTTAAATCCCATACTGGGGGCTCTGGCTATTCTGTTTAATGTTTGTTTTGAACTTGTGTAAATTAAGACCAATCTTGCATTGTGTTGTGAGGACCATAGATACTTACAGAGCAAGGCCTGTCCTGCCTGCATACTGTTGTCCTTTCTACACTATTGCACAAAACCAAAACCTAACCCCCAGCGACTGATGGGTTTAGAGTCTTTTTTTTTAAAGTTAACAAAACCGTTCATTCTCCATGTCAATTGTAAGTCTTAAGTCTCTAATTCCAGCATTGTATAACATAATATGCATTGCCACATGAAAGGATTGAGAAAGATATGGAACGCAACATTGGAAAATATGAATTAGAAGCAGGAGTGGTTCCTTCAGCTTCTAGCCCAACCCACCCCACCCCCTTTAAACCGTTACCTTCTGCACCATCTTCCCACCCTAACCCCAAATCTCTTGATTCCTTGAGCAGCTGCAACCTCTAACCCAGCACTTGAGCCTTCCCGGCCTCCTGTTGCTGAATTCCAGCGCGGACATGTCCCCTTGTCCAAGACCCTCCGGTGATGGCAAACACTTTGCCAGTGTTTACTTGCTCAGAGCATTTCAATGTCACCACCTTTCGTTCTACTACTTCCAGGGAGTATAGTGCCAGCTTGTTCCCCCTCCCATGTAGGAAAGCCCTCGTCCCAGGAATCAAAGGCAAACCTTCAGCTGCAAACCCGCTACAGTAAGGATGTCCCTTCATAGAGCTGGGACCAAAACTGTACACTGTATTCCTTAAGAACATAAGAAATAGGAGCATGAGAAGGCTGTCTGGCCCCTCGAGCCTGCTCCACCATTCAATAACATCATGGCTGATCTTTTTGAGACTCAGCTCCACTTACCCTCCTGTTCACTATAACGCTTAATTCCTTTACTGTTCAAAAATCTATCTTTGCCTTAAAAACGTTCAACAAGGTAGACTCAACTGCTTCACTGCACAGGGAATTCCTTTGGGTGAAGACATTCCTCCTCAACTCAGTCCTAAATCTGCTCCCCCTTGTTTTGAGGCTATGGCCCCTAGTTCTGGCTTCACCCACCAGTGGAAACAACCTCCCTGCTTCAACATTATCTGTTCCCTTCATAATTAAGGAGTTTCTGTAAGAGTCCCCCCTCATTCTTCTAAATTCCAATGAGTACAGTTCAGTCTTCTCAACGTCTCCTCATAAGCCAAACCTCTCAACTCCGGAGTCAACTTAGTGAACCTTCTCTGTACCCCCTCCAATGCCAGCACATCCTTTCTCAAGTAGGGAGACCAAAACTGTATGTAGTACTCCAGGTGTGGCCTCACCGGCACCTATACAGCTGCAGCATAACCTCCCTGTTTTTAAACACCATCTCTCTAGCAATGAAGGACGATATTCCATTTGTCTTCTTAATTACCTGCTGCACCTGCAAACCAATGTTTTGTGATTCATGCACAAGGACACCCAGGTCCCTCTGCATAGCAGCATGCTGCAATTTTTCACCATTTAAATAATAGTCCATTTTGCTGTTATTCCTACCAAAATGGATGACCCCATATTTACCAACATTGTACTCCATCTGCCAGACCCTTGCCCACTCAGTTAACCTATCTATATCTCTCTGTAGACGGTCAGTGTCCTCTGAACACTTTGCCATTCATTTTAGTATCATCTGTGAACTTTGGACAGCTGGTTGCGGATTGGGTATCCAAAACCCTTCTTATTTGTTTACCAATAATCTAAAATAAAAACTGATAATATTTAAAACTATATAGAGCATGTGGGGGAAAGTACGCAGACACATTTCATATCAGTCACTTTAAACTGTAGGAGCTTGTTTTATTTTTCTTTTATTCATTCACAGGATGAGGATGTCTCTGGCCAGGCAGCATTTATTGTCCATCCCTAATTGCCCAGAGGGCAGTTCTGAGTCAACCACATTGCTGTGGGTCTGGAATCACATGTAGGCCAGACCAGGTAAGGATGGAAGTTTTGTTCCCTAAAGGACATTTAGTGAACCAGATGGGTTTTTCCCGACAATCGGCAACAGATTTGTGGTTACCATTAGGATTCTTAATTCCAGATGTTTTTATTGAATTCAAATTCAACCATCTGCCCTGGCAGGATTTGAACTCAGGTCCCCCGAATGTATTTCCAGGTCTCTGGGCTAACAGTCCAGCAATAATACCACTAGGCCATTGCCTCCGTCCTTGTGCAGAAGAGAAATCCAATGAGGATGCAGTGATTTTTTTTTAACTAACGATTCCCTCAGTAATGGGGAGGGGGTGCTCTGTGTAATTTTCGATTGGAACAGGTTAAGTTTTTATTAAATTGATACATGGGAGGAGCTGGTGGGGTCAGTATTTGTGAACCATCCATAATAGCCACAGTGGGATTTGAACCCAAGCCCCTCCAACATATTGTCCAATACCAGTAGGCCATTGCATCCCACTGCGTACTGAAAGAGTGCACTACCCCCTTCAACCCCACACCATCCTACCTCTTACCACAAATGAGCACAGCAATTTATATTGCAGGAGAAAAGGATGCTGTTTGATTTCAACGGCTAACCAATTAGTTCATTATTGAAACCATTTGAAATTTGGTATTCTTTTGTTTGTCCTGATGCATTCAGGGTGAAAAATGGCCTGCGTCATATCGCTGAGGCAGGGTCACCGGACCCGAAACGTTAACTCTGTTTTTTCCTTCACGGATGCTGCCAGACCTGCTGAGCTTTTCCAGCAACTTTGTTTTTGTTCCTCATTTACAGCATCCGCAGTTCTTTTGGTTTTTATTTGCATCATATCACTCTTATGAGCAGTATACTGGAGTTTGGAAAAGTAACTATCTGACTTTGCCACTTGGCCAAGAGATCTTGCCTGTTGGGAGCACATGTTGCAAATCTGAGCACGCTCCTGATTCTCCAAACATCAGTGGCTAAACATCTTGTGTGCTTCCAGTGGCCACTGGTCCTTACCCACGAAATAACGAGAATTACCCCTTACTCATTACCGCACACCTTGCAGTCTCAATAATGTGAATACAAAGACACAATCACAGCCAAAGAATCCTGAGTATTAGATTGTGTTTAAGATTTAAAACTGGGTGAAATGGAGAGTACAGAAGGGATGAGGGTGAAATCAGAGCACCTTTAATTTCTGTAATTATAAATTTCGGAAGTTCCCTGGGACAATTCTCCAGCATCGAAAGGTTTCACCAGTAACTGACCATCAGATAATAGAATATATCTCTGTTTTTCCTTCCCCTAACTTTCGACAGCAATTTAAAACTAGAAGTATAATCATTATTAGGGCTATTGGTCCCTTAAAAGCTCCAATTCACATATAGATAAGATTCTACAAGTGGCCTTTCTCTAATTGTCAGGTGAGACAATTACAGAATGATATAGAAATTGGACATTCATCCCATTGTGGCCGCGCTGCCTCTTTGGTTGAGCTATCCAATTAATCCCATTTTCTCTGCTCTTTCCCCATAGCCCTGTGTATGATTTCACTTCAAGTATTCTCTTACTATGTAAGGCTTACTTCCTAACTGTTTTTCTCCCTGTTCAGGATCCACCTCCGCCTATCCGCTCACTGCCCTGCCCCATCATCAACATAAATACCACTTCTTCCTAGCCAGATGCAGTTCCAAAAAAAGGGTCACGGACTTGAAACATTAACTCTGTTTCTCTCTCCACAGATGCTGCCAGGCCCGCTGAGTTTCTCCAGCGATTTCTGTATTTGTTTCAGGTCTCTGTTATCTGCAGTCCTTTGTTTTATTTGGGTTTAACAGATACTGAAATTGTTGTGAAAGCTGTTTAGTTACCAATTCAACAGAAAAGAAAGTTCATCAAGGCTGAGAATCTGAAATAGAGGACATGACACCAGCAATGTGCAAGCTCTAACGAAGAGTCATCTAGACTCGAAATTTTAGCTTGGTATCTCTCCATGGATGCTGCTGGACCTGCTGTGATTTCCAGCATTTGTTGTTACCAATGCACAGCAGGTCTGATGAGCTGGGAGAGAAGATAGGTAGCAGTATGGGGAGGACTCATGTCCTCATCTTTCAGGCTCAGGCTGAAGTGCCACAGATTTTGTAAATTTTACAAGTTCCTGTCACATAACAGCCATGGCTGGTGGTGTACATTGTCTGAAGGACAGATTCTAGCTGTTGGGATAGAAGTAGGAGACCATTCAGCTCCTTGTTCCTGCTCAGCCATTCAGTTGAATCACGGCTGATCGGCCCCTTTAGAGCAGTTTGCCATCTCAATTTCATAACTCCTAACAAAATCTTTCAATCTCACATCATTTCAATTGACCCGCAGTCTAAACAGCTTTCTGAAGGAAAAGTGTTCCAGAATTCAACTACTGTTTTCACGACTTGCAAACTATAAAATGTGATTCAAAGTCGGTCTAAATCAATGCAGCATTAATTCTGTTGTCCTTTGACTGGAACCAGTCAACCGGCACCTTTTGGGAGTAAATATCAGCACATGCCAAGCCCTAATAGCATCAGGAGAAGCCCATTCTAGAGAGTTAACACAAAACCTTAATGATGTAGTCTCAGCTTCATCTGGCTGATGAAATTCACATTGACACTTCTCCAGAGAACCAAGGTGGATTACATTGTCAGAACAAAGCTCATTATTAGGACAATAGGACACAGCGTCGAAACACATTGCAACAAGAATGTGCCTCATTAGAGAACCAGAGCAGAGTAATTACGTCTCCTGGTCCTGTCTGAACAACTAAACAAGATCTTTGCTGTTTTTGGTTGAATCAATGCATTTCTTTGTCGTGCGGCTACATTGTCGACTAACAGCAAAAACTGAACAGTTTTAACACATACAAACAGTTCCCCTCATGCACTCATTTCTCCTCTGGGTCCCATCTCCACTTCCTTTTCAAATTTACACACGATTAAATCAGGCTGGAAGCCACAATGTGTCACTGGATTTGCTATCAATGTGATGATCGTGGGGATAAAGCAAGCAAACCATTTCAGAATCACTATCTCTTTGTTATAGTTTACCAGAGTAAGAAAAACAAGACAGCTGCTTTCTTGAAGCTCGCAACTGAAGTGGAACGGAGACTTTAAAATCTAGTTTTAACTCTTTAGGTTTTAGTGCAAATACATTAAGCATTTTATGATAGGAAGTTGTGGCTTCAATCGGTTTGCAGTGCATCACTGTGCTGTAGGTATTGCTGTAGTCCTATTCAGATTGTCCAGGAAAACAATAAAACGGAATGTCACTGACCAAAGATTTCTGACCTGAAATATTAACTCTGTTACTCACTCTACAAACGCAGGCTGATCTGCTGAATATTTCCAGTGGTTATATTTCAGGGGCTAGTCAAGAAGGCGTTCGGTGTGCTTGCCTTTATTGGTCAGTGCATTGAGCGTAGGAGTAGGGAGGAAATGTTGCAGCTGTACAGGACATCGGTTAGGCCTCTTTTGAAATATTGTGTTCAATTCTGGTCTATGTGCTATAGGAAAGATGCTGTGAAACTTGAAAGGGTTCAGAAAAGATTTACAAGAACGTTGCCAGGGTTGGACAGTTTGAGCTATGGGGAGACGCTGAATAGACTGGAGCTATTTTCCCTGCATCTTGAGGTTGAGGGGTGACTTATTGAGGTAAATAAAATCCTGAGAGGCATGGATAGGGTAAATAGACAAGGTCTTTTCCCCAGTGTGGGGGAGTCCAGAACCAGAGGGCATAGGTTTAAGGTGAAAGGGGAAAGATTTAAAAGAGACCAACGTGTATGGAAATGAGCTGCCAGAGGAAGTGGGGGAGGCTGCTACATTTACAACATTTAAAAGGCACTTGGATGGGTATATGAACAGGAAGGGTTTAGAGGAATATGGGCTAAACGCCGCCTAATGGGACTAGATTAATCTAGGATATCTGTTTGGCATGGATGAGTTGAACTGAAGGGTCTATCTCCATGCTGTACAGCTCTATGAATCCATTTCTAACTTTCACAGTATTCTGCCTTTCACTGTGCATTGACTGCCTGTGGTTGTCATAATTTATCTTGGAAATTTAAAATATCAAATTTCCGAGGTCATCCATACTGAATATAGTCTCCACAAGAAGGGGCTCCTGCAGGTTATGCCAGGTCCAGCAGATGACCCACTGGAACTGAAGATCATGGAACTGGTGTCACGACAGGCAACATTGTTATAGTATGGAAGATGACCATTCAGCCCATGTGTATGGGTTCTTTGCGAGAGCTACTTAATTGGTTTCATTTTTCTGCTTTTTTTCTCCAGGTACTCTAAGTTTCTCCTTTTTAAGTGCAAAGGCAATTCCCTTCTGAAAATTACAATAGCCGTGTTTTCACCACCTTTCTCAGACAGTGCATTTGAAAGCATAACTCCCTAAGCAAAAAATGTTCCACTTTGTCCCACAGGCTCTTTGACCACCTGCTGGTGTGTTATAGTGACTGTACTTTCATTTCCGCACTTATCAGAAAAGACCCATAAACCAAAAAAAAGCAAGCAACACCAAACTAATTCAACTACTTTATTCTCTTTATAGATTTAATATCTGTATCGCACATTTACATACTCTAAAGAAAAATAATATCTCCACATACAACTTTAATATTTCAATTTCATCATCTCAACATACAACATATATAGTGCAATTAATGCTTCAACTATGATTTGACACATATTCTATGTTCTATAATTGCAAAGAGTGATTGAATATCCATTTTATAACAAGTGATTGTTGCGAGGTCCCAAGAGTACAGTTTAAGATACAACCCTTAAAGGCGGGTAACACAAACTGAGGCTAAAAAGTGCAAGAATTATACAGTAGTGAAAACAACATGAGCATCTTTCCGGTCTTGAGTTCATCATCAGTATGGGATCTGGTTCTGGTAGTACTGAATCATGTCATAGGTTTTACTCCTGAAAGTAACAAGATAGATTTGCAGCAATTCAGTCAGTGTACATTGCCTTCATCACAAATCACCTGCATCAATTCCCTCCATCCTTCAGGGTGTTAACATTTTGTTTTAAGACTAACTCTTTCATAGGATGTTGCCCATCACCAACATTCCTTCAATTGGGTAAAAGCATTAGATCCCCAACAACATTCCTGTGGGAGTCTGGAGGGTAGACCAGGTAAGGACAGCAGCTTTCTTTCTCTAAAAGACATTAGTTAATTAACTAGATAGGTTTTTAAGACAATTATTTCGGGGTTTCAATTCACTATTTTTAAGACCAATTTCAGGCTTATTACTTGAATTTAAGATTCCATCATCTGCTATGGCAGGATTCGAACTTTGGTCCCCAGGGCATTAAGTTTGGGCCCCGTTGGAGCAATAGTTTGGATCACTATTCCAGTGATATTACCGCTATGCCACTGTCTTTCCCCAGTTCCAAAACAGAAGCCAGCTGAATGCATTTGGAGGTAACTATTCTCCCTCTTTTATCCCAGGGGAAGGATATTCGCACATTCCAAGATATAAACTGTGTGTCAAGTCACATGTTTGTCCCATAGAAAGCTGGAGCAACAAGTGAACTTTGTTCACTCTCAACAGTCTAATAATACATAAAAGGAAAAGGAAATCTCAAGGATGAAAAAAATCAAGATCACTGACCTGTTGCTCAGGAAGCAGTTCTGAATGACTTTGATGATGTAGTTTGCTGCCTCTCTCTCACTTACGTTCGGGTTGAATCTTTGTCTGAAACAGAGAAGGAAAAAGTGCTGAGAAAAATCTGAAGACATCTATTCTGGACACTTGAACCGTTGCCATTTCAAATGATGACAAAAAATGTTAGACGTGCTGCTTAAAAATATTGCACATACATCAAATGGATTGAAAGAAGGTTCATTGAAAAATACAGCATTTTCTCACTGAAGGATTAAGTTTAATAAAAATGAATTAGGAATTTTTTTTGGCAAATCTAAGTGTCTCTGCAAGTTCCAAAAGTCACTCTGTTTAAAAGAGTTAATAATATCAATAATGCACAACAACCATAAGCCTTACTTCAGAAGCTTGATAGTCTGCCCTCGGAAACATGGGAGTCCAGTATCCAGCATTAGCGTAACGAGTGACACCACTGCATCCATGTAAGGCCTAAACAGTGAGAACATTAGCAATCACCAGAGGCTCCAAATGGTTCACACATTGAACATCAAGTCAGAACAGAACAAATCAAGTGGGAACATAGGCTCTTTCCTAATTAAATTAGCTTGCTCCCCTAAATAGATTACAACATTAACTGGGACAGATTGAGGATTCATTTTACTCATATGTTATTAACAATTCTAATTTCCTCTCATTCGCTGAGTACATTCATTTCTTAAATACTACTGAGAATGATCAGCATAGAAATAGGCCATTTAGCCCAACTGTTCTTTGCTGGTTTTGCTCGACGTGAGCAGATCGGTCCTGTATTTATTGGAGCTTGGGAAAATGCGAACTGATTTTATTGAAATACAAAAAAACCTGAATAGGCTTGACAGTGTACATGCTAAGAGGGTGTTTTCCATCATGGGGAATCTAGAGCTAGGGGCACTATTTCAAATGTTTCTTCACTTAACAGGGAAATGAGGAGGAGGAATTTCTCTCCCAGAAGGCCAACAGCGTCTGGAATTCTCTTGCCCAGACAGGAGTGTCAGATGGGAGTTTAATTTCAAATAAATGTGAGGTGTTGCATTTTGCCAAGATGAACAAGGGCAGGACTTACACAGTTAATGTTGGGGTCCCAGGGAGTTTTGTTGAACAGACAGACTCTGGGGTTCAAGCACATAGCTGGTTGAAAGTTGCATCAAAAGGTAGACAGGGTGATGACAAAGGCATTTGAAACTCTTGCCTTCATTGCTCAGTGAACCGAATATTGGAGTTGGGACGTTATGTTGAGGTTGGTGTGGTCACTTTTGGAGTACTAGGTACAGTTCTGGTCGTCCTGCTTTAGAAAGGATATTATTAAACTGAACAGGATGCAGAAAAGATTGACAAGGATGTTATGGGAATGGAGGGTTCGAGTTTTAACGGGAGGCTGGGATTTCTTCCCCGGAATGTTGGAGGTTAAGAGGTGACCTTACAGAGGTTTATAAAATCATGACAGGAATGGATAAGGTGTAGAGCCAAGGTCTCTTCCCAAAGGCAGGGGAATCCAAAACTAGAGGGCACAGGTTTAAGGTGAGAGGGGAAAGATGTAAAAGGGACTTAAGGGGCATCTTTTTCAAACAGAGGGTGGTTCGTGTGTGAAATGAACTGCCGAAGGAAGTGGTAGATGCAGGTACAGTTACAACATTTAAAAAGATGTTTGGACAGGTACACGAATAGGGGTTGAGGGGGATATGGGCCAAATGCAGGAAAACAGAACTAGTTTAGTTTGGGAAGCCTGGTCAGCACAGATGAGTTGGACCGAAGGATCTGCTTCCGTGGTGTATGGGTCATTCAATACATTCAAGGCAAAATTGATTAACAAAAGTAGTCATGGGTTATGGGGACAGGTTAGAAGGAGAAGTTAAGGTCACAATCAGGTGATCCAGAGCTGGCTTGATGGCCCAAAGAGCCTACTCCTATTTCTTATTTTTATTACTGTATTTCCTATGTTCTTATGAGCTGCCTCTACCTTACCTCAGGTAATCCCTTTTATTCTTTCCCCCCACCAAGCAGTAGTTTTAAACACACTTGAGTAAGGAAACTTTTCCCAATTTCCTTAATAGTGACTGTTTGGCATTTATGGCCCCTAGTTTTGGATTTACTCACAACTGAAGCAGTTTCACAATCGTCCCATTGAACACTCGCAGCACTTTACAGAATCCCATTGTGTTTGGGTCCAAACAGGCAAAGTCACCATTCGTCCATCATTCAGCAACTGGGCACTCAAGAGGCTGACCAGCCTTGCCCATCAGCAGTCTGAGATACTAAGACCAATTACATCACCCTCACCAGCTTTTCAGCTGACAATGGCTAAGACTATGCAGTGAAATGTTTCTCATCTGTACAACTCAGCCATGTCTTGTCCAAACATGTGGAGCTATCAAGGAAACATCTAGCAATCCCAGAAGAATGATTTGTTCCAGTTTGAAACCGCAAAGATATAGATAAATAGGCCGAGAGATTCACATGTTAGAACAAAAACATTTTCTAGTGAACCGGAGAGACTTTATTTTAATTCCCATTCAAGTTAATTTGTGGATCACCAATTAGGACATGTCAACAAGACTTTATTAATAGAACTATAACATTTCACAATGTAGAAGACCCATTCGGCACATAGCTTTTCACTGGAAGTGCTGTTCACTAAGTCCATTTTGCTGACCTTTCTCAATAAGTATTACGAAAAGGATCAAAAAGTATCAACTTTGTTTTTAAATACTACTCTGAATTTTGCTTCTGTCAAGATTTCTGGCAGGACAGAGAAAATCGCTCCCAACCACTCCCTTCTCTAATTACCGGCTCTCGAACCGAAAGGGCAGCTGGCGGAGACATTCAACGCAGCTTAAGTTTGGACGCCTGCATCAGCAACTAAAAAGGTCAACCATCTTCCCTATTCTATTAAATACAAACAGATCCTGCCTATCTGCATTGCAGTGCCAGCCATACAAGAACCCCCCCAATACATGCACGAGGGGGAGGACCTACTTGGCAAATATCACTGAGGGTTTAAATTGCACCACAGTTCTTGAAAACGTAACATAAAAACTCTCTCTGCATGACCCCGGTAAAACCAGACAAATATTTGTTTGTCCACAGACTTCTTACCTGACCGCTAAGTATCCCTTAACACACATCTCCATGAACCATTTGAAGGGCGTGGCCTCCATCTTCCCTCCCATGATCATCACCATTTCATCCGTCAGTTTGATATCGGGCTCCCAGCCGAGATTGCCTCCCGGTGAGCTTTCAAACATGAAACCAAAATCTGCGGAAAATACATATGGCATGATTAAATCAGCAGTCACAGGCTTCTCTCCAAACTAAACATGTTCATACTGGTAATTTATTTTTTGCTACACAGGTGAATCCACCAGGGAAGAGTTGCTGTTTACCTGAAGGAAACTATATACTCTCACTCAACAGAGGCAGCAGGCTGTTCCCTGCAGCCTGAAACTTTATCTGGAAGCTCAACTTTTGGCAGCCCACTGTTATTCAACCACAGAAAACCTAGCGACCTACAGAGCTTAGCCAGCAAGTTCTCTGCCAGTGTCACCGGGTCATTAGGCTAGGTGTATAACTCTTCGTTCTGAACAGGAGTCATACTGGACTCAAAACGTTAACTCTGCTTCTCTCTCTCTCTACAGATGCTGTCAGAGTTGCTGAGTTTCTCCAGCATTCTGTGTTTGTTATTGGTCTAAGCTCAGCAGTAACATTCTGGCTTCAGAGTTCAAGCCACAATCAACATACTTGAGAACATAACGTAGGCTGACACATTTGTGCAGCGCTGAGGAAATGCTGCATTGTCAGAGGAGATATTAAACTAATGGGGACATCTGCCCTTTCAGATAGCTCAAAAAGATCTCATGGGTTCATTACCAAGAGCAGAACATTTCTCCCCAGTGTCCTGATTAAGATTTAGCCTTCAATTAAAATCACCAACACTTTAAACTCATAGCTGTTTGTGGCAGCTTGCTGTGCACGAACTGGCTGCCATGTTTCCTACTTTAAATTACAATATTGCAAATCTTCAAGTATTTAATTGACTGTCAATTGCTTTGGAACATTGTGGGTGGTGAAAGACACTGCATAAATGCAAGGTTTCTTTTTATTTCGCTCAGCCTGTTAAATTTGCAAAGATTGAATGGTGAAAATGAGACACTCCTGTAAATCTACAGAGCTCAACGTGACACAGGAGGGATGGCCCTGCTCCAATATTCTAGCATCAGGCATGCTAGCTTTTTGCCTCAAAGAACACACACATATCGGCCCCTTCAATCCACTCATAACACAACAGCCATTCAGCAAACATCAATGATATAATTCAGTAGCAGGCAGAGGGCAGTCACCACCTTCCCAGTGGTTGAACCAGCCTCAGGTGTAAGATCTTCAGCAGAAAACACCTGCTTCTACAGTGACTCAATTACAGCAGTCGCTTTAATTCTGAAGACATGAGTACGTAGACACTTACCAGCTGCCACTTATCAGCAGTGACTGCTCCACTTTCAGATTTGCAGGTCTGGGGCAAGGGATGGCTCCTGGCCCTGCTCATCAAGACATTATTGGTCCCTTTCCCCTTCCTCAAGAGGATATTTCTCGGTCACGAACTTGGCATTGATACTGTCCACACTTATTGTTCAACCATTGGCTAGCAATCAGCAGCTTTTTAGTAAAAGGGAAGCAAGTGACGCCTAATAACCAAACTTATAATTAAAGAATTCTGGCAACTTTAAAACTATTGGATTATATAATGACTACTGCATATTTATGACCCCCAAATATGGTTTCCTCAGCACAACGGATACATTACGAAACCTTCTCAGAATTTTCAAGATTTCTACCAAGGTCACACCTCAATGTTAACACAGTGTGGAACTACAGGAACACAGCAGGCCAGGCAGCATCAGAGGAGCAGGAAAGCTGACGTTTCGGGTCTGGACCCTTCTTCAGAAAGGCCCAAAATGTCAGCTTTCCTGTTCCTCTTGACGCTGCCTGCCCTGTTGTGTTCCTACAGCTCCACACAGTTATCTCTGACTCCAGCGTCGGCAGAACCTCAGTGTTAACATACCTAAAGAAATCAAACCCAACATTGCTTTTTTTTTGCCGAATATAGATGCAGAGGTGTGCTAATGCCCTTGCAAATCTTTTTTGCACCTTTTCCACTGAATCAGCGTCTCATGGATTAGAGTCATGGAGTCATACAGCACCGAAAGAGACCTCACGGTCCAACCAGTCCATGTCAACCATAATGCCAAACGAAACTAGCCCCATCTGCCCATACTTGCCGCAAACATTTCTTATTCATGTACTTATCCAAATGTCTTTTAAACTTTGTAATTGTAGTCTCTTTCACTGCCAGAAGTGCACCATTTGAAGTTTGCTGCACACCTTTATTGCCATGTAGGTGGCAGGATGCTGCGGCAATTCTCTCTATCTCTCCGTTGTAAAATAGGGACAAGGACAGTGCACAGTACATGGAGTGCAGATTAACCACAGCTCTGTCCAGCAATGACAACAACAGTGGTCGTGGGCAGTAACGGGGTAAATCCTCCAGCTTTATGTTCACTACTTGCTTTTTTTAAAAACTAGTCAACCCAGAACCAAAGAATAAATGGAGGTTCATAAGCAACAACTTGCTGATCAATGACTTAATCAGCATATGTCAAGATGCAGATTCTTGAGAACCAAGATACGATTTTGGTGCTTTTCATAGACCAGAGATCTTCTATAACATACAATAAAAACAAAATTTACTGGAGAAACTCAGCAGTATGGCAGCACAGAAAGAAAAGCAGAGTTAACAGTTGGACACGAACATTAATGCTGTTTCTATCTCTCTACAGATACTACCACATCTGCTGAGTTTTTCCAGTACTTTCTGGTTTTGTTTCAGATATCCAGCATCCGTAGTTCATCGTTTTTGTTCTTCTACTTATATACTTCTTTTCCATCCCCAATCTCCACAGAGTTATTGGTTTGTGTTTCTTTTTCTTTATTCCATCACGGTTGAGTGTCATTGCAAAACCAACATTCGCTGCCGATTTCCTAGGCCTTTGAATTGAGTGGCTTGTTGGATCATTTAAGGGTCAATCACATTGCTGTGAATCTGGATTCACATGCAGACCAGACCAGGTGAGGATGGCAGATTTCCTTGCGTGGAACTTGAGGAACACAGCAGGTCAGGCAGCATCAGAGGAGCAGGAAAGTTGAGTCAGGACCCTTCATCAGAACTGGAACGTCGACTCTCCTGCTCCTCTGATGCTGCCTGACCTGCTGTGTTCCTCCAGCTCCACACTGTATTGACTCGGACTCCAATATCTGCAGTTCTTGCTATCTCTGGCAGATTTTTTTTACATGCCATTAGTGACAATCTTATATCAATGTTGTTTCATGGTCATCATTACTGAGACTAGCTATAAAGGTATTTAATAATCTAATTAAATTTAAATTCCACCTACTCTGACAGAGGGATTTGAACCAGTGTCCCTAGGATTATTAGCCCCCCAGTGATATTACCGTTACATCATCCTCAAGTGTGTGCTTGTACCAGTGGTGTTTCCTATCTAAAGAATTACCATCTATTGTTACATTCAATCTTAGGTTTAATAATTAGGAAATGGGTAAAAAATTAGCTTAAAAAGAAGTCCACTGAAAAGAACTGGTGACTGGGAAATGGAAAGTGATAGATGTGAGGGGCTGTTCAACAGGAACAGGGGAAGGCAACAGAAATAAAACTAGTGATTTGGCAAAGACACTGAAACAAAAATCAACAACTAGGTTTTTGATGCTGACAAGACTTTGCACTGTTCCTGCAAGTTGAGCACTGACCTATGTGGATGAGGTGACCTTTCTTGTCCAACATGATGTTCCCGTTGTGTCGGTCTTTGATTTGGAGCAAGAAGAGGAGGAGGCTATAGGCAGCCATACTGCGGATAAAATTATACCGTGCCTTCGAGAAAGACAGAAAATAATAATTGTAGGGTGGATGATCAATGAACCAACATCAAAGACAGCAGGTATATTAACAAAACTAGTCCCACCTTCCTTTTCCCAAAAAAAGATAACTTGGTTTATAACATGCACAGAGCATATGCTTAAGCTTGGTGTGTCAAGATCTAAATTCTTAAGAGAGGGTAGAAATTTCATTTCTTTCTTTGTGTTGTTGGAGCAGAACCTTTCCGGGCAAGTGGAGAGTATTCCATCATGCCGATGATTTGTACTTTGTAGACAGTAGACACACACTGGAGAAATCAGGAGCCACAACATTCCTAGCCTCTCAGTTCAGCAATGGCAATATCATTGAACATCAAGGGGAGATGGTTAGGTTCTCTGGTTGGAGATGAACATTGTCCAATACTTGTGTGTTGCAACAACTACTTGCCAGTTATCATTCTCAGCCTTGAATGTTACCCAAGTCTTGCTCCACACAGGAGTGGGGTACTTTAATATCTAAGGAATTATGAATGGGAGTGAATGCTGTCTATCGTAAGCAAATGCCTCTTCTCTGGCCTTATGATGAAAGGTCTTCAGTGAAGCAATTGAAGATGATTGGGCAACCCTAAACTAGGTGAAATCATGCAGAGATGTGAGCAACAGCAATAATATGCACCACAGAGCAGTAAAGGCCTTTCTAATAGCCCTAGATCAAACAATCATAGTCATGTTAACCGAAGTCAGAGCAGATACGGGCCATTTGGCTCAACAGGTCTTTGGCACTGTCTACATTCCACAAGAGTCCCGTCTACCCTACTTCATCTAACCCCATTAGCATAGCCTTCCATCCTCTTCTCCTTCATGTACTTACCTAGCTTCCTATTAAATGTTTTAATGCTACTCACCACAACTATTCTTCACACTCCCATCATTTTCTGGATAATTTTTATTTCTTCCAGAATTCCCTACTGGATTTATTAATCACCATCTTATCCCCATGTGGTTTGGTTTTGCATTCTCCCACATCTTTCTAACCTGTAAGGTCACTTCTTGACCCTCTCCAATTAAAGAAAAGAACACTCATTTCTTTGCAGCAATAACATATCATTGATTGCCCCTTCCAATTTACAGCCAATATGTCTTGTTGCAGAGATGCCCAACTTTACCTTTGTGAATGCTAAAGTTGATTCATCTCCGTACTGGTTCCTGAAGTAATCATACATTCCAAAATCAGTTTGCCGGCCCAGCTGATCTCGTGATTTGCAGTCAGGGATGCATTCAATAACTCCACACTGAAAAGTTAAATTGCTGTTACACTTAAAATCCACTTACAATGAGCTTCCATCCAATAACTCCATTGCTATACAAGATTTAATTCACCCAGTTATAAGCTGACAATAACCCAAACAGTAAACACCACACAGTCGGTTTTACAAATGCTCTTTACCAGCGACCTGTCTCATCTGCTTATCTGGCACATCAGGAAATTAATGCTGACCCTGACATGATTTTGCCTGCACTGATTTCATAGCTGCCAATTACTAGTACATATTGATAAATTTCGGCCCTTTGCAGCAAGGCCTCAAGGAAAGAACACTTGGTCTGTTTATTAAAAAAACAAGAATTTGTTGAAAAGCTAGCATATACATTAAAAAAAGCCTACATTATTTGAAGTAAAGGTTCTGACATTGAGAACAATGTCAGATCAGCTTGGATTCTATTGAATGACAGAGCAGCCTTGCAGGATGAATGGCCTATTCCCCATCCTATTTCTTCTAGCTTTATGGAGAGAAATTCTCCATTTGCTGGCATTCGGTCTCAATTGAACATGAGGTACAATTGATTCTTTGAACACGATATCAACTCCAGAAATGTGTAGTTCTGACATATGGCAGCTTTTCAAGGTTAGATCTTCAGGCAGTGACAGTATAGCTGTCCTTCTATTTTTAACTTGTATGCATGTAGCTGGATCCCAATACGTTTACTGAACAATCACAGAAACTAATAGAAACATGCTTCAATATCATTCTACCATGCAAGACATACCCCTGGAGCTGTTGCCACTACTCTGTATGGAAAGACAAAGAGATCCAAACCAACAAGCTGAATAATGTTCTTGAAAAGACCAATGATTTGTAACGCTAACATATCCTGTGGAGACAAACACACAATGAACACATTTTGAGAGCCAGGATACTAAAAACATTAAACTATTTGAAAGTAATTTTCTAACAAAAATGTTCCAGGTATAATAACACAGAATTATTATCATGAAGTTTCACACTGAACATGAAAATAGTTACTGCTAAAATGGAAAGGGGTTAGAAAAATCACACTTCCAAATATAGTCTCCATGCAAAACAAAAGTTGAAACTTGACTCAGTTTGAGGGTCAGGATTTTTATCCATCAAAACAGATTGCAGGTTTTGTGTGGTCACTGGCCATTATCTCATTCAATCAGGTTTCATTTTATTACAGCAATATACTGGCACCTAATTTTTGGGTTTATGGGAAGTATAAGTGACCTGCAATAGGCAAACATTGTCTTGTTTTTAGTGCAGCATCCATGTCACCGTTGGAGAGGGTGATTGGGAGAAGGCATCTCCAGCACCCTCCATTTGTTACAAGTTCACTGGTTAAAATGACTTTCTAATAGCTGACCAGATCTAAATCATTTGGAGCTAGTGGGAAAACTAAAACTACAAAAATTTAAATGTCATTTTCGAAGAACAAATGAGCAAACATGAATTGATATTGTGCTGTACTATGTATACACACATCCAAAAGCACTTAATGACAATTACTTGAAGCAAAGTCTCGACTTCATAATTCTCATCTCAATTTCAAATCATTCCGTTGAACTAGCCCACCAAATCACCATCAGTTTCTCCAACCCCACAACTTTCCAAAATCACGCCTCCTGTGCAGAACAATAATTTTCATCTGTAATCCATTGGTAGCCACGACTCCCACTGTCTGAAGTAAATACTCCAGAATTCTCTCTCTTAAACTTGTAAATATCTCAACCAAGCTTTCCGCTTTTCACACACTCAATAAAACCTTCCCTTTGGCCAAACTTCTGGCCACTAGCCCTGATATCACTTTAGTTGGCTCGATGTCAAATTTTGTTTGGTAATGCTCTTGTGAAGCTGTTTGAATTCGGTCTTTTTTGGGCATTAGGTCATACTCCAATGTAAGCAGATCCCGCCAAATGTCCACTAGTTCTTATTTTGATTCATTCAGGTTTGTTAAGTTAATGTCAGTATTTATAAACCATTATAAAACTACTGAAGTGAAATGAAGGGTTTTACCTGTCTGCAGTCATCACCAACTTTAAAAATGGCAGCCTGCCAACATATCCTTTCAGAATCATCATTCTCTGTACTGTCATCAGTGTCATCAGAACAGGACCGAAGACCTGGAAATCATATTCATTATTCTTCACTGTAATAACATGTCACTTCAATGTTTAACTCATGTGGTTAAAGCACAGAAATGATAATACAAGATTGGCAAACATTGATTTATTTGGGCATTTAAGTTTAAAGATGATTAGAACACACCAAAGCTTTTGACTATCTTCTCTAGAAGATGCTGCTTTTTGATGCAAAATTTTTCCCACAGTCACTAGCAGCTTAGCTACCTTAGCTTTTAGGCTAAGTGTGTACTCACTGTGCAACTGTGGGGAGCAACATGGACCAGCTAATCTGGTACTCACTCAGTACTTACTCACAAAGCCTCACTCAAAGAGTATATGGACAATACATCAAAAAGATGTTCTTGTTACCCCTGGTGTACAGGTGGTCGTATTCTTTAATGTCAAGTATAGTGAGAAGCTACATCTATGGCATAGTGGTTTCCACAAAACTGATCTTTTATTTAGTTACTAAATAAAAGGAGGAGCTGATAGTGATTGGATAGCTTATTCCATGGAGCGATTTGGTTATACAAAGAACCTGCTTTTATGCAACACATTTAGAATTAAAAATGGCTTGATACATCTTACAGAGGATCAGATACTGAGGCACAACAAGGGAAACAAAGTCAAATTATACAGTATTGAAACACACCAATTGCTCAAGTTTGCTATTTTGCAATTTTTTGTAATGTCAAAAGCTATCCAAGTTGGAAAATGTTTAGGTCTATCATTGCTTAGTTATACTGAACTGCAATTACCACTAATTTAACATCAACCTAGTGTCAGGGAGCTAAAATTTGAGGCATGTCTGCATTTGGCCGTTTTACTTCAGCAAAAATCTTTCTACTAAAACACAACTTCCATTCCCCCTGCTTTAAGCAAAGAAAAGTGACCGCATTAATCTCTGGGCAGGTAACTGTAGGGCACAACTGCAATGCGGTATTGAGTGTTCAATAGCACAGCCACTGTCTTTGAGATTATATCTTGAATTCTAGCACTATCCTGTTTCAGATTTAATTCAAAGAATGGCAATTAACTCCCCATGTCCTGATGAGCATCTTGCCCTCAACCTTGGCTGCCCAGAGGAGAGAATCTGCCTTTGATCTTGTCATTTGAAGTTTGTGAAATGGTTTACAGTCATCAAATTTCAAAGCAGTTAATAAACATGAGGGATTGAGGGACATTCCTGTGAAACAAAGTACAGCTCATTGTTTTCTTAAAAAATACAAAACTGGAGGAAATATCTGGGCTGGTTGTTATCCCACTCCTGGATTCCTCCAAGTAAATAATAGCCCAGCTCATAGGATTCTTCTATTGGAATCAGTTAGTGGATGATGGGCAATAGTGGCCCTGAGTGATCTGCATATTAATCCCCTGGGAAAATGCACAATCCCAGGTTCTGATAAATTATAAGTTCACTACTCACCTTCAGTCCTGCAAGTCAGGGCTGTGGAGTGATATGTCAGGGATTGCAATGAGTTTATTGGCTCAGGTAGAGCTGATGTCCATTTTTAATGTGTTAATTACTATGTTTAAAAATAATGTGTGCTTCAATTGAACAAAGGTCCCTAACAGTACTCATTGAACAAAAACAAAGTTGCTGGAAAAGCTCAGCAGGTCTGGCAGCATCTGTGAAGGAAAAAACAGAGTTAACGTTTCAGGTCCGGTGACCCTTCCTCAGAACTCATTGAAAGTTTCTGAAGATGAATTATGCCAGGGTAAATAAAAACCAGATAATGCTTTAAAGAAGCCACATCGGATTGATGGGTTGAATGGCCTCCTTTGTCAAAGTACCACTCTATGAAAACCATTTCCAAGCTAATCAACAAAAATGAAAACAGAATCTTGTCTCTGTATACACCCTTCAATTATATCCCTGACCACTTGAACTGAGTGACAGGGTTGACTAGACATGAACAAGAAATCTTTAATGTCAGCAGATTTCACAACAAACGAAATGTAAAATATCCAGGATACAATTGGTTTTACTGACCTTCCCTTTCCAACTCAGATACTCCACACCGTTTTACTTTAAACTTTGCCAGGTAGGGAGCTTTTGCAGCACTGTGCAACAAGAAATAAATACATAGACATGTACGATTATGCAAAGGATTTAAAAAGTGCTAACTTTCTCAGCCTCTATTTGCAGGAAAGACAGAAATTAAACTAAAACGCAATTAAGACATTTCATAACGTTATTAATTATTCAACATGAAAAAGCCATCTACAGTATTAAGTGTTTAAAGGAGGTGACTGAATGGAATTCCATGACTCAAATCAAATGCACCTCTGCATGGGAGTTCCTGACTTGTAGTCAATGTC
>NC_063355.1:39596865-39635547 GCF_021869965.1 Rhincodon typus | reverse complement strand
GAAGAAAGTGTTTGGCGTTCTCACACACTGATACAAATTTTACAATTTTTAAAAAGAAATCAAATAAGTCGAGGCGTTGCGAGCTTGGCTCTCCTGTTTCATTTGCTAAAGGGTTGTTATATACAGCAACAACGCTGAGAAGGTGGTCGGGGAGGGGGAGGTGGGAGTAATTGTGCAGAAAGGCTATTGAAGTGCTTACGGTAACAAACAAAAGATAAGCTCACAGATGTTCCCATCGGAAATGAAATCATTGAAGACCCCCCCCATCCCGCCCATCCATCGCTACGATTGGTTGGTTGGGCGCTATGTGTATCTTCGGCTAATATGTATGGTTACGGCCACTATCTGTTACATATCGTCAGCAGCAATCTCACACCATATTTGGGATGAGTCATTGACCCCTTTTAAATTGTGCAACACTTTTTTTTGGTGGTAAAAATCGTTACTTGCCGCGTGGAATTGACGAGAGGTTTTCGACAGTTTAATCTGTAAAAGCACCGTCCCTGTTCTAAAACACGCGTGCGTGTGTTCCTGGTGAAAATGCCCCCATCTCATTCAGGGGAGTAGGGTGGCACTCTGAGCCCTGAGGAGCACCCATAGATGAATTAAAGTGACAAGCATTTTGTGCCCTGGTGCCAAAGGACTAAGGCTCCCTGAAGTTTAAAGAAAGAAGCCGTGTCAAACTGCAACGTCAGCTCTTGGGAGAGTGAAGTCATATTGCTGATCAAACTATTCAACACATTTCTCCCCAATTTAGTATTAGCAATGATTCCCCAGAACTGTGCAGCGACTGAATGCTCTGAAGCAGATCCTCGGAGGCATGTTTCACTCTCGTTTTGTTTAAACCAATAGCGCCCAAATGCAACGTAACTAATACACATCCCTAAACCGCCCCCCCACCTCAAAAAAAAGGCCACTTTGTCTCAGCGCACGAATTCCCTGACACCTTGTGGCTTTCCTAGCAACTGCAGCTAATCCACATTGCAACAGCACTTTTTCGAAAGAGCAGAATGTGTTGGGAACACTTAGCCGTTCATCTGGGAAGTCGAACGGTTGTGGGGGGAGGTAGGGAGATAACGTGGGCTTAGCTTTGGGCCCTACGAATGTACAACAAAAAGTAAGCTAAAAAACCACCAAAGGTTCAGATACTGCCACAATCTGGTTAACATGCAGCTAGTCAGGCACAGTCTTACAATTGAATCAGAGATAGTAGGAACTGCAGATGCTGGATGCTGGAACTGCAGATGTCTTACAATATTCATTTCTACCTTCCGTGGGAGGGGGGAAGAAATAAAGTACAACAATTTTACAATTTCAAACTCAGCAAGTTTCTGTCAGGCAGCAGGCATGAATCCATGGCTTCACATCAGAGGCACTGCGAGAGGAGGTGTGCCTGATGGGTTTGGCATGAGGTTATCTGATGGGTAGACGCATGGCCAGAAGGCAGGGTGAATGAACAATTGTCCTATATTTGAAGACTTTAGATTTTATTGTCACCTGTAGTCAAGTACAGGAGTGCAGTGAAAAGTGTCTAATGTCACCACACGCAGAGCCGTCATAGGTACAAAGGTTTCTTTTGCTACTTTGCATCAAATTTAAAAGTTAAGCATTACAGATCTTCATAGAATACGTGGAAAAATAAAGAAATAAGGTAATACTAAAGATCGAAGTCCTTCTTAATATCGACTAGAAAAATAAAGGAATTAAGTTAAAAGTTCAACAGTCTTTGACTGTCTTGTGCACATGAAGAACTCCTTTAGTCATTTATTTCCCTCTGAGAAACAACCTGCGAGCCTACAGGGTGAGTTTGAGTAGTATGTTAGGGGCTGTAAGTGAGAGAATCAGGCATCGTAAAGACAATAAAATAAAACAAAGACGTACAGATGCTGGAAATCTGGACGCAAAAACCAGAAATTGCTGGAGAAACTCAGCAGGTTTGGCAGCATCTGTAGACAGAATGCAGAGTCAATGTTTTGGGTCCAGTGACCTTTCATCAGACCCTTGATAATAGCGTTGACTCCAAACAGAATGATTTGTAAATTCAAATTGATTCTAAACTTTCTCTCCCAACTCCCCTCCGTACCTTAGCTATTTTGGAATCAAGAACCTCTCTCCCCACTGACTCTCATGTTGAAAATCCCTCCCCTGTAAATTTATTCTCACACCTCCTGCTTTACCAATCAAAAGCAGCTCCCATTCCATGGTTACCTGTTGTTCTTCCCCTCCCTGTCAGATTTTGCACACTTCCCACCCAATCTGCTATTCTGCTGTCACCATTTACAACTCCTCCGGATCCATGACAACAAGGTGCAGGGCTGGATGAACACAGCAGGCCAAGCAGCATCATAGGAGCAGAGAGGCTGACGTTTCGGGCCTAGACCCTTCATCCCATTGTGTTTTTATTTGTCCTGTTTTCACATGTCTTTGCTGAACACCTTTGTCACTTCTGTCAAATAATCAATTATGCCCTTGACATAGAAACAAAGAAGGTAGGAGCAGGAGGAGGCCATTCAGCCCTTCAAGCCTGCTCTGCCATTCTTCACAACCATGGCTGATAGTCCAACTCAATAGTCTTATCCTGCTTTCTCACCATGTCCTTTGATCCCATTCGCCCCAAGTGCTATATCTAGTCACCTCTTGAATACATTCAATGTTTTGGCATCAACCGCTTCCTGTGATAATGAGTTCCACAGGCTCACCACTCTTTCGGTGAAGAATCGTCTCCTCATCTCCTTCCTAAATCATCTACCCTGAGGCCTCATACTGCGACCCCTGGCTGTGGACACACATGGACCTTTTCAGTTCGATCATTCCCTGCCCCATTTCTCCTTCTTTGAATGTGCAGTTTACAGGACAGAAGGAAAACTGTTCAACATGCATCTTCTTCAATCTAACAGCAAAATCACTCCGACTTCATTGACTGAGCTTCAGTGTGCAGACAATGCTTGTGTGTGTGTGGTCACTCAGAACTAAGTATCAGTTGCCTGCTACTTCAACACACCACCTGGTTCCATGGCCAACATCTCTGTCTTAGGCTTGCTGCTATGTTCCAGCAAAGCTCAGCACAAGTTGGAAAAACAATGTCTCATTTTCCATTTGAGAAGTCTACAGCCTTCTGGACTCAATTTCGAGTTCAACAACTTTAGGCCTTGAGCCTCTCCTACGTCCTTAGCCCAACCCCTACACCCCTGGCCTTGTTATCACATGGTCTGCTATTAGAACAACCCATTTTTAGCTACTAACAGTCTCCATTAATGGCTATTCACCCCCCTAGCCAGATCATTATCCACTTCTTTATGTGTCCAACTGTCCTTCTCTCTCTTTGAGCTCTACCCCCACATATTGTTTACTTCTTACCCCCTCCCACCACGCTATCTTCTGTATAAAAACCAAAATTTTCCTAGCTAACATCAATTCTAATTAAGTCCACTGGACCCGAAACATTAAACTCAGATTTCTCTCCACAGATGCTGCCAGACCTGTTGCGCTTTTCCAACGCTTTTGGTTTTTGTATCAGATCATTCTTCACTCCTTCTCCATAGCATGTGAGAAATGAGGTTTTCGCTAAATATCCAATAAATATCTCTTCCAATCTTTGTTCATAGCGCAACACCTGAATTGATTAATGCTAGAATGTGGAGACCATTTTCAGTACATTGGAAGCCTCCCTTCAATAAAGACAACATAGACAAAGAAATACATCATCACCTCCAATGTGTCAACTTGGAATCCTCCCCTAATTATTACGTATAATGATTCCCCAAAACTCTGTTTTGTCTGTTTCAGAAGTTGACGCAAGACAATTGCAGTCATAGCATCATGACGCTGATGCAATATTTAAATTTACATTTTCAGCAAAGACCCAACTTATCCCCTTGTTGTTTGAATGCCTTTTGTCTGGCTTCTATCCTGCCCACAGTATTGAGACATTATGGCTGAACCCACCAGTAAAGCCATAACTGACCACGGTGCATTATTATTCTTTGGCACGCACACAAACCATCGGTGGACATAGAACATGGACATGTAAGGTTTCCTTGCCCTTTCTGTTAACTTTAATATAACCAGTCACTCTACTCTCCCCTGCTGTCTTCCTCCATGCCTGTTTCTATGTTGTCAATGTTGCTTGGTTGCATTTCCACTTAAGCAGCACATCTCACGGAAGGACTTGTCCTCCTGTATTCACAGGGTCATCTCCACCTTGCCTTCAAATTCCATCGTCAGATCCTTCAATATATCTAATACCTGCTGTGTCTTAGAAACACTATCTATAAACGTAACAACAAATTGACTTAGTATATCACCTTTGATGTGGTAAAACATTCTAAGGCATTTCACAGGAGGGAAATCAAACCAAAAAAATGAAATTAAACCATGCAAATTGCTGTCAAAGAGGCCTGCTTCACATGCTATCTGAAAAGAGATGGAATAGGGATTTCCTGACCTTAGGGACAAACCGACTGAATGCATTAACACCCATGACAGAGTGAAGGAAAATGGCGATGAACAATGGAGATAATGGATCCACTAGTAACGATCCTTTGAGATTTATAAGATTTGGGAAAAGTCCCAAAGGTTTGGAAAACTGTCTTATTCAAAAAGGGAAGGAAACAAAAATAGACCAGTTAGCTTAACATCTGTCATTGGGAAGATATCCATTGTAAAGGATGTAAAAGCAGAGCAGTTAAAAATACATGATAAAACCAAGCACAATCAGCACGACTCCATGAAGGGGAAATCATGCCTAACAAATTCACTACAGTGTATTGAGGGGTAACAAACAGGATAGATAAAGGGGAACCAGTAGATGTATTTAGAATTTAAAAAGACATTTGATAAGACAATGTATATTAAGTGTTAAGTGCCAATGGTTTTTGGGGTTGTTTGTTAGCATGAATAGAGGATTGGCTAACTTAAAGAAGACACAGAGTTTGGATAAATGGAGCATTTTTAGTAATGGCAACCTGTAACTAATGGAGTACCTCAGGGATTATTGGCAGGACCGCAATTATTTACAATACACATTAGTGTCTTGAATGTGGTAAGAGAATGTATTATTGCCAAGTTTGCAGATGACACCCAAGTAGGTGGGAATGCTAGTTGTGAGGATGATACATAGAATCTGCAATAGGATATAGATAGGTTAAAATGATTGGGCAAAAACTTGGCAGTATGGGAAAATGTGCGGTTATGCACTTTGGCAGGAAGAATAGAAAAACTGATTATTATTTAAATGGTGAAAGGCTGCAGAAAATTGCAACACCAAGAGGAGAGAGATTTAAAAAGGACTTGAGGGGCAATTTCTTTTACACAGAGAGGGGTTGCATGTGGAATGAACTTCCTGAGGAAGTGGTGGATGCAAGCACAGCTACAACATTTGAAAGACACTTAGACAAGTACATGAATAGGAAAGGTTTGGAGGAATGAGGGCCAGGAGCAGGCAGGTGGGACTAGTATTGTTTGGGGTTATGTTCAGCATGGATTGGTTGAGCTGAAGGGTCTGTGTTCTTGCTGTATGATTCTATGACTATGACCCTGTGAGTATTTGGGTCCTTGTATATGAATCACAAATAGCTGGCATACAAGTTCAGTGGGCAATAGGGAAGGCAAAATAGACTGTTGACCTTTATTTCAAAGTAAATCAAGTAATCAATAGGGAGGTCAGACCTATCTAGTCAGACCACAGCTAGAATATCGAAAACAGTTTTGGTCCCTTTATCTCTGGAAAGATATAGTGACATTGGAGGCAATTCAGAGAAGGTTCACTAGGTTGATTCCTGGTGTGGAGCGATTGTCTTTTGAGGAGAAGTTGAGTAGGTTGGGCTTTGTATTCTTTGGCGTTTAGAAGAATGAGGGGAGACTTTACTGAAAGGTAAGATTCTTGATGGTGGTAGTGGTGGGATGGGGGTTGGGAGGCGTGGCATGTGACCGACTAAATGCAGAGATTCTTCCCTTTGCAGAGGAGTTTAGGACTGAGGCATAATCTCAGGGTTATGGGTCACCCATTTGAGGCAAAGTCAAGGAGGATTTTCTTCTCTCAGAGGGAATTGATTTGTCGAATTCTTTGCAGCAGTGGACAGTTGATGCTGGGTCTTTCAGTATATTCAAGGCTGAGATAGATAGATTTTTAATCCATAAAGAAATCAGGGATTATTGGGATAAGGCAGGAAAGTGGAGTTGAGGATTATCAGATCAACCATGACCTTGGACAGACTCGACAGGTCGAAAGGTTTACTTTTGCTCCCATGTCTTATGATCTAAGGCCAGAGTTGACATAGTTTTTATGTCTGTAAGATGTTCCACACGTCTGGAGGGACAGGTGAATGGTATGATTTGAGCACAAGGATGAGAAGTTAAAAGTCAAGGAATTATTGGGTTCCACACCCTCTTTCGGATTCTCATATAAATTAAAACCAGCAGTAGAGAAAGTCAGAATCATAACCAATCCAGCATGGACAGAGCTTCTAATCACCACATGAGGACTGTCAGCAATAATTTCTATATCCATTTCCAAAACATCCTACCTCTGCTTCCTTCCTCTCTCATTTCCAACTTTTACCTTTGTTGTTGGAGATGTTGCAAGTTAAGAAAAAAAAGACTCCATGTATTAGATATTTATTAATCAACCAGATGTTATTGTATACCTCTGGAGCAGGTGGGACTTAAACCAAGGCCTCCTGGATCAAGGGCATGGACACTACCACCGTATCACAAAAGCCCTTAACTTTGTGTTATATAGTGTCCTTCCACATTCTTAAATATCTGAAATTGCTTAAAATACTTGAACTACAGGATCACGTAACAATCTACTACATGTATTAATTCCGACTCAAAGACCATTCAGTCCCCATCCTCAACAAAATGATTTCAAAATATTCCTTCTTAGTGATAAATTCCATATTAGTTTGCCCAATTCAACTCCATAACTACCCCAGCTCTTTATTTCAACCTGTGCTGCTGAATTTTACTAAAGTGACTCTCCTCTCCTTCCATTCCATTGCTCGTCATCCCTTCCCTTTATAGTCTCAAGCCCACTCAAGGACCTGTACACTCAAGGACCTACACTATTAATCTAGGTTTGCACTCCAATCTGGATCATTGCTATGATATCAGTCAAATATCACATAAAACTAACTATTAGTACATAAGACTAAAAGTAAGTAATTTGGCCCTCAATCCCCTTCTACTATCTCAGTAGGTCATGGCTGTTCTGTGTCTCAACTTCATCTTCATCTTCATGCCCTGGCTCCATAATCTTTAACATCTGTGCAGAGCAAAAATCTACCATTTCCTGTTTTGTTATTGTCAATTGACTGCATTTTTCTAGGAGACAGTTTCAGTTTTTTACTTTGTGGAACGTGATTCCTGAAATCCCCAATTCCACACCCTTGCTCTCAAAAAAGGATGAGATGTAATTTTAAACTTATGCCCATGGAAAATGTTTCTGGCTAGTTATCTTAGCAACCCCTTTTATCATGTCAAACAATTCAACTAGATAATTGCTCAATCTTCCATACTCCATAATAACTGTGTCATTGCCTTGTAATTTGTTTTGTAAAGAAGGCTAATGTGTTTTTGAGGTGGACACAAAATTCTACAAGATGGCTCCCATAAGTCACATGACTGTCATTGTAGATTGAGCTAGTATTGGGCCTAATCTGTACAAAACTCAGGAAGAAATTATAGCTCTTTTTCAAAATTCAACGTACATTTCCACAGGTAAAGAGAAATTCTCTGAAAATGTTTCTTCTAGAGGTGTGAATAGCTTATTCTAGCAACCTGAGAATAAGCAACATCTAAATTCAAAAAATGAAATTGCTGGGAAAACTCATCAGTTCTGGTATCACCTATGGAGAGAAAGTGGAGTTAATGTTTTGGGTCCCCTGACCTTTCTTCAGATTCAGTTCAGAATTGAGTTCTGAAGAAGGCTCACTGGACAGAGTAAGTTAACTCTGCTTTCTCTCCACAGATGCTGCCAGACCTGCTAAATTATCCCAGCAATTTCTGTTTTTGTTTCTGATTTCCGGCATCTGAAGTTCTCTGTTATTTTTCTCCATCTAAACTAATGGCTGAGTCAGTTAAAACTTAATTACCTACTACTACTGCTTAAAAATGGTAATTATTTTGGGTGGCACAGTGGCTCAGTAGTTAGCACTGCAGCCTCACACCACCAGGCACCTCCGTTTAATTCCAGCCTTGGGTGACTGTCTGTGTTCTCCCTGTGTTTGTGTGGGTTTCCTTCAGGTGCTCTAGTTTCTTCCCACATGCTGAAGATGTGCAGGTTAAGTGGATTGGCCATACTGAAATTATTGATAATGCTCAGGAAAGTGTTGACTAGGTGGATACCCATGGTAAATGTGGAATTATGCGATACTGAAGGGGGCTGGGTTTGGGTGGGATGCTCTTGGAGGGTTGGTATGGACTCAATGGGCTGAATGGCCTCTTTCTGCATTGTAGAGGTTCTATGATTCTACCTTGACTCAAAGATATTTATTGTCCATTCCTAATTACCGAGAGGATAGTTAAGAGTCAACCACATTCTGGAGCCACATCTAGATCACATTGGAAAAGGTAGCAGATTTCATTCAGTAAAGAAATCCGATTGGTTTTTAACAACGATCGCCAGTAGCTACATGGTTACCATTAGGCTAGCTTTTCTATTTTATTGAATTCAAGTTTCACCATCTGCCATGGTAGTTGAAAGGGTTGGATTATGGGGAGAGACTGAGTAGACTGGGATTATACTCATTGGAATTCAGAAGAATGAGGGGAGATCTTATAGAATCATATAAGATTATGAAGGGAATAGATAAGCTGAAGGCAGGGAGGTTGTTTCCGCTAGCAGGTGAAACTAGGACTAGAGGGCATTGCCTTAAAACAAAGGGAAGCAGATGTAGGACTGAGGTCAGGAGGAACTTCTTCACCCAAAGGGTTGTGAATCTGTGGAATTCCCTGCCCAGTGAAGCGGTTGAAGCTACCTCGCTGAATGTTTTTAAGGCAAGGCTAGATAAATTTTTGAACAGTAAAGGAATTAAGGGTTATGGTGAGTGGGCAGGGTAAGTGGAGCTGAGTCTCAAAAAGATCAGCCATGATCTTATTAAATGGCGGCGCAGGCTCGAGGGGCTGGATGGCCTACTTATGTTCTTATGTTCTTATGTTCCTTATGGTAGGATTCAAACCGATGACCCTAAAGCTTGGGGTTTTGGATGACTAGTCAGTTGACATTCCCATTATGTCACTATGCCCTCTGTATCCCTAGTTACTCTCTGATGGTGTTTCCCAGAATTTTTCTTGACATTGTCCTCAAAATGGTATCTCATACAGATCAATATGTAGGTTGGCTGCTATTGCATAATCAAATTTGTTGCTAATTGAATTATCTCCTTATCCCTTCTAATCTGACCCTTCCTTGTATGTTTGTAAGTCCACCTGTGTTGTGATATATTCCCTCTCATCCCTCTTTGTGTGACACTTTAGCTTTGGCTTTATAGTGACATGGACCTTACAGAGTCAGAGTCCACAAGCAGAGGGAATGGGACAACACCCCCTTCCCCTCACTGTTCAAAAAGGAGAATGAAATTAAATCACAATCTGCTTATGAGCAGATGGTGAGAATGGGGAGGGAGATTTGATTTAAAACTCACAAACAGTGTTGAAACAATGTCATGGAGCCATTGCAGAACAGAAGGAAGCAATCAGACTGGTTGGTAATGATTTTCCATTTTTCTGACCAAGTGTGTGGCCAGGCATATTGGCTGTTATTTAAACCCCCACCTGAGAAAACGTGACCCGTCATGTACCAATCAACTGGTTAAGAGTTGACTGGTGAGCTTCAACGAGTTTCTTGGACTATTGAACACCTATATACTGGCACCCCGAGTTGCTAGAAATACGGCCACTTTAGATGCTGGCCCTAGAGGGCCATTAGGGGGTCCAACACTGAGAATGTGGGTTTTTTTTTTCTTTTTGTCTTTCAGAGGTCACCAATTTGTGCTGACTATGCTAAGAATTATATCGGAAAGTAATTTCAGTCACACAGTGCTTCCATTTGCTGGAAGCTAATAACAATACACAGGAGATAGCAAGAACTGCAAATGCTGGAGTCAGAGATAACACAGTGTGGAGCTGGAGGAATACAGCAGGTCAAGTAGCATCAGAGGAGCAGCAAAGCTGACGTTTCGGTTCGGGACCCTTCTTCAGAAAAGGTCCCAAACCAAAATGTCAGCTTTCCTGCTCCTCCGATGCTGCCTGGCCTGCTGTGTTCCTCCAGCTCCACACTGTGTTATCTCTAAAAATACACAGGACCCTATTTTATATGGACAAGGGGAATTCGTACATACGTTGTACCATTATCATTGAAAGAAAAAGATTCTTAGAGACTGTCAATCTCTGTTATGTTCCCATGCATCACCCTGAGCAACCACAATCTTTCTACCTTGTCTGAGAACTAAGTGAGATAGTTAGCTACTCCTGCTGTAGATCCATTGCCAAACGATGGCCCAACCAGTCAAAACTCTCTTCTCATGCTGCATAAATTGGAATTTCTTTTGTCGCGTCCGTTTCGTGTGGCCTGGATCTGTAGAGTGCAAGATGAAAAGCTTTGAATTCCTGTATCCTTTCAGCAATGTTTGAGACTTTGTGTAGATTTATTTCTTGTAGTCCTTTTAAGTTTTGGAAGCAAGGATATTCCTGGGGCATAAAAACTGTTACACCAAAACTTTTATTTCAAAGACATTCGGGGACTGTCACTGCCAATCCTTATTTTGGCAGGTATATGTTTTTTTAAAATGGTCATTGTCGGTACTATGAACATTTTCCAACAACTGTAAAGAAATAGTTGAATTTCAAGTCAGTGCCTAATCAGCAGTACCGATGCTAAGTTCTTAGAAGCGATATAATGGCATAACTGATGTTGTTATGTGTTGGACCTACAGCGTTATATATACATTAATGACACTCTCACACAACGACACACATATTGTGTAGGGACAGAAACATTTCAGGTCTGTCTGGGGTGCAGTTTGTGCGCACCTATTGGCACTGGTTGACAACAGGGCTGTTTTTGCAAGTTGGAACATTGTCAGCAAGAATGATACAATCATTGATGTTGGCCATGATTCAGATGGCACCACTGTTTGTTCTGAGCCATGACATTCTGGCTTCAATTTCTAGCTCCAGGATTTGCACACAAAAATCAATCCTGACACTCCAGTGCAATGTTATGGGAATACTGCAGTGTCAGAGGTGTTGTTTCTCACATGAGATTTTAGACTGAGGCCAAATCTGCCTGCTTGGGATGTGAAAGATCCCATGGCACTATTTGGAAATGAATAATTGTGTTATCCCTAGTCTCAGAGCTAATGTTTATCCCTTAACCAACATTACAAAAACAGATTAGCTTCTCATTATCTCATTGCTGTTTGGAGAGCTTTGATGTACACAGATTGGCTGCCAAGTTTCCTGCAATATAATGGTGATGACATTTCAAAAGTACTTAATAGTCTGGAAAGTACTTTCAGACTTTGGCGAGTATATAGTCTCACCATATAGATGCAAGTCTTTCTTTATTTCCTTTTAATACTGTCATGGGCACAGAGGAACATAGTTATGGGTCATCACAGTCATCAGACTCAGACATGCTGTATATGGGTGTGAACGAGTGAATAATGCAATAAGAAGAGTCCATTATGATGATATCATGCAAACATGTCAGCAGAGTAGGTTAGAATCTCAAGGGAGTGAGACCTAATATGTGGCCTTGTAATGATGGTTACCTTATCAATGTTACCTTTAACTAGTTCTAATGTGCAATAAACTAAATCTTGTTAACTCCAAGAGACTCTTCTAGTTAGATCAGAATGTGAGATAACAAGGTGTAGAGCTGGATGAATACAGCAGGCCAAGCAGCATCAGCGAAGCAGGAAGGCTGACGTTTCGGGACTAGATTAAACAGATCATGTAAAGTACATGGTGATAGCAACTACCATCATGTGCAGCAGCTTATACAGTGTGGTGAGTTAGCATGGCCATACAATGCCCATACAGTTGTTACTTTAAAGATTTTAAAATATTTTTTCCCCTGCCTTAAGTCGTAAAGGGGCTTTTCAGATCAAAGGCTTCCCATAGTTTGTAATGTGCAAGTCCTTGGTTTCAGAGTGACTCTTGTATGCATTATGACGTAAATAATTTGGTTTCGCCAATAATCACCATTCTTTGGCGATGTCTTGTTTTGGGGAGAGTCCATTTCTACAATGTCCTCTTCTGCTGTCTCTAATCTGTGCTGAGTTAGCTGTTCCCAAATAGTGAACAAAACAGTGGATTTCACTCTCCCTAGGATAAGGGGGAAAAGAAGTCAGGCAAGATTTGCACTTCCCTTCATTGCCTGTGGCACGCTCACGGGGATCACATAATCAGATATCACCAAGCTGACCAAACCCAATGTCACGCATTCTGCTGGGATGTATTGCTAAGACTTGAGTATGCAGAGTTCCTTCAGGGAATTGGCAGAGGAGCGCCTGTGCTTGGCACCATGTCAGCACCTTTAGAATAGGACAGTGGATAAGGTGAAGAGTCTGAGGCAGGCAGTCAGACATGGAGCTAAGCACACTGGAGCTATTTGGATTTGGTTGTTGTTATATAACAGTCACTGGTAAGCAGTTAAGGTCTTTTCTATTCTTGAATTTTAACAAAGTGTACAAATTGATGGTAAAGTTAATGAAATATATAAAATGCAACATAAATAAGTGAATAATATAATTAAACAATTCAAACTCTTTAAGGGTGGCAGTTCAGGTGATGTGTCAAGGCTGCAGCATGTGGTGTTCCTGGATACATTATAATCCAGGGTATACACATCTGCAATAACGTGTTTGATGTTCAAGTAGCTTCACCTCAGAGATTGTGAGCTGGAAGCTGAACCATAGATGCTGCATTGCATTGGGGAGGGCGAAGGTGACATGGATTCTTTACACCAGTCACACCACTGAGAATTGAGTCTTCTGATTTGCTCAGTGATCAGGGACTGGAGGGTATGAATGTGAGTGATGGAGGTAAGGGGACCCACACACATACACACATATTGGCAGCCTCTTGTGACTTTATATTCGGTGACTGACAACCACAGTACAAAATTTCAAAATTAAACCTTATGGTCTATGAAGCCAGCTCTCACTCTGACTCTGACTTGTTCAGCATTTCCATCAACTGGGATCACGACAGAGGACAATAGATGGTAGCATTCAAACTCTGAGACTACAGTGCAGTATTATTTTTATATTCTTATGATGCTAAAATTTGTGCAATTATTTCCAACGGACCTGAGTGAAACAGAATGGACAATAAATACAGTCAAAGCTAAATAGCTCCCAATGTTCTCAAGAAAAAATGGAATGCATCTTGTCACTGGAACGTACAGATGTTTCCTGAATATAGCTGCCACGTATCTAACGGAAACATGTTATTCAGTAAGTTCAGTTAACACCACATCAGACGCTGTAGTCAAGCAAACTAAAAACAGCTCAGCCTAATAGGTTTACAGTGTTGCTACTTCCTCTGTGTCTTACAATGTTACATTCAGCTCAATCATTGACATGTCTGTGCATTCACACACGCATGGTCTTCTTCTTCATGTCCCTTCCTCTTGCTGCTGGTTGATGAAACGTTGTGACAGAAGTTTTCACTGTAAACACCAGCATTAATGACCAGGTTTCACCTGTAACTACCGGAATGATACATAGTAAGGTTCCAATCTTTTTCAAGTGGCTGGCCATGAGTCGGCTACATTCGGACAGTTCCCGGGATGTATCACAATCTTACTGGTTATCGCCCATTAGAGCCATTATCCTTGTGCTTGCATCATCTGCCTCTTCCTTTGTGTGGTGTCCCTAGAGACCTGACAGTCTCCAGCTGATACCAGATGAATGTGATGATACTGTCATTTCATTCAGTTTGTCAGCTGAAGTGATGCCCCAGGGTACATCCACTGGTATGCACTACCAGCTACTTAGAGGCATACATGAGAGCTGAGGGCACTGTGGGGCATTTATGAGTCTTAACCATGTTCACAGCCTGTGGATACACCTGGAAATGACTTAGAGATACTGGTCCTATCACAGAAATTCCCTGTTTTATCCTGCACACAGTCAAAACAAACAAGCACGGCATAGAGAAGGTGCAGATGTAGAACTATAACAAGATTATCCTCCTGGTTTACCTCTTAACTTTAACCCTCTGTAAACATACCCTGCCTCACATAACAGCCTGTTCAGCATCACTTCAATCACTCCTGTCCTCACTGACCTATGTTAACTCTTGTTTTGAAATTCTTCCATGGCCCCAATCAGACCATAAGATGTAGAAGCAGAAATAGGCCATTCAGCCCATTGAGTCTACTCCACAATTTAATGAGATTGCAATCTGATAATCCTCAACTCCACTTTCCTGCCTTTTCACCATAATCTTTGATTCTCCTACTGATTATAAATCTTTCCATATATTTAATGACCCAGCCTCGACAGCCCTCTGCGGTAAAGAATTCAACATTCACCACCCTCTGAGAAAAGAAATTCCTCCTCATCTCTGTCTGAAATGTGCAAGTCCTTATTCTGAGATGATACTATCTGATCCTAGACTCACCGACAAGGGGAAACAACCTTTCCGCATCTACTCTGTCAAGTCCCCTAAGAATCTTATATGTTTCAATAAGGTCACCCGTCATTCTGCTATATTCAAGCCCAATCCACTCAACCTTTACTCATAATACAGTCCCTCCACACCTGCTATCAGCCTAATGGGGTGTCATGGTGGTTCAGTGGTTAGCACTGTTACCTCACAGTGCCAGGGACACAGGTCTGATACCACCCTCAGGCAACTGCCTGTGTGGAGTTTTCACGTTCTCCCCGTGTCTTCATGTGTTTCCACTGGGTGCTCTGGTTTCCTCCCACAGTCTATAGGCTAGATGGATTGGCCATGCTAAGTTGCCTGTAGTGTCCAGGGATGTGTAGTTATTTGAATTAGCCATGAGGAATGCAGGGTTATGGGACAGGGTAGGCATGTTTTGACACTGTAGGGATTCTATGATCCTAATGAACTACCTACAATGCCAGTATATCTTAGATAAGGGACCTTACCTTTGCAAATCTCTGTAACTGCCTCCAGCTTCACAACTCTCTGAAACCTCTGTGCTCTTCTGGCTTTGAACGTCAATGACGCAGTCACTGAGAACAAGTCCAACTTACAATTACATTAATGCAGTGAAACATCCTAACATGCTTTACATTGGTTTTATTAAACAACATCTGACATTGAGCCAGAGATGGAGAAAAAAAGACTGGTGATCAAAGAGAAAGATGGCACCATCATTGACAACCAGGCCTTCAGTGGCTCAGGCCCCAAGCTTTGGAATCACCTCAATAAAATGTTCTTTCTCATCAACATGCTCTCCTACATTAAGATGCTCCTTAAAATCTAGTGGTGTGAACACCAAGCTTAATCCCGTACCTTAATAGAGTACATTGTGTCAACTGGTCACATCAATGATGATGGATAACAGAAATTGGTGGAGAAACTCAGCAGCTCTTCAGAAGCAGAAGGATCACTGGGCTTCAAATGTTAAGTCTGCTTTCTAAAAAAGAATCCTTTATCCCAACTTGTTGTTTCCTGCTCATTAGCGAATGGCTATCCATACCTATGAACTACCTCCAACACCATGGGGTCAATTTTATGACTTAACCTTTTCTGAGGTATTTCGTTGAAAGCCTTCTGGAAGTCTAAACACAACATGTCTGTTGGTTTACCTCTATCCATTCCAGCTGAGACTCAGAGTCATAGAGTCATACAGCATAGAAACAGACCCTTCGATCCAACTAGTCCACGCTGACCATGTTCCCAAACTAAGCCAGTCCCACTTGCCTGCATTTGGCCCATATCCCTCCAAATGTTTCCTACACATGCACTTATGGTAAAGTATTTTAAATGTTGTAACTGTACCTGCATTCACCACTTTCTCTGACAGTTTATTCCACATAATCCTCGAAAAACTTTAATATATTAGTCAGACATGATTTCCCTTTCATGAAACCATGGTGACTCTGCTGGCTTAGATTATGGTTTTCCAAATATTCTGTCAGTACTTCCTCAATGCTTGGTTCCAATACTTTTCCAACCATGGATGTTAGGCTAATCAGCCTAGAGTTACCTGCTTTATGCCTCCCTCCCTTTTTGAATAGGGGTGTCACATTAGCAGTTTTCCAATCCTCTGATAATTCTCCAGAATCCAAGGATTTTACGGAAAATTGCAGCTAATGCATCCACTAACTCTGTAGCTATCTCTTTTTGGATCCTAGGATGCAAACCGTTAGGACCAGGCGACTTAATTTTGACTTCTATCTTCACTTTGACTTCTATCTTCCTTTTTATATATTTAAAGAAGCTCTTACTGTCAGTTTTTATATTCTAGCTAGTTTGCCCTTGTAGTTTATTTTCTCTGTCTTTTTAGTCCTCCTTTGCTGGATTCTGCATTTATCTCAGTCTTTGGGGCTGTCACTGACTTTTGCCTCCTTATATGCTGTCTCTTTCAACTTTATATTCTGCTTAATATCCTTGGTTAGCCATTGTTGGTTTCTCCCTCTCTGAGGATCTTTTCTCCGTACTGGGATGTACTTTTGCTGAGAGCCATGAATTACTTCCTTAAATATCTGCCACTGCTTTCTTACTGTCATTCCTGCTAATCTATCTGCTCAGTTCAATTTAGTTAACTCTGTCCTCATTTCATTGTAATTCCCTTTATTTATGTTAAACACAGCTGTTTCTGACCCATTAATGAATTGGGCCGGGGGCTGGTCAATGTTTCCTCACAAAGCATTCCTCAGTCATCCCAGCTCTCACTCTAAAGGGTGGTCGTGATGGGAGGGGATTGGCTAGGGAAAGGAAGGGGGTGGGACAGCACAGACAACAGGACAGTGGGACAGGGGTAGTAGGAACTGCAGATGCTGGAGAATCCGAGACAACAAGGATGGATGAACACAGCAGGCCAAGCAGCATCATAGGAGCAGAGAGGCTGACGTTTCGGGCCGAGACCCTTCATCAAAAATGGGGGAGGGGAAGGGGGTTCTGAAATAAATAGGGAGAGAGGGGGAGGCGGATAGAAGATGTATAGAGGAGAAGATAGGTGGAGAGGAAACAGACAGGTCGAAGAAGCGGGGATGGAGCCAGTAAAGGTGAGTGTAGGTGGGCAGTTAGGGAGGGGACAGGTCAGTCCAGAGAGGATGGACAGGTCAAGGGGGCAGGATGAGGTTAGTAGGTTGGAGATGGGGGTGCGGCTTGAGATGGGTGGAGGGGATAGGTGGGAGGAAGAACAGGTTAGGGAGGCGGGGACGAGCTGGGCTGGTTTTGGGATGCGGTAGGGGGAGGGGAGATTTTGAAGCTTGTGAAATCCACATTGATACCATTGGGCTGCAGGGTTCCCAAGCGGAATATGAGTTGCTGTTCCTGCAACCTTCGGGTGGCATCGTTGTGGCACTGCAGGAGGCCCAGGATGGACATGTCTTCTGAGGAATGGGAGGGGGAGTTGAAATGGTTCGCAACTGGGAGGTGCAGTTGTTTATTGCGAACTGAGTGTAGGAGTTCTGCAAAGCGGTCCCCAAGCCTCCGCTTGGTTTCCCCGATGTAGAGGAGGTCACAACGGGTACAGCAGATGCAGTATACCACATTGGCAGATGTGCAGGTGAACATCTGCTTGATGTGGAAAGTCTTCTTGGGGCCTGGGATGGGGGTGAGGGAGGAGGTGTGGGGGCAGGTGAAGCACTTCCTGTGGTTGCAGGGAAAAGTGCCGGGTGTGGTGGGGCTGGAGGGGAGTGTGGAGCGGACAAGGGAGTCATGGAGAGAGTGGTCCCTCCGGAAAGCAGATAAGGGTGGGGAGGGAAAGATGTCTTTGGTGGTGGGGTCAGATTGCAGATGGCGGAAGTGTCGGAGGATGATGCGTTGGATACGGAGGTTGGTGGGGTGGTATGTGAGGACGAGGGGGATTCTTTTTTGGTTCTTATTGCGGGGACGGGGTGTGAGGGATGAGTTGCGGGAAATGTGGGAGGCACGGTTGAGGGCGTTCTCGACCACTGAGGGGGGGAAGTTGCGGTCCTTGAAAAACGAGGACATCTGAGATGTACGGGAGTGGAATGCCTCATCCTGGGAGCAGATGCGGCAGAGGCAAAGGAATTGGGAATAGGGGATGGCATTTTTGCAGGAAGGTGGGTAGCTGTGGGAGTCGGTGGGCTTGAAATGGATATCGGTTTCTAGGTGGTTGCCCGAGATGGAGACAAAGAGGTCCAGGAAGGAGAGAGAGGTATTAGAGATGGTCCAGGTGAACTTAAGGTTGAGGTGGAAGGTGTTGGTGGATACAGTCATCAATGTAATGGAGGAAAAGGTGGGGTTTTGGGCCAGTGTAAGTACGGAAGAGGGATTGTTCCACATAACCTACAAAGAGGCAGGCATAGCTTGGGCCCATGCGGGTACCCATGGCCACCCCCTTTGTCTGTAGGAAGTGGGAGGAATTGAAAGAGAAGTTGTTGAGGGTGAGGATGAGTTCGGCTAAGCAGATGAGGGTGTCAGTGGAGGGCGAATGGTCAGGCCTGCGGGACAGGAAGAAGCGGAGGGCCTTTAGGCCATCTGTATGGGGAATGCAGGTGTATAGGGACTGGACGTCCATGGTAAAGATGAGGTGTTGGGGACCGGGGAATTGGAAGTTCTGGAGGAGGTGGAGGGCGTGGGTGGTGTCACGGACATAGGTAGGGAGTTCCTGGACCAAGTGGGAGAAAATGGAGTCCAGATAGTTGGAGATAAGTTTGGTGGGGCAGGAGCAGGCGGAGACAATGGGTCGACCAGGGCATTCAGGTTTGTGGATTTTGGGAAGGAGATAGAAGCGGGCAGTGCGGGATTGGGGAACGATGAGGTTGGAGGCCCTGGGTGGGAGGTCACCTGAGGTGATGAGGTTGTGGATGGTTTGGGAGATGATGGTTTGGTACTCGGGGGTGGGGTCATGATCAAGGGGACGGTAGGAGGAGGTGTCGGAGAGTTGGTGTCCGGCCTCGGCGATGTAGAGGTCGGTGCGCCATACTACAACTGCGCCTCCCTTGTCCGCGGGTTTTATGGTGAGGTTGGGATTGGAGCGGAGGGAGCGGAGGGCTGCACGTTCTGCGGGGGAGAGGTTGGACTGGGTGAGAGGGGTGGAGAGGTTGAGGCGATTGATGTCTCGATGGCAGTTGGAGATGAAGAGGTCGAGGGAGGGTAGGAGGCCTTGGGGTGGTGTCCAGGAGGAGGGGGTGTGTTGGAGGCGGGAGAAGGGGTCAATAGAGGGAGGGTTAGGCTCATGGTTGAAGAAGTAAGCGTGGAGGTGGAGGCGGTGGAAAAACTGCTCTATGTCCAAACGTGAGCGGTATTCATTGATGTGTGGGTGGAGGGGGACAAAAGTAAGCTCTTTACTGAGGACTGACCGTTCGTCCTCAGTAAGGGGTAGGTCTGGGGGGATGGTGAAGGCTCGGCAGGGCCGGGTGCTATTGTCTCCTCTGGACCTGCTGGCTGTGGAGGCTGTGGGCGGAGCGACGTTGGCGTCAGCTGTGGGCGGAGTTGCGTCGGCGGTGGGCGGAGTTGCGGTCACAAGCTTCAAAATCTCCCCTCCCCCTACCGCATCCCAAAACCAGTCCAGTTCATCCCCGCCTCCCTAACCTGTTCTTCCTCCCACCTATCCCCTCCTCCCACCTCAAGCCGCACCCCCATCACCTACCTACTAACCTCATCCCGCCCCCTTGACCTGTCCGTCCTCCCTGGACTGACCTATCCCCTCCCTAACTCCCCACCTACACTCACCTTTACTGGCTCCATCCCTGCCTCTTCAACCTGTCTGTTTCCTCTCCACCTATCCTCTCCTCTATCCATCTTCTATCCACCTCTCCCACTCTCTCCCTATTTATTTCAAAACCCCCTTCCCCTCCCCCTTTTCTGATGAAGGGTCTAGGCCCGAAACGTCAGCCTTTCTGCTCCTATGATGCTGCTTGGCCTGCTGTGTTCATCCAGCTCTACACTTTGTTGTCTCAGTGGGACAGGGGAGCAGTTTGGGAGGAAGAATGCTTGGGAGGTGTGGAGGGTGGCAGAGGAAGACAAGGTGGCGTTAAGGATTGGCTCCAGAGAATGTGAAGGAATGGGATGGATGTGGTACGAGATGGAAAGATGCCACGGCGGGTTGCATTAAAATTAGGAACAGCAATAGGAATATTTACCGTGTCTGCTCATTTCAAACTTATTGCTGTGGGAGACACACTGTTGCTTATCTGTTCACACAAATCCTGTAAAGTGTAACAAGGCCTTCTAATCACTGCAGATTCCAAACTTTCCTGGCATGTTCAAGGTTTGTTCACTACTGACAGCAAAATCTGACCCATTTCATAGTTCTTTTGGGAAAACATCTCTGCTGCGCATGATTACAACAATTCTACAGACAAACTCCCAGAGGCAGCATAAGATACTTGTCTGACCGGACTTCAAAAACAATGAATCACTTGACCTAGTGTCAGTTGTGGGAAGGTGGAATGTTCTGGAATAATTAGAAGCAGATATTGGTAACATCTGGCTCACAGTAGTCACAATGCTATGCAGAGACTCTTTCGAAATCTATTATGCCGGGAAGTTACCATGAGTTGAGAGGTTCGATGTCAAAGTGACTCGATACTAGTTTACATGTAGAGTGCTTGGTAAATAATGTCTAGTGGCTCACAATAACATCATCATTCCTGTGTGCTTGGCATAAATCTGGTAACAATGTTCCCTTTGCTGATGCTTGCTGATTTACAGAGCTGCAGGAACAGATGCTACTTAGTGCATCACCATCCTGTTTGTATCCCACATGTAGGCGGGGTGATGCAGTCACTATTGTGACTCAGTACATGATTAGCCAAACTGAGCTGTTCCTTCAGAGAGACTCAAACATTCTCCTCGCACTGGAATGGAGAGGACATTCCCCACCCCTCATTCTGTGCACTCCTGATGTTACAAGGACGTAACAAATTCTAAAAATCAGATCATGGCTTTCTCCCCACCCCTTGGCATCTCTGTAACCTCCTCCAGCCCCACCATCCTCAGAGATTGTTGTTCTTCTTCTTCAATTCCTGGATTGCCAACATCCTTCTTCTGATACAAAACAAAAGCAAAATGCAGTGGATGCTGGAGATCGGGAATATGAATGGGAAGTGCTGGAGAAACTCTGCAGATTTGGCAGCATTCTTGGAGAGAAAGCAGAGTTAATGTTCCGAGTCCAGTGACTCTACTATTTCAAGGAACTGATAGTAGCTAGGAAAAGGTAGTATATATGCTGAAGACGGAGGGTGGCGATGGTGGTGTGGAGGGCTGGGTGGAGATGCGTGTGTTGGTGGTGAGTGCAGAAAGGGAATGGGCAGATAGACGTAGATGGAGCCCAGAGAGAGACAATGACAGTTAGGCAGACAAAGGGATGATTGATAGTAAGTCAGGGAAAAAGAAAAGCTGACAATGGAGACCTAAGTAGGTGAAAAGTGTGGGGACCATAAGTAACTCCAGACTGCTGTTGTTAAAAAAGGCAATAGGGTGAAGGGATGCTAGTTTGGTTAAACTGATTTGTGGGATGTGGGCATTGCTGGCTGAGTAAGCATTTATTGCCCTTTCCAGTTGCCCCTTGAGAAGGTGGTGGTGAGCTGCCTTCTTGAATCGCTGCAGTCCCCCTGCTGTGGGTTGACCCACAATGCCATTAGGGAGAGAATTCCAGGATTTTGACCCAACAACACTGAAGGAAAGGTGATATATTTCCAAGTCAGGATGGTGAGTGGCTTGGATGGGAACTTGAAGGTGATGGTGTTCCCATGCATCTGCTGCCCTTGTCCTTCAATGGAATTTGTCATGGGTTTGGAAGGTGCTGTCTGAGGATCTTTGGTGAATTTCTGCAGCACATCTTGTAGATAGTACACACTGCTGCTACTGAGCATCGGTGGTGGAGGGAGTGGATGTTTGTGGATGTGGTGCCAATCAAGTGGGCTGCTTTGTCCTGGATGGTGTCAAGCTTCTTGAGTGTTGTTGGGGCTGCAATCTTCCAGGCAAGTGGGGAGTATTCCATCACACTCCTGGTGGAGTGTGGACAGGCTTTGGGGAGTCAGGAGTGAGTTATTCGCCACAGTATTCCTAGCCTCTGATCTTGTAGCCACTGCGTTTATGGGATGATTCCAGTTGAGTTTCTGGTCGATGATGAACCCCAGGATGTTGATAGTTAATTCCAATGTATCGTGGCAGTGGCAAGTTGTTCTGGGAATAAAGCATGGTAAAGTGTGGCTAGAATTGGGTGTGAGGGACTCTACAAGCCATTAATGATCCAAGTTTGGTAAGATATGATGAGAAGACCCATTGGGTCCCATGGTGAAAAGATTTCCAAAAAGCTCATGCAACTCACACTTGGCTAAAATAACATGGATTTCATCCCTGAGTTATTGATTTATTCAGGGAAGTATTTTGTTAGAAAGGATATGTGGATTTTATTTTATCATTGTGGAGACATTCGAGATTCTACAAATAAAAAAAATTAACTTAGGCTCACCAAGGCTGTTTTGATGACATTATGAAGTTAATTCAATATTAAAAACCAAGTTACACCTCATTCAACAAGATGCAACGTTTCCATGCGTCGCTACAACAAGTCAAAACAGTTGGAGTTCTCATGACTTCTTCTTGATGTCTCAATAGCACATACCCTGGTGAAGCTGAGAATTACTAACAGCAGCCTCTGGACTTCAGGATGAAGATGTCCGTGAAATGTATACATTTCAGAAGCTGCTGTGGAATCAGGGTGACAGTGTTGCATCTCTCTCAAGAAATCAGCTGCAGGTGAGGTGTAGAAAGATAGAAAAAAGGAGCAGGAGTAGGTCATTCGGCCCTTCAAGCCTGCACCAGCATTCAATATGATCAGGTCTGATCATGCAATTTCAGTGACCCCCACCGCGCCCCCCCAACCCCCGACGCCTCATGCTTTCTCTACTGCCAAAGCTTCAAACTCTCCTCTGGCATTTCCATGAAATCTTTAATATTCATAAAAGAATCAACAGGTTGGAACTCAAGTTGAACTACCAGCTATGCAAAGTGTTTAAGTCCCAAACAAGGGTGTAAACCCATCAACTCCTGGTTCAGGTGAACAATTATTTCTATCCAATGGCTACACTATATATCCACTGGAGATGAATTGACCCAAACTATAATCCTCAGAGTTTGGGAATGCTGGGGAATATGAGCGAAGAGAATGGATGTAATACTGGGTGCCTCTCTAAACCCCATTCTTTATCTTTAAATTCATAGATTTATCAAACAAAGAGCAAATTTGCCCCTGAGGTCACAGCAGTCTTCAACGACTGTACTTAAAACATACTAAACTTTAATTGGCCCACTAGGATTTTCACACATAGGGAAGTTCACTGATTATAATTCCATTGGGGCCAAAGGCAGTGAGTTTGATTTAAAATAGATTGGAACGACTGTAAGATTCAGGAGAACAATTATTCAGCACCTTCTTGGCCAAATGCCTGTTGCATTAATCTTAGAGTTTGGAGGTGTGGGTTATTCAATTCTCTTCATATTCCACATTAGTTTAGCCACAAGCATAGTGGTGATCAATGTATCTGTCCTGCTTGCTCTGCTGATCAGGAGATTTTTCCTGAAGGAGAACAGGTTCTTGTTCATGTTGAGTACGTGTGTGAGTGATTTGGGGACAGGCATTTCCTGGTACTATTCTGGTCTTTTCGATGCGCTGGATGCATTTCCTCCAAGAAACGGGACTTACTACATTGGTCCCACCTTTATGGGGCTTTCCTACCTGGTCACCTTGGCAGCGCAAGCTGACCGATACCACGCTGTCGTTTCACCCTTTCGATATGCCCTGAGAATGACCCGTGCCAAAACCGGGATTGTCATCTTCTGTCTGTGGATCTACGCCTATGCAGTGGTTGGCACACAGAACTTAGTCACCTCTGCAGTTGGCATGAAAATCAGTGGCATCGGCTCACTGATCTGCAACCTAATAACATACATCATCATGGTAGGGCTGAACATCAAGCTGTATCTGATTGCCAAGTACCAGCTGGAAAGAGAGCCACACTCGGCAGAGAGAGAGAACAAGAGAAGCTCACTCTACCTCATTATTGTCGTGGCAAGTTGCTTTCTCGCCTTCTGGTTGCCTATCTTTCTAAACGTCATCGTTTGCTCGTTTTCGCGACGCTTCTGCTTGAGATTTAGAGCTGATGGCTTAGACCCTTTGAAAATTCTGCCTCGATTAAATGCGGTGGTCACGCCTGCTTTGTACATCAGGGGTTGCGCCCCTTTGAGAAAGATTGTGATGACCAGAGTGTGGAAGTGCTGCCACAGAATCAGTAGCCGGTGAGTCAATGGTTAAAAATACGTTCAGTGGCATTTTTCGCCCAAAAGTGAAGACGGAACATGAAAAGGATAGCATTCGGTATCAGTCAGAATTCACTGCTCATCATTGATGCCTTTATTTCTAAAGAAATTGCAAAATATGGGGACCCAAAGCAAGTCTGCTAAAAACAGTCAGCAGGTAGTGTGCAGAGAAATACCTAAATCAGTGTCTGCGCCCCTGAAATGATATAATGGGGGTGGCCCAGTAGCTCAGTGGTTACCACTGTTGCCTCACAGCACCAGGAGCCCAAGTTCAATTCCAGCCTCAGGCAGCTGTCTGTGTGAAGATTGCACGTTCTCCCCTTGTCTGCATGGGTTTCCTCTGGATGCTCCAGTTTCCTCCCACAGTCTAAGGATGTTCAGGTTAGGTGGATTGGCCATGCTAGATTGCCCATAATGTCCAGGAATGTGTGGTGGACACACTGACAGGGTCTGGGTGGAATGCTCTTTGGAGGGTCAGTGTGAATTCAATGGGCCAAATAACCTGCTTTCACACTGTGGGGATTCTACAATCCTATTCTAGGATTCCATGATAACGTACTGTCAATCTGTTGATCTGAAATTCCCCATCACACTAGCACAGTAGTGGCATTATCATGAAATAAATTAAAACCCAACAAGAGGATGGAAGAGTAATTTCAACTGAGTGTTAGTTAATATTTTACAGTACAATTTTAAGGTCAATAATTTCATTGCAATATTGGAAACAGTAAGTGTGAAATACCGAGCAGGTCAGGCAACGTTTGTAGAGAGCACAAAAAAGTTCATGTTTCAAGTTGATGACAATGATCAGAATTGATTGGAAGACAAGTATTTATTGCCTAAAGCTGTATGACCACAATAACCTCTATTGTGTGCTAACAAGCATTTTCTCTCTCTAGTGCTTGCATTGGAAAGTTCACAGAGGAGGTCCATGGATGTTGATCAAAGCTTTAAACTTCCACTTATTAAGCAAATTATCCAATTTCTTTTAAAAGAAAATTATATTTTGGAAAAATGACACTGGATATGAAATTTGGGCCTTTGGAGCATTTAAAATATTCAAGGACTCACTTTGACCTTTTGAAGTTTACCGCTGCTGCTTCCCATTAAGCAACCCCTGATTTTAAAATTCTCATCCATGGTTTCAAATCCCTCCAACGGACTCTCCTGCTCCCTATCTCTATAATCTCCTTCAACTCTCTGAGGTATGTGTGCTGCTCAAATTCTGGCCTCTAGAACTTGCCTGATTTTTTCTGGCCACTACTGATTTCATGCTTTTAGCTGCCTGACCCCTACTTCATTCATTGCCTAAGTAGAAAACACATTTTTATCAACGTCTAAAACTTCATCTTTATTAGCACCAAACTTAATCTTGGATGGTGTCTTTCTGGAAAGCTGACCAAAGCCCTACAGCCGCATTCTGTAGCCACATATAAATTTCCATCCACTTCATCCAATTAAAATAGACTTGTTATAAATGAAGGATGTAACAAAGAGCGTTGCAGCTAAAGAAATGAGCCGGTGAAGCATTGAAGTGACTCTCTGATGTAATGTGGGAAACACAGCAAACGGTCTATGCACAGCCAGCTCCCACAGACTACGATGTGATAATGACTAGATCATCTGTGATGTTAGTTGAGGAACTAACATTGACCAGGCTTTTCTTTAAAATGGTGGAATTTTAGACATCAAACTGAAAGTGCAAACAAGTCTCTGCTTATCATCTCACCTGATAAATGACACCTCCAGCAATGCAGCAGTCCCTCAGGACTGCATGGGAGTGTTCGCTTTCAATTTAGCCGTCTGGTTCTTGTACCCATCTAGCAATGGGAATGCTTCTGTCTACCTACTCTGTCTAGATGCCAGTGGCTGACATATTTCCAGCTTGTGAGCCATTGTATTTCTATAGATGATTAAATTCTGATCTATTTCAAAATAATAGAGTTGTGTATCATTGTGATTTATTAAGAAATTTTGACGCCCTAATCATAAGGGTGTCATGGTGGCTCAGTGGTTAGCACTGCAGATTCACCGCGCCAGGGATACAGGTTCGATTCCACCCTCGGGCAACTGTCTGTGTGGAGTTTGCGCATTCTCCCCGTGTCTGCTGGGTTTCCTCCGGGTGCTCCGGTTTCCTCCCACAGTCCAAAAACTTGCAGGTTATGTGGATTGGCCATAGTAAATTTCCTGTAGTGTCCAGGGATGTGTAGGTTATGTGGATTAGCCATGGGGAATGTAGAGTTATAGGGATAGGGGGTGGGGGGGAAGGTCTGGCTGGGATGCTCTTTGGAAGGTTAGTGTGGACTCACCAGGCCAGATGGCCTGCTTCCTCACTGTAGGGACTCTGTGGTAACTTTCACCAAACGCATATTTGCTAATTGCCTCTCTGCTTGCTGAGTTGCACTGCCTCCCGATTACCAATGCTTCAATTTTAAACTTCTCATACACTTCCCTCTATGGCCTCTCCCACAGCCTACCCCACCCCACCCTACCCACCGACACACACCTCCCTATCTCCATAATCTCCTCCAGCTCTATTACCCTCCAAATCAGACTTGTGGTGCATCCCTATACTTCCTACATCCTACCATTGGCAGCCATGCCCTCAGTCCTTATGGCCCTGAGCTTGGGACTTCCCTGTCCATGAGTCATTACCTCTCTGTCACTCTCTCCTTCTTGAAGATGTTTATTAAAACCTACCATTTCGGTCAAGCCTTTTTTTCCTGTGTCTACAAACATCTTCATCTTCATCTTGATGTTGGTTCTTATCCAGTCATGCAGCTGCAAAGAGCCTTGGAATGTTTTGCAAGCAGAAAGATGCAATACAAATACAAATGATTATTGTGCCATGGTCTCTCCTGAAACTCAGGTTCCCATAGTTAATATTTTGTGTCTCTTTTGTAATCTTTTAACAGAATCAATCCGGATCCAGGCGATCAAATTGCAAACAGTGCAGAATGTTGGCAGCAGAATTTATAGGATGAGGAGTGAGAAAAGAAATCACCTGAAAAATCTCACTTTCATTTTATTATTCTTCATTAAATTATGTTTAGAAGCTTGGCTACATTTCTTTCAGTTCTCACATAGGTTCTTTGCAAAAGATGCAATCTCATCTGATTTTACAGGAAAGCAGTTAATGGCTTTGAGTCTTGTTATTGTAAAAGTATCTGTGACTTGTTCATGAAATACTTGTCAATAGTCAAAGCCAAATAAAGATTTAATATACCATTGACTGCATTTCAAGTGTCATTACTAGGAAGCACTTCAAAAAACAAGATATAGTGCAATATAAATGCAACCACATTTATCTTATATAAATATAACCACATATATGGCAGGATTCTTGGCAGTGTGGAGGAACAGAGGGATCTTGGGGTCCACGTCCACAGATCCCTCAAAGTTGCCACCCAAGTTGATAGGGTTGTAAAGAAGGCGTATGGGGTGTTGGCTTTCATTGGCAGGGGAATTGAGTTTAAGAACCGTGAGGTTATGCTGCAGCTCTATAAAACTCTGGTTAGACCACACTTGGAATATTGTGTTCAGTTCTGGTCACCTCATTACAGGAAAGATGTGGAGTCTTTAGAGAGGGTGCAGAGGTCAGGCAGCATCAGAGGAGCAGGAAAGTCAACGTTTCGGGTTGGGACCCTTCTTCAGACCCTTCATCCAGCTTCACACTGTGTTGACTCTGACTCCAGCAACTGCAGTTCTTGGTATCTTCAGTATATCCAAAGGTACATCATCAGCACCCAACTACAAACTACCAGTTTCAGCCTCCAATCTCTACACCATTGATGCACATTGACAGAGGTGTGTACTGCAGACAGCACAATCCAAATCCATGAACCTGAGCATCTGAAGGGCATGGCAACAGATATATGGAGCCACCATCATCTGCAGGTATCTCTCCAAGACACGCAGCATTCCTGTTGTGCAACTAAATTACTGTCCCATCCACAGACACTGGGTCAACATCCTCCAAACCCCTTCTAACAGCACTGTGGGAGTCCCTACATCAATCATAGAGACTGCAGTGGTTCGAGAAGGTTCCTCACCAATACCTATTCAAAGCCAAATTGTGGATAGGCAATAAATGCTCGTGTAGCCATTGACACCCATATCCTGGGAATTAATGCAAAAAAAGGGAGTCAGCACAGGTAGGCTGGGTGAATGGCCTCCTTCTGTGTTGTATCGTTCTGTGATTTCACCTGGGAGTGCCTTCCCATCCCAGGAATGTGCATCTCTGGTGATTACCTCTCGAAATCTTATTGTTCTCTCTTCCCCAGGCTCCATCAGGCAATGTAGTTTGATGCCGAATCACCACCATCGTGATGGCTGGTTCTGGGTGGACACTTTGTGGCGCACTCTTCCTTCTTGCATTGGTCTTTAAATCTGCACTTTCATATTTAATCCTTGCTGCTTTCTCCAGTGTACGCCTTGTACACAGTAGAATGAATCCACGTGGATTATCCCTGAAGGTTTATTCCAATCCTTTAACACCACAGAGAGAAAGAGAGGGTGACAGCGAGAAAGTAAGAGATAGCATAAACTGCATAAGATTCTCTGCTGCCAAACCTCCCAGACTGCATTCCTTGTAACCCCAAACAGCATTAAGTCCCATTCACCCATCACATCTGTGCTCAGTGACCTACACTGACATCCAGCTTGGTAATGCAAAAGTAATAACTCCTGTTCTCCTTCTCCCTCCTTTCTTGCACAGTGGTGATTCATTTGCTAACTTCCAGTCTGCCAGGACCAATCCAAAATCTAGGAAACTTTGGAAAGTCAAAGCCAGTCTGTCCACGAACGTAACGTAACCCTTTGTATGTTTTTTTGTTCACAAGATGTGAGCATGGTTGGCTGGGCCACCATTTATTGCCTGTCTCCAATTATATTGAGTGGCTTGCAATAGACATTTCAGAGGGTAGTTAGGAGTCAACCATGTTGTTGTGGGCCTGGAATCACAGATAAGTCAGACTGGGTGATGATGGTAGATTTCCTTCCCGAAAGGACACTGAGCCCCATGATGTGGCCATCAAGTCCTGGAGATTGGTCAGCTTTTAGCTCCTTGAGTTTCTCTAGAACATTTTCTTTGTTGATATTAATCACCTTAAATTCCTTACTTTGTTAGCCCCGATGTGTAACTTGTGCCTTCTACTCCAAAGACAGACATAAAATCTTTGTTCAATGCCTCTACCATTTCTTCATCCCCCATTATAGTTTCTGATGATTCTGCTGCTGGGAGTGGCACAGTGGCTCAGTGGGTAGCACTGCTGCCTCATAGTACCAGGGACCTGGGCTCAATCCCACACTCCGGCGACTATCTGTGTGGAGTTTGCATGTTCTCCCCATGCCCAGCATGGATTTCCTCCCACAATCCAAAGATGTGCAGGTTTGGTGGATCAGCCATGGGAAATGCAGGGTAGGAGTATAGGTTGGGTGGGATGCTCTTTGGAGGGTTGGTGTTGACTCGATGGGCTGAATGGCCTGCTTCCACACTGTAGTGATTCTATCAAAAAAAGTTTACTTTAACAACTGCCTGAATGAGACCAAAAAAAGAATTAAGAGCAGATGTAGGCCATTGAGTCTGCTCCGCTATTCATGGTTGATTTGATAATCCTTAGCTCCACCTTCCCGCTTTTTCACCATAACCCTTGGTTCCCTTACTGATGAACAATCTGTCTCGCTCAACTTTCAATATACTTTTCATTTTTTGACAAACGCTCATCAGTGATCCATTGTTAATCAGACACTGTCCAATATCCTATCTGTAACATACACACTATTCTATTTCTAGTTGCTGCTACAGATACAGTTGTCAGTCTGCAATGGAAAGGTTGCTGTCACTAATACTTAATAGAAATACTATAATAACACCATAATAAGGTTTAGGAGCAGAAGTAGGCCATTCGGCCCTTCGAGCCTGCTTGGCCACCTTTTTTATACACTTGAAATATATACTTATTTACACTCATATTCTTTTTTTTCCCCTTTTATCTACTGACTGTTAGCCCTTTCCAATTTCTAAAACACTTATAATCCTCAGTCTTACTTCTATTCTCTGGAACATTATAAGGCTTTTGAAATAACTCTACAGAGGCCAGTATCCTGTCACCAAATCACCCTTTAATCACATGTGGAGAGTCCTTGACACTGATCCAGCTCCCTCAGAGCCAGCTCTCAGAGTGAACATGACGTCTGATTCCCCTGTTCTTATCTGTCAGCCAGGGCTCACTGATTGGACCAGATTAACAGCCCCAAACAGGGAACTCATATTTCATGTGGTCCCTCTGGCTGGCCTTGTTACAATCACTACAGCTCTTCTTTTAACCTAAAACTATCCTCAACCTCCTTAGTAAATGATGAGAAAGATGTTTCTCCTTGAAAAACAAAAATGTAATCAAATGTATTTTTGAGGAATGCGTTCCTTAAAGGTTTTCCACTGTTTATTTACTGCTATACTCTTGTTATGGTCCAAATCATATCCCTCAAAGTATGTATTATGGAGAAAGCCTAGACCTTAATTTTTTATATTTTTTTAAAAGGCGTGTGTAAGATATTATGTTCCAGGTATGAGTTGATGATCCATTACTAGGTTTTAATCAAAACACACTTATTCTTATAACAGAGTTAAAATGTAACAAAAAGAATTGATGTAACTTTACTCTATTGAAATACTTAACAAGATAATGTATTATTTAAGCACTAGTCATCAACTGATCCAATATAGGCAACATCCCACAGACACACACTTTTGCAAAAAATGCAAATCGGCAAAAGAGATATTATCTCACTGCCTCTGTCCAATCAGAAAGGAAGAAACAATCTGCCCCAGTTGCTTTTTAAGAGGAAGCCTCGCTGTCTAAGACTTCACTCTAGCAGCTGAGAATTCACGCCTTCAGTTCCAGCAGCCAGCAAAAACCTTCTCAGCTAACTGAAAGCAAAAATAAGGCTCCCTGGATCTGTGTGAGCCCTGACCCTGCTCACTCGTGATTCGTTACTTGACAAAAAACACCCAGGGACTTACTCAAAAACTGTTTACCAGCTCCCTGTCTGAAAGAGATGTTTTTGCACCACTGTCACAACAACGCCTCTGCAAGGAAGACAGGACAGAACACACACAGTCCTTTAATCTAATCACATGTTCCACCTTCACCAGTTTTTGCTTCATGTAATTGGCTCTGTTGAAGTTTAAAAAACTTGCTTCTGATTGGAGCATGTTGTTTTGAAATGTGATGTAGAATTCAATTGCGTTACTAGCATAATTTTCTAGTGAATCTTTGACTATGACAATATTAATTAAACCTGCCACATTGCACAACACCAATCGTCAAATAGATAATTCCTGGCAGGTTCCACAATGAATTACTCCAGGCAACTGTTCAAAAGTATTTTAAAAACCCATTTTCCAGACCCTTATTGCCAATTTGATCGATTTAGTCTATATAAACACTAAATTGCCCCACAACTATTTCAATTAATTTATTATAAGCTTGAATAATTTCTTGTTTAATGCTGTATCGAACGTATAGCTACTGTTACAAAACAACTGCCCATTTACCTCCTCCCTCCCCAGTATCCAAGGGCCTAAACACCTTTCAGGTGAAGCAACACTTCACCTGCACTTCCCAGAATCTAGTCTACTGCATTCGCTGCTCACAATGTGGTCTCCTCTATATCGGGGAAACGAAGCGTAGACTTGGCGACCGCTTCACAGAACATCTACGTTCTGCTCACAAAAAAAGACCCTGAACTACAACTTCAACGCACCACCCTTCTCCCTGGCCAACATCTCTGTCTCTGGCTTGCTACAGTGTTCCAGCGAAGCCCAACGCAAGCTGGAGGAACAACACCTCATTTTCCGCTTGGGGACCCTACAGCCCTCTGGACTCAATATTGAGTTCAAAAATTTTAGGGCCTGAACTCTCCCATGTCCCAGCCCTCCACCCCACACACTAGGCCTTGTTACCACATAGTCTGCCATTACACATCCCCTGTTGTTAGTCACTAACATTCCCCATTAACAACTATTCAACTTCCCAGCCTGATCGTTAGCAACTCCTTTGTCTGTCCAACTGTCTTTCTCTCTCAGGAACAAAAATGAAGTTGCTGGAAAAGTTCAGCAGGTCTGGCAGCATCTGTGAACAGAGTTAACGTTTTGGGTCCGGTGACCCTTCCTCAGAACTGATGGTGTCTGGGAAAACATCAGTTTATATGCAGAAAATAGGGAGGTGGGTGGGGTAGGAAGTAAATGATAGGATAGAGCCCAAAGAGAGAGAAAGAGTTCTGCAGAAGGATCACCGGACCCAAACGTTAACTCTGTTTTCTCCTTCATGGACGCTGCCAGACCTGCTGAGCTTTTCCAGCAACTTTGTTTTTATTCCTGATTTACAGCATCCACAGTTCTTTCGGTTTTTAGCTACTGTTGCTGTTAGCTATTCCCACCAGCATTTTTTGATCCTTCATATTCCTAACCTCCACCCATACTGATTCTACTCACTGATTTTCTGAGCCATGACCATTTCTCACAAACGTCCTTATATCATCCTTTTTTATTGGAGCTCACCCTCCCTTTTACTATTCTACCAGTCTTTCGAAACGTAATGAACTCTGGAAGATTAAATTCCCAATCTTGATGGGGAGGCAACGACCTATTGGTACTATTGCTGGGCTGTTAATCCAGAAATACAGGTAATGTTCTGGGGACTCAGGTTAAAATCCCACCACAGCAGATGGTGGAATTCAACACAAATCTGGAATTAAGTGTCTAATGATGATCATGAATCAATTGTTGGAAAAACCCCTCTGGATCACTAATGTCCTTTCGGGAAGGAAACTGCCATCCTTACCTGGTCTGGTTTACATGTGACACCAGACCCACTGCAAAGTGGTTGACTCTTAACTGCCCTCTCGGCAATAAACACTGGCCTAGACAGCAACACCCTTGTCCCATGAATGAATAAAAAAAAACGTTGTTAATAAAGATTAATAAATCTAAATCATTTACCACTTCGTATGCACAATTTTATTTCTCCAACTGAGTTTGCTCTTTGCATTTAGATAAATCAACTTCAATTTCATGTTTTCACAACTATTCCCTCCATTTGGATTTTTTTTGGATTTCTAAATCTTCCTTCATCTGAAGCCTCATCCCCTTCTATTGATATGAAGCTATTTCCCCTACTCTGACCCTGTTTGCTGGTCCTCTCCCATGTTTATAGTCTTCGTCCCTTACCGTCAAACTCTAGCTATTGTTACTTCTATTGCTATCTTACATTATTGCCTTGTTGTTTATCTTGAACTTTTCAAATTTTCTGAAACATCCATGAACGCCTCCCTGGCTATTCAGTTTAAAAGCCTCCCTACAACTCTGCTTATATTGGGTTGCAGATACCATCCCACAGTATAGCTGTCTCTTTCATCAAAATCAATAACAAAGAATCCTAAAATTTGGAGAGAGGCTATTTGGCCCATTGAGTTTGCACCAACCCTCTGAAGAGCATCCCATCAGACCCAGCTGCCCTGTACCATATCCCCCATTTACCATGGCTAACCCACCTAGCCTGCACATCCTTGGACAATACAGGGCAATTTAGCATGGCCAATCCACCTAACCTGCACATCTTGGGACTGTGGGAGGAAACCAGAGCACCCGAAGGAAACCCACACAGACACGGGAAGAATGTGCAAACTCCACACAGACAGTCATCCAAAGCTGGAATTGAACACGAGTTCCTGGCACTATGAGGCAGGAGTGCTAACCACTGAGTCAGTGTGCTGTCCCAACAGTGCCCCATGAATCAAAAACCATTTCTCCGACAGCAATTTTTGAGCCACGCGTTCAACAGTCAAATCTTCCTTGCCCTGTGTCAATTTCCACGTGGCTTAGTTAGTAATCCTGCGATTATAAACTTTGGGGTTCTGCGTTTTAACATAGTTGCTCATTCTCCCTTACCGGGTCCTCTTTTTCAGTCCTAACTATGTCATTGGTACCCATGTGGACCCCAATAACTGGAGCCTTTTTCTCTCACATCATGACAATTTCCCGCCCGAAGGAAACGTCCTTATCTCTTACATTCTTATCTCCAGAGAACAGAATCCATTTTCCCAATCATATTGTCCTCTACCAAAGCTACAAGACTAAATTACTTCCTTCACTGGAATGGCTCCTTGCACTGTGGCCAGTTTGATCACCTATCCTTCAGTTTGTCTTTCTTGTCCACACAATCAGCAACTGCTCCAAGCCTTTCAACAATTACAGAGATTGAAGCTTGGTCACTGCTACCTTCTGAGTCCCCATACCTGCTGTACTCACAAGCAGACCCTCAAAAGGGTGGCACAGTGGCTCAGTGGTTAGCACTGCTGCCTCACAGTGCCAGGGACCCGGGTTCGATCCCACCCTCGGACAACGTCTGCGTGGAGTTTGCACATTCTCCCCGTGTCTGTATGGGTTTCCTCCGGGTACTCTGGTTTCCTCCCACACTCGAAAGATGTGCAGTTTAGGTGGATTGGCCATGCTAAATTTCCCATAGTGTTCAGGGATGTGTAGACTAGGGGGATGGGTCTGGGTGGGATGCTGTCAGAGTCAGTGTGGACTTGTTGGGCCAAAGGGCCTGTTTCCACACAGTAGGGATTCTATGATTTATGATGATTTCCCTGACAACAGACTGGATCTGAAGGACCTGCCAATGAGGGGTGTGACTATCTCCCCGAAAGAAGATGTCCAATTAATTTCCTCCTCCCTCATGCATCCCTGTATCCGAACTTTGAACTCTAGCTCATCAACTCAGAGCCAAAGTTCCTCAAGCTGCAAATGATCTTCCGCAGACATGGCTGTGATGTACCTCACTGGTGTCCATTAGCTCCCATGTTCTGTAGCTGCAACACATCACAGGTTCTGCTATTTTAGTTACGCTTTAATTGAACTAATTAAGTCTCAAGTTTAGAAATATTAAAGATTAAGCTACTTAACCAGTTATGCTATAAATTTAATGTGATACATATATCTTCTCAGTACCGGTTTAATCTAATGTCCCTGATTAAAAGGATAAAATCTTGAAACTCAATAACCAGTCACTATATGCCCATTTAATTAATGCTTTTGAATACTGTCTAGCTGCTGTATGCTAGGAAAGGTATAAAACCACAGTTACCAACCTGAATTCCCATCTATACCAGAATCCCAAATCAGCAGTCACTCCTCGTTACACTCTGTTCTCATAATCTTCAATCTGTGCTCTCACTCTGTGCCTTCACAAAATTTCTCCCCTTTTGTACAGGACTGGTGACTCACACCCAACACTACAAGGCCAGCTCCCTGATACAGAAACTATTGCCGATCAAGTCGACCTCTTTCAAACAATTGACAGGTAACTGCCACCACAGGACAGTTTTTGATAACCTGGACTTGTTCACTCGCTTGCAGTGTTAATGTTCTACATCAGAGCCCAACTGTTAAGTTAGTTTGCAACTTGAGAGAAATCTAGCAAAGATATCCTACCTGCAACAAATTACCAAGTTTGTACGCATTTCTCACCACATTTGAATTGTTTCCATTCCATACTCCTACTCTAAATAACCCGAGAGGCAAAATAGGAACCCAAGATAGTAGGAACTGCAGATGCTGGAGAATCCGAGACAACAAGGTGCAGGGCTGGATGAACGCAGCAGGCCAAGCAGCATCATAGGAGCAGAGAGGCTGACGTTTCAGGCCTAGACCCTTCATCAGAAAAGGGGGAAGGGAAGGGGGTTCTGAAATAAATAGGGAGAGAGTGGGAGGCGGATAGAAAATGGATAGAGGACAGGATAGGTGGAGAGGAAACAAACAGGTCGAAGAGGTGGGGATGGGGCCAGTAAAGGTGAGTGTAGGTGGGGAGTTAGGAAGGGGATAGGTCAGTCCAGGGAGGACGGACAGGTCAAGGGGCCGGGATGAGGTTGGTCGGTAGGAGATGGAGGTGCGGCTTGAGGTGGGAGGAGGGGATAGGTGGGAGGAAGAACAGGTTAGGGAGGCAGGGACGAGCTGGACTGGTTTTGGGATGCGGTAGGGGGAGGGGAGATTTTGAAACTTGTGAAATCTTTTTATTTTGGTTTGCAGCTCATCTTCAGTTGTGCTGGGAAGCTGAGAATCGTTTATGGAAATTCTTGTTGGTAGGTGTTAAATCATCTGAACTCATCAGTGGATGGGACAGATTCCACAGCACTGTTTATACAAGAACATGGGAGGTGTCCCTGGTCAATATTTTATCAGTCATAACACCATAACAAATATGAACAAGAGGAGGCCATTCAGCTGCTCTGCCATTCAATGGGATCACGGCTGATCCAACTTTCCTGCCACTTCCCCTCACCCTTGATTCCCCGACTGATCAAGAATCAATCTATCTCAGCATTAAATATTTACCAGGACTCTGTGCCCACAGCTGTCTGTGGCAACTGTGCAGTTCCAAAGACTCAAAACCTTCTGAGAGAAGAAATTCCTCCACATCTTAAGTTGATGCCCCTTTATTCTGAGACTGTGCCCTCTGGTCGTAGACTGTGCCATGAGGGGAAATATCCTCTCAGCATTGATCCTGTCAAGCCCCTTAATAATCCTACATGTTTCAATGTGATCACCTCTCATTCTTCTAAACTCCAGTGAGTAGAATAGAGAATTTTGCTTTGAATATAAGGCTGAGAGATACATGTGGCAGGGGAAAGAGATGCCTACATCTGTTCTGGTTGCTGGTTTTATTTTCCAAGAACAGGTGTGTCCAGCCTGTCACCAGAGGCTATAGCTTGAGGGACAACAGGCTGTCATCAGGAACAGCTAACTCTTTGTTCTTGCTGCTTGCTCTGGGTCTGTCGGGAGGATTTGCAGATTGATTCTCAACTTGCTTGGCTACATAAGAGAAACCAACAAAAGCTGGGAATTGGGGGAGAGTCTGAGCTTGCATCTCAGAGGCAGGGACACTACCCCCTGTGCCACAAGACCCTCCAGAACAGCTCAGTCAATCAGTTATGTTGCTGCTTCTCATGGGAACTTGCTCGGCACTAATTGGATACCTTGCTTCCCAAATGACAGAAACAATTTCACTTCCAAACACCTCCATCAGTGGTAAAGGTCCTTTGGATTTCCTGAGGCTCAGAGGTGCCATATCAAAGCCTTCCTTTCTTACACAATCTTGAGATAGAGTGATAGAGTCATAGAGGTGTACAGCATGGAAACAGACCCTTCGATCCAATTTGTTCATGCTAACTAGATATCCTAAACTAATCTAGTGCAATTGGTCTGCATTTGGCCCATATCCCTCTAAACCCTTCCTATTCATATGCCCATCCAGATGCCTTTTAAATATTGTAATTGTACCAGCCTCCAGCACTTCCTCTGGCAGATCATTCCATACACGCTCCAGCCTCTGTGTGAAAAAGTTGCCCCTTAGGTCCTTTTTAAATCTTTCTCCTCTCACCTTAAACCTATGCCCTGTAGTTTTGGACTCCCCTACCCGGGGGAAAAACATTGACTGTTCACCCTATCCATGCACCTCATGATTTTACAAGCTTCTATAAGGTCACCCTTCAGCCTCTGACGCTCCAGGGAAAATAACCCCAGACCATTCAGCCTCTCCCTATAGCTCAAACCCTCCAACCCTGGCAACATTCTTGTAAATCCTTTCTGTACCCTTTCAAGTTTCACAACAACTTTCTTAAAGCAGGGAGACCAGAATTGAGCACAGTATTCCAGAAGTGGCCTAACCAGTGTCCTGTAAAGCTGTAACATGACCTCCCAACCCCTATATCAATGCAGTAACCAATAAATGCAAGCGTACCAAACGCCTTCTTCACTGCAAGATGCACAAAAGCCTCCCATTGGACCATTGTGCAGCTCCAAAAGCAGCAGCACCCCCCCTGCTGAAAACACAGGAGCAGAATATGGAAGAACTTCCCACGGTAGGTAGGAGGTGCCTTTCAATTCACTCAAAAACCACACATTAGCCAGGGCTCAGAATTCATTAATCAGATGCATTAATTCGAATTGCAGTTAAGCAATCATTTAACTTGATGATATCTCTTCTGGTGTCTATCCAGTTGTAGCTGATAGACGCACTAATAGGTCTGTTCCTCACTCAGTTCTCCAAGGACCCAGAGATAGTAGGAACTGCAGTTGCTGGAGAATCTGAGATAACAAGGTGTAGAGCTGGATGAACACAGCAGGCCAAGCAGCATCAGAGGAGCAGGAAGGCTGACGTTTCGGTCCTA
>NC_063355.1:39583622-39596465 GCF_021869965.1 Rhincodon typus | reverse complement strand
TTTCTGCTCCTATGATGCTGCTTGGCCTGCTGTGTTCATCCAGCTCTGCACCTTATTGTCTCGGATTCTCCAGCATCTGCAGTTCCTACTATCTCCTGCAATTTCAAGTTTCTCGGGGTAAGAAATCAGTTTGGGATTTGAAAACTTTGTCATAATTTCCAAGCACACACTAGTTAGACTGACTGCCTCTGCCCATCCCCCACTCCACCCCCCAAACAAGTGACAGGTTGCTGAGAATTTGTACTTATGAAGGCAATAATATCCACTCGGTTCGGTAGAAAACTGGAATCTTCCAATGTAAACCTAAAGAACTGTGGATGCTGGAAATCAGAAACAACAACAGAAATTGCTGAGGAAGCTCAGCAGGTCTGGCAGCATCTATGGAGAGAAATCAGAGGTAATGTTTCAGGTTCACCTCAGAACTGACAATAGCTAGGAAAATGTTGGTTTTCATGCAAAAAATAGGGTGAGGGGGCCGGGGGAGGAGTAAACGATAGATGGGGATAGAGCCCAAAGAGAGAGAAGGACATATGGACAGAAAAAGGAGTGGATAATGCTCAGGCTAGGAGAGTGTATAGCTGTTAATGGACATTTAGTGGCTAACAATAGGTTGTGTGTAATAGCAGACCATGTGATAACAAGGTGTGTGGTGGTTGGGGTAAGCACGTGTGAAGGTGCCTGAAGCCCTAAAGTTGTTGAACTCAATATTGAATCCGGAAGGCTGTAGGGTGGAAAATGGGGTGCTGTTCTTCCAGTTTGGACCTAGCTTCGCTGGAGCTCTGCAGCAATCCTGAGACACAGATGTAGACCAGGGACCACAGTGATGTGTTGAAGTGACAGGCAACTGGAAGCACAGGGTCTTTTTTTCAGACAGAACATAGGTATTCTACAAAGCAGTCACCCGGCCTATGCTTTGTTTCCCCAATATAGGGGAGACCGCATTGTGAGCGGCGAATGCAGTAGACTGGATTGCGTGAAGCGCTGCTTCACCTGGGAGGTGTGTTTGGGCCCTTGGATACTGAGGAGGGAGGAAGTAAACATGTTGGTGTTACACCTGCGGTTGCAGAGGAAGCTGCCGTGGGACTGTGGGGAGATGTTGGGAGTGAAGGAGGAGTGGACCAGGGTGTCCCGATAAGGGACACCCTGGGGAAGGCTGACAAGGGAGGGGAGGGGAATGTTTGCCAGGCGGTGGCATTCCACTGGAGGTGGAGGAAATAGCGGCTCCTCTGGATGGGGATGCTGGTGGGAGTGTAGGGGTTAAGCTTCAAACGTAATTCACTGCAAACTATAGCTTTTTAAAACATTTTCATGGCATGAGTGACATCAGCAATGCCGGCATCAGTTGCCCAACTCTGAAGGTGTAGTGAGCACTGTTCTTGATCCCCTTCAGTTCATCTGGTGTAGGTAGTCCCATCAGGAAGGGAAGTGCAAAAGTTCAGTTTAAATAGCTGTCAGAACCACTTTTGCTAATCATGTCACTTTTACAGGGTTTCTGCATTAAGTTTGTGCACTTTTAAACATTCATTCTCTGAAGAACACATTACAGCAGCATTTTCAAACTTCCAGGCGTAGAATAGTTCAAAACCTCAGTACTGCCATTCAAGATTATTACAATGACTTTGAAACGACACTGTAACTGGACGTGTCTAAAAGGACAATTAAGATACTAAGAGGGATAATGTCACTAACATCAATAGTCACATGCTATTGAGATTATGAGCAGAGGGGGAATGAAAGGACTGTATTAAGGGGCTGTTCAATGCCAAGGCAATACCAGAGTTGACTTGAACTCTGGAGAGTCAGACTGTAGTCATGCTTGAACAAGGCAGAGACAGATATGCGGCAGTAAGCATTAGTCTAGTTAAGCAGAGCAGCCTGAAGTTTACAGGACTGATACCCAACATCCAGAGGTTGGTGCTGCATTATAGGAAATATGTGAAAACATTGGAGAGAGTGCAGAAACGATTTACAGGCATAGTTCCAAGAACAAGAAATTCAGCTATGAGGACAGATTAGGACTGTCCTCCCCAGAAAGAAGAAAGCTAAGAGGAGATCCTTTAGATGATTTCAAAAGCAATTAGAGAGGAGCAATCTATTCTGGCTCGTAAAAAGGCATAGATTTAAAGTGATGTGCAAAAGAAGCAAGGGGGTCTGTGAGCAGAAATCTTTTCACACAGTGAGTAGTTAGCATCTGGAATGCACTGCCTGGGAATGCAGTGGAGGCAAATTCGATTGAGGTATTCACGAGGACATTGGATGATTATTTATATAGAAATACTGGGCGAGGTATGCAGATAAAAGATTTTGAAGGGCTGGTGCAGACATATTGGGCCAAATGGTGTCCTACACTGTAACAATTTGTGACTCAGATCCTATGGTAGACTGAGTCCGTGATTACAAAGTGGGGAACACATGGAAGCAGCACAAACTGTGGAAACCGCAGCCAAGGTAACCTTTATACACACAACAACATTTCCAAATCATGCAACACAAAAGGAGGACATTGACCCATTACATTTTTGCCAGCCTTTCAAAGAGGGATCCTACACTGTCCCTATAGTCCTGCACATAACTTAAACAAACCAAAATGCAAGTTAGGAGCAACAAAAGGCCATTCAGCCCCTCAAGACTGCACCACCATTTAATAAGACAATGGTTGATCTGATTGTGTCCTCAACTCCATGTTTCTGTCTAACTCTGATAGCTTCCAAATTTCCTTTAACAAATATTTATCCAGATGCCTTTGGAATATGACTCACTGGTTAGTACTGCTGCCTCACAGCGCCAGGACCTGGGTTTGATTCCAGCCTCAGGCGACTGTCTGTGTGGAGTTTGCACGTTCTCCCAATGTCTGCGTGGGTTTTCTCCGGGTGCTCCGGTTTCCTCCCACACTCCAAAGATGTGCAGGTTAGGTGGATTTGCCATGCTAAATTGCCTGTAGTGTTCAGGGATGCGTAGGGTAGGTGGGTTAGATGCAGGGTTATGAAGATACATAGGCGCCTGGAAGTGGGTGGGATGTTCTTTGGAGGGTCAGTGCAGACTGGATGGGCTGAATGGCCTCTTTATACACTGTAGGGATTCTATATTATTATTGAATGTATTTCAACTGTCCTTTCAGCCCATGCCTTCCAGATCACAACTCTCCCAAAAATAAAGCAATATCCTCCCTGAAAGGTGGTGCAAAATAGAATGAAATAAAATAAAACAGAAGCAAAGGAAAGTATTTGTATTTATATTGAGTTAATGATTCAGGTCAGTACGAATAAAAAATGTTTTACAGACATTCCTGACCTTCTGAGCATTTCCAGCACATTTTTGTTTGTATTTATTTCGTATTTCCAGCATTCCTGATATTTTATTTCTGCAATTACATACAGTACTTTACACAACTTCAGTACAAAGCTGAATTGAATTGCCGATGAGAACTTTAGTCACTGTTACTAAGCAGGAAACATGGTAATCAGTTCATTCACAGCACGCTCTGGCAAGGAATAATGTGATAATAATGTTGCCTGGGGTATAAATATGGGTCAGGAGGCCATGGTAAACTTTCCAACTCTTCTTCAAAATACTGCCATCGGAATTTTCCTGCGTGCAGCATGTGCTTTAAGAATATTAGATCAATAACCAATCATTTACAATGGCAATTATCATCTGAATGAATGTGGCAACTCTTGCTGTTCTCCTGGCAACATTTTGCAGCTTGTTTCATTTGACCAGCCTGACCTGTGAGCCAAGCCTTTACAGAATACTCTGCACAATGTTGTTTGATGGTGGAGGTGGGGGTTTAGTGAACATGGAGATGAACTTCTGAGGCAATCTGCAACGTTTCTGTGGCCTCAGTCATCATGTTAGTGCTCTGCTAAAAACTAAAGGGTCCCATTCTAGAGGGTGTGCAAGAGCTGAGAGTGCTGGTTGTCTATGTATGTAAATCATTAAAGATGGCAGGACAGGTACCGATAGCTGTTAATAAAGCATTCAGATGCTAGAGTCAATAAATGTGGAGCTGGAAAAGTACAGCAGGTCAGACAGCATCCGAGAAGCAGGAAAGTCAATGTTTCGGGCCGAAACCCTTCGTTGACTTTCCTGCTCCTCGGATGCTGTCTGATCCGCTGTACTTTTCCAACTCCACATTTATTGACACTAGCTTCAGCATCTACAGTCCATACTGTCTCCATACAGATGCTAGCCTTCATTAACAGAATCCCTGCAGTGTGGAAACAGGCCATTTGGCCCATTGAGTCCACACCAACCCCCGAAGAGCATTTACAAAGACAGTGTAGCTAGTTGCTCAGAATTTTCTTTTACTTCTCTATTTACAGAAGAGATTGAGAGAGATTAGGTGCTTTCTACTTCACAGCCTGGATGTTTCTGCTGGATTGTCCAAACACAAAGCTGTAGCCACCCACCTCCAGGAACCCATCGATAGGTTGTTAATATGCTGAGCACGTGCACAAACGCGTGCACACACACACACACGTGCACACATACACACAAAAACACGTGCACATACGCGCGCGTGCACACACACACACACACACACACACACACACAGTGTCCACACACACACACATATATACACCAGACACACAGACACAGACACGCACGCACACGCCGCCAACACACACACACATACACACCGCCCACACACTCACACACACACACGTGCACACACACAAACAAAGACACACACACACAGACACGCGCACACACACACACACACAAACAAAGACATACACACACACACAGACACACACGCACACCTCTCTCATTGCCTGAGTAAGACAATATTGTCGATACAATACACATGAGGTCTGTTGACTCCTTTTAAAACTGTAAACAGTCCCTTGGTTGCAAGCTGTAGCTTTTCCCATTTTTAGTCCACAGTCCAAAAAATAAAAAGTGGTCTTTACTTCAGCTACATTATTATGTTCAGTTCTGGGATGTACACTTTAGGAAGAATGTGAGAGTACAGAAGAGGTTTACAAGAATGGTTCCAGAACTGAGACACTTCAGTTATGAGGAATGATTGGAGAAGTTGGGATTGTTTTCCTTGGAGAAGATGAGGCTAAGAGGAGATTTGAGAAAAATTTTCAAGATCACAAGGCATCTGGACAGAGTAGCCAGGGAGAGATTGTTCCTGCTCCTAAAAGGATCAAGAACCAGAGGCTGCTTGGCCTGCTGTGTTCATCCAGCCCTGCACCTTGTTGTCAAGAACCAGAGGGCACAGCTTTGAGTGTTTACAAAATAAGTGAATGTGAGATATGGAAAGATTTTTTCATACAGTAAATAGTTAGGGTCTGGAATGGAATGTCTGGAAGTGTGGAGGAGGCAAGTTTATTGGGGCATTCAAGGAGGCATTTGTGATTATTTAAACATAAACAATGTGAAGGTCTCTGGCAAAATGATAGGAGATTAGTATTAAGTTAAAATGCTCAGAGAGCCAGTGCAGTGAGGATGGGCAGAATAGCCTCCTTCTGTTTCATACCAATCTTGTGATTCTGATTAGGGATACAGGCATAGATACGAACAGCTTTATGAACTGGGGTCTGCCTACAGAAAGCATTACCTTTGTGTCTGTCAGGAAATAGCATGACAGTGGCAACACAAGTTTATTCCTGATCCATACTCAATGATAATGAGCTGGAAAATTTGAGAGTGTAGTTTGCCAGCTTCAACTGACTTAAATTGGCACACAGCCTGTTAATCTGTTGCTAACTTGGTACTATGCTTGGATTGAAGGAAATTACTCATAGGATTAATTACCATGTTATATCCCAACTCATCAGTGATAACTTGCTTAGCCCATTAGCCTCTGGGAAATTGTCAGAGATGACAAAAAAGGTAATAACCAAAATTTAAAAGTTGCTTCTCATTTCTGTGCAAACCCATACACGCTCAGAGTCTTGTTGAGTATGTTCCAAATAATTTGTTACAATCAGGTGAGGACGGTGAGGTAGTTCCCTTTTTTAAAGGCCCTCTCTGCTGGTTGCAAAGAAATAATCTTTTCAGCACACAGCCATCACATTTCAATTCAAACGTGGTTTGTGAGGAAATGAAGGAGATAACCACTAAGGTTTGCTTGAGTGAAAGGATGACTTTTGTATGGACCAATGCTGAGAAAAAACTGCAACATCAAGCACATGGAAACACAGGTAATACATTTAAAGGGGAGGTGTTTGGTACAGACTGGGGAAAGTGACAGAGCTACACTTTAAAAATCCTTAGCAACTTTGAGGTGATGGACTCAAAATCTGAGGCCACAGTTGATTAATTACTGATTCATATCCACAGAGGTAGCAGAACCTGTAGATATCTTAAGTTCTTGGTGAATGGTTGTTTTTCAAAATTGCTTCTTAACTGGGTGCTGTTTTCCCAAGATGATGAGACAAGTACAGGGGGGAGACAGAGAGAAATAGAGCAAGCCTTCCTGAGATGACAAGGTGTAGATGAACACAGCAGGCCAAGCAGCATCAGAAGAGCAGGAAGGCTGACGTTTCGGGCCTAGACCCTTCTTCAGAAAAGCCTTCCTGATTCTTCTGTTACGAATCTGTGTCCTTCTGTCGGCAGCATAAAAGCAGATAGGGAGACGGTGGCCTAGTGGTATTTTTGCTGGACTGTTAATGCAGAGACCCAGATAACACTCTGGGAACCCAGGTTCAAACCCTACCACGGCAGATAGTGGAATTTGAATTTAATAAGTATCTGGAATTAAGAATCTAACAATGACCGTGAATCGATTGTCAGGAAAAACCCATCTTGCTCATTAATGCCCTTTAGGGAAGGAAACTGCCACTCTTACCTGGTCTGGCCTACAAATGACTCCAGACCCACAGCAATGTGGCTGACTCTGAACTGCCCTCTGGGAATTAGGGATGGGCAATAAATGCTGCCCTAGCCAGCGACGCCTCATTTTGTAAATGAATAAAGGAAAAAAAAATGTTGGAATGTGGTTCGGTAAGTATTCTAGAGTCCATCTCCACGTCTTTTGAAGTTAGCAAATGAGCAGGCAATTCTTTCAACTCCCCCTGTGTGAAATTATCATACATATGTGAATTAAAAGGAGGTAAGGAATTCTTAAGAGACAACAAGGTGCAGGGCTGGATGAACACAGCAGGCCAAGCAGCATCATAGGAGCAGAGAGGCTAACACAGCAGGCCAAGCAGCATCATAGGAGCAGAGAAGCTAACACAGCAGGCCAAGCAGCATCATAGGAGCAGAGAGGCTTCTATGATGCTGCTTGGCCTGCTGTGTTCATCCAGCCCTGCACCTTGTTGTCTCGGATTCTCCAGCATCTGCAGTTCCTACTATCTCTAAGGAATTCTTAACGCTGACTTAGTTACTTGGATTCAATGGCTCTAAGGAAAACTGGTAATTTCAGTGCAGACAGTTTATTTCATTGTATTGAATTAGCATTATTGTCACATGTACTTACATGAGGCCAGGGAAAAGTTTACAAGTCTCCAGTTACGGTGCCATCTTAAGTACAAAGGTACCTGGGGACAGGTTCTTGAGTACAAATTCTTCGCGAAAAGAGATAGGAAAATAAAGAAACAAAATGTCCAGCATTACAGAGCTTTAAAAGTACAAAATCATACAAATAAATTAGAAAAATTAAGAAATAAAAAATTACAGAATAACAGTCCTTCCACAATAGTATAATAAAAACAAAATTTTAACAAAAGAGAAATCAGTCTATTTCATGGCTGTGGGCTCGAGGAACCGATCCCCATTGGAATCCTGGGCCTGGACACTCCTCATTCTCAAAGCGACCGCTGAAGCAGCCTAGTCAAAGGACCCACTAGGACATAGTCACGAGAAACAGTTGGATCCAGACTGCATTCTCTGCTGCAGCTGCCTCTCAGAGCTTTCTTCCATTTATCTCATGGATCTCGTGAAACTTGCCTCTGTCTGTGATCGGGTTACCAATGCAGCCATTTTAGGTCCATGTTTCTTCTGTTACAGATCATATTAGTCCACAAAAGACTCAAGTATAACAATCAGATGATGGGCTTTACAATTTGATAGTCCAGATCATAGAAGAATTGGTGCCAGGCAGGGCACTGAGTGGCACTGTATCAACGTTAAGTCAGCTAAGGATCAGGTGGTGGCATCATCTCTGAGGTAGAACATTAGCTGCTTCTTTCCTGCTGCTGAAGACCAAAATCCAGGCTGGGAAGGTGGGGGGCTGCATGGTCAGTGGTACTGCATTGTTGGACATGCTGCACAGCTGGAGGTGTGGCATTGTCCTGTTTGTGGTGTTGCATTTCAGGTGAGATATTAAAGTAAGGCTCTTTCCCATTGGGTGGAACAGTGGCTCAGTGTTTAGCACTGCTGCCTCACAGCGCCAGGGACCTGGGTTTGATTCCACCCTCAGGTGACTGTCTGTGTGGAGTTTGCACATCCTCCCCATGTCTGGATGGGCTTTCTCTGGTTTCCTCCCACAGTCCACAGGTTAAGTGGATTGGCCATGCTAAATTGCCCATAGTGTCCAGGTAAATGCAGGCTAGGTGGACTGGCCATGAGAAATACAGGGATTGAATGGGATGGTCTTTGAAGGGTCAGTATGGACTTGATTGGCCAAATGGCCCGCACCCACACTGTAGGCATTCTATGATACTTCATCTAGTAGATATTTAAAATCCTATGTTAGCATTACACAGAAACAAAAGAGATATCCCCAATTTCCTGATCAATGTTTATCAACAGCTCACTATCTGGTCATTGCAGTTTTTGGGAGCTTGCTGTTTAGAAATTGACTGTCACTTTTCCTACAGGACAACAGTGACACACTTCAATAGTAATTCATTGGCTGTAAAACTGGTTTAGGGTGGCACTATGTAAATATATTTCTTTCTTCCTTTGTGGCTGTTCAGGAATCTGTACCTGAAGGAAGTGTTGCAATGTAAACTGCACGCAAATTAATATCGGATGGTTTTGAATGAAATCTCATTTACTAGCATCAGGAAGGGATCAGTGGCAAAATGCCTACATTATAGACTCAGCACCACTGAATCCTGAGCTGCTTATTATCAAATGTTAGCTGTCAGGAGTGATCTTCCTGTTTGATATTTCGAGCATTATCTGGGCATGTGCCCATATATTAAACCCTTTCCTCTCCAGAACCAGTCATGACTCAGAATCACAGAACGGTAGTGAAAAGAAGGAGGCCATTCGGTCCAGCATGTTTACACTAGCTCCTTGATAGACATCCTCGCCTGCTGTTTTCTCAGTGCCCTGCAAGGTGTTCCCTTCAAGTATTTTTCCAATTCTCTTCTGCAAGGCACCAGTCAATCTGCTGATTAAGGCAGCAATTGTGACACCCTGGGGTCAGGGATGGCATGGTGGCTCAGTGGTCAGCACTGCTACCTCACAGCGCCAGGGACCTGGGTTCAATGCCAGCCTTGGTTGACTGTCTGTGTAGAGTTTGTACATTCTGCTTGGGAGTGCTCTAGTTTCCTCCCACAGTCCAAAGATATGCAGGTTGGGTGGATTGACCATGCTAAATTGTCCAGGGATGTGCAAGCTAGGTGGATTAGCCATTGGAAATGTGGGATTACAGGGGTAGGGTAGGTGGGGTGGATCTGGTTGGATGCTCTTCAGAGGGTCAGTGCAGACTTGATGGGCTGTAGGGATTCTATGAAAAAGGTTTCTTGCATAGAGACAGTGCAAGGAGGCCATACTGAGGAAACCCAAAGAGTTTACATCCTGAGAACTCAGCTCAGAACTACCTTCAAGAAACCTGCTCACATCAGCAGCAATGACAGATGATCTCAAATTCACCAGACTGTGGGATTACTCCCTGAACTGGGAATCACTGACAGCCACTGTAAGGCCACTGAGTCTCCCAGGTCTATGTGAACCAGGAGAGGATTCTAGTTCAGTAATATCCTCTAGTGAAGGAAATCCGCTGCACTTACCTGGTATGGCCTACATTTGACTCAAAACCAACAGCAATGTGGTTTACTCTTAACTTTCCAATGAAATGATCTAGAGAGCAAAGGCAAAGGTCCTGAGGAAGGGTCACCTGACCCAAAATGTTAACTCTGACATTTTCTTCACAGATACTGCCAGACCTGCTGAGCATTTCCAGCAACTTCTGCTTTTGTTCCTAATACAAATGCAACAGTTGCCCATGATGGCCACATTCTGTATAAGAATAAAAATATAGACTGACCTGACACTAGTGTCGTCTGAATAGTCTTTGTAGGTCATCTTCATGCAACCTGAGGGATTTAAACTAATTTAAACTAATTGAAGGGAACACCTTGCAGGGGACTGGGGAAACAGCAGGTGAGGGGATATGTAAGCTTTCAACGCCAAAAAAAGGTGGCATTGCAGAAGAACACGCATCATAACGTCCCTACAGTGTGGAATTCAGCCTATTGAGTCTATACTGACCTGCTGAAGAACATCCTACTAAGACTCATCCCTCTACCCTATCACCCTGCATTTCCCACAGCTAACACACCTAGCTTGCACATCTTTGGACTGTGGGAGGAAACCAGAGCACTCAGATGAAACCCATGCAGACACACATGACAACATGCTGACCTGCTGAAGAACATCCTACCAAGACCCATCCCTCTACCCTATCACCCTGCATTTCCCACAGCTAACCCGCCGAGCTTGCACATCTTTGGACTGTGGGAGGAAACCAGAGCACCCAGAGGAAACCCACGCAGACACACATAGAACATAGAACATAGAACATTACAGCGCAGTACAGGCCCTTCGGCCCTCGATGTTGCGCCGACTTGTGAAACCAATCTGAAGCCCATCTAACCTAAACTATTCCATTATCATCCATATGTTTATCCAATGACCATTTAAATGCCCTTAAAGTGGGCGAGTCTACAATTTTTGCAGGCAGGGCATTCCACGCCCTTACTACTCTCTGAGTAAAGAACCTACCTCTGACATCTGTCCTATATCTATCACCTCTCAATTTAAAGCTATGTCCCCTCGTGCTAGCCATCACCATCCGAGGAAAAAGGCTCCCACTGTCCACCCTATCTAATCCTCTGATCATCTTGTATGTCTCTATCAAGTCACCTCTTAACCTTCTTCTCTCTAACGAAAACAGCCTCAAAACCCTCAGCCTTTCCTCATAAGACCTTCCCTCCATACCAGGCAACATCCTGGTAAATCTCCTCTGCACCCTTTCCAATGCTTCCACATCCTTCCTATAATGCGGTGACCAGAACTGTACGCAATACTCCAAGTGCGGCCGCACCAGAGTTTTGTACAGCTGCAACATGACCTCATGGCTCCGAAACTCAATCCCTCTACCAATAAAACCTAACGTACTGTACGCCTTCTTAACAACGCTATCAACCTGGGTGGCAACTTTCAGTGATCTATGCACGTGGACACCGAAATCTTTCTGCTCATCCACACTACCAAGAATCTTACCATTAGCCCAGTACTCTGTATTCCTGTTACTCCTTCCAAAGTGAATCACCTCACACTTTTCCGCATTAAACTCCATTTGCCACCTCTCAGCCCAGCTCTGCAGCTTATCTATGTCCCTCTGTAACCTACAACATCCTTCTGCACTATCCACAACTCCACCGACTTTGGTGTCATCCGCAAATTTACTAATCCATCCTTCTACGCCCTCATCCAGGTCATTTATAAAAATGACAAACAGCAGTGGCCCCAAAACAGATCCTTGAGGTACACCACTAGTAACTGAACTCCAGGATGAACATTTCCCATCAACCACCACCCTCTGTCTTCTTACAGCTAGCCAATTTCTGATCCAAACCGCTAAATCACCCTCAATCCCATGCCTCCGTATTTTCTGCAATAGCCTACCATGGGGAACCTTATCAAACGCTTTACTGAAATCCAAATACACCACATCAACCGCTTTACCCTCACCCACCTGTTTGGTCACCTTCTCAAAGAACTCAATAAGGTTTGTGAGGCACGACCTACCCTTCACAAAACCGTGTTGACTATCCCTAATCAAATTATTCCTTTGTAGATGATTATAAATCCTATCTCTTATAATCCTTTCCAACACTTTACCCACAACCGAAGTAAGGCTCACTGGTCTATAATTACCAGGGTTGTCTCTACTCCCCTTCTTGAACAAGGGGACAACATTTGCTAGTCTCCAGTCTTCTGGCACTATTCCTGAAGACAATGACGACATAAAGATCAAAGCCAAAGGCTCTGCAATCTCCTCTCTAGCTTCCCAGAGAATCCTAGGATAAATCCCAGCCGGCCCAGGGGACTTATCTATTTTCACACCTTCCAGAATTGCTAACACCTCCTCCTTATGAACCTCAATCCCGTCTAGTCTAATAGACTGTACCTCAGTATTCTCCTCAACTACATTGTCTTTTTCCTGCGTGAATACTGACGAAAAATATTCATTTAGCACCTCTCCTATCTCTTCGGACTCCACGCACAACTTCCCTCTACTGTCCTTGACCGGCCCCAATCTTACTCTAGTCATTCTTTTATTCCTGACATACCTATAGAAAGCTTTAGGGTTTTCCTTGATCCTACCTGCTAAAGACTTCTCATGTCCCCTCCTGGCTCTTCTTAGCTCTCTCTTTAGGTCCTTCCTGGCTAACTTGTAACTCTCAAGCGCCCTCACTGAGCCTTCACGCCTCATCTCTACATAAGCCTCCTTCTTCCTCTTGACAAGAAATTCAATTTCTTTAGTAAACCACGGTTCCCTCGCTCGACCACTTCCTCCCTGCCTGACAGGTACATACTTCTCAAGGACACGCAGTAGCTGTTCCTTGAACAAGCTCCACATTTCAATTGTGCCCAGCCCCTGCAGTTTCCTTCTCCATCCTATGTATCCTAAATCTTGCCTCATCG
>NC_063355.1:39424623-39583222 GCF_021869965.1 Rhincodon typus | reverse complement strand
ACACAGCAGGCCAGGCAGCATCAGAGGAGCAGGAAAGCTGACGTTTCGGGTCAGGACCCTTCTCACTCAGAGATAGCAAGAACTGCAGATGCTGGAGCCAGAGACAACACAGTGTGGAGCTGGAGGTCCCAACCCGAAACATCAACTTTCCTGCTCCTCTGATGCTGCCTGGCCTGCTGTGTTCCTCCACCTCCACACTGTGTTGTCTTTAAGGAACTGTGGTGGGGTAGCTTTGTTAGTATGAGATGCAGTAAGGACAACAGCAAGAAATGCTCTGGATTGGATGATATAGAATTCACATGGGTGGGAATAAGAAATAAACATGGGGATGAAGACATTCAGTGATGAAGTCTGTAGGCCTCCTAACAGTAGCTGTTATGTAGAACAGAGAATACATCAGTAGGTAATGAAGAGGTGTAAAAAAGATAATACATTTTTCATGTGACTTTAATTTTCCTGTAGATTAGGAATACCAAACTGGCAAAAGTAGCCACAGGAAAGAATTTATAGGGTTCATTTGGGACAGTTTCCTAGAACGACATTAAGGTGTGAGAAGAAAGTTTGAAAAGGACATTAGGGGCACATTTTTTACCCAGAGTGTTTCATGTGTGGAATGAACTGCCAGAGGAAGTGGTGGATGCAGGTATAGTTACAATATTTAAAAGACATTTGGATAAGTACATGAATAGGAAAGTTTTGGAGGGATATGAGCCAAATATAGGCAAGTGGGACTAGTTGAGTTTGGGGAGATTGGTTGGCATGGACTAGTTGGACCAAAGGGTCTGTTTCCATGCTGTGTGATTCTATGTTACGGATCCAACAAGGAGTCAGGCTATTTTGGATCTGGTGAGGTGTAATGAGGCAGATTTAATAAGTGATCTGAGAGTAAATAATCCTCTTGGGAACAGTAACCATGACATGGTAGAATTTAACATTCAGTTAGAGAGTGAGAAACTTGATTGGAAACTATTTTTCCAAATGTAAATTAGGATAATTGCATAGGGATGAGGGCAGAGATGGCTGGAGTGGACTGAGAAAGGGGTTTTGCAGAAAAGATACTTGAAGAACAATGGCAGACTGTAAGAAAATAGTTCATAACTCACAGCAAAGATACATCCCAGTAAAGAAGGATTCTTGGAAGTGGTTAAACCAACCATGGTTAACCAAGAAGTTAAGAATAATCTTGAATTGAAAAAAAAATACAATGTGGCAAAGATTAATGCTAAGTTTTTTAAAAACCAACTGTAGTGATTCTAATGAGGTCAGCCAGGTGGGCCTCATAGAATATGTATTCCCTGATTGGGGCTGTTAATCTGGTCTAATTAGGGAGACCTGGCTGACAGATAAGAGCAGGAGTCTCAGACATCCTGTTCACTCTGACAGCTGGCTCTGAGGGATCTGGATCAGTGTAAGGACTTCCCACGTTTAAATAAAGGATGACTTGGTGATAGGATACCGGCCCCTGTAGAGTTATTTTGCCAACAAAAGTTAACTAAAAAATAATTAAGAAGCAGAAAATAACCTATGAGGGCAAACTGGCAAGTAATACAAAAACTGACAATAAAAGTTTGAATAAAAACTTTGCATCGGTCCTCATGTTACAGGACACTCCAAAATAGCATTCCAAAATTCCTGAATAATTGTAGGGCTAAAGGGGATAGGCAATAAACACAATAAATGTCACTGCAGAAAAAGTACTAGGGAAATGAATGGAACTAAGAGATGATATATCGCCTGGACTTGATGGGTTGTATCCTAGGAGTTTACAGAGATAATGGATGTACTTGTCATAATCTTCCCGGAATTCTCAGATTCTGGAATATTTGCAGAGGATTAGAAAACTGTCAATGCCTTAGTCAAAAAAAGACTGAGACAAAAGAAGATAACTCTCGGTCAGTTAGCTTAACATTGGCCATTGGGAAAATGCTGAGGTCTTTTACAAAGGATGTAACTGTATAGCATTTGGAAATACATAAGACAATCAAGCAGAGACAGCATAGTTCCATGATGGGGAATCATGTCTGACAAATTTATTAGAATTCTTTGAGGAGGTAACAAGCAGGATGGACAAAGGGGAACTAGTGGATGTAACATATTTGGATTTCCAAAAGATATCTGATAAGATACTGGACATATAGAAGAAAGAGAATTGGGATAAAGGGGACAGTTTTGGGATTGACGTGTAACGAGTGGCATGCCACAGGGATCAGTGCTGGGCAACAATTATCTACAATATTTATTAATGACTTGGATGAGTGACTGATGTGACTGCCTTCGAGCTGAAGGGTACAGGTGAATACTGCACTGGTATTATCACGTTACTGCACAGATCTCAGAAATGCAACATATTGTTTAAGCAGCTACATTACATCAAGGCATATAACCCTTTAGCATAGAATGTCTCCAATTTACTCTCCATTCAATCAATCAACAGTCAAGCAAGTAATTAAACTGCCACTCAGTCAGTCAGTATTGTTGTTTATTTAACCTATTTTCCTGACTCAACCTATTCAGAGATGTTATTACTCACCTCTGGAGCAGATGGGGCCTTGAACCCAGGTCTCTCAGTTCAGAGGTGGGGACAATACCTCTGTACCACAAAAGGACCCTTGGCAAGCCCTCTGGATCTGTATTTTTTTTTATTAATCTATTTTTCTAATCAATCTGTACATAGATATTATTACACAGCTCTGGAGTAGGTAGGACTTAAACCTGGGTCTCTTGGTCCGGGGTTGGGGTTTAGGACGCTGCCACTGCACCACAAGAGGGCTTTCCAGTCAGCTGTTGACTCAGCCAGGCAATTATGCATTTAAAAACCAAAAGAACTGCAGATGCTGTAAATCAGGAACAAAAACAAAGTTGCTGGAAAAGCTCAGCAGGTCTAGCAGCATCTGTAAAGGAGAAAACAGAGTTAACGTTTTGGGTCCGGTGACCCTTCCTCAGAACAATTATGCATTTAATATAGTAATCTAATGGATCATGGAATCAGAATTCTTCAGGGCTGTTATGGTGTAGTTGTATAGTCCCTACATCTGAATCAGGAGGCCTGTGTTCATGTCCCAGCCACTCCAGACATGTGCCAAAACGTCTCTGAACAAGTTGATTACAAAATATCCATAACTGGAACTGTTTAGAGCACTTTGTTGCAAAAGGAATGGAATATAAAAGTAGGGAAGCTAAAATAAAACTATGCAAGGGTCTAGTCAAACCATATCTGGAACTTTGTCAAGTTTTGGGCTCTTTATCTAAGGAAAGATATACCAGCATTGGACATTGTCTGGAGAATGTTCACTAGGTTAATCCCGGGTATGGAAGGACTTCTTATGAGGAGAGATAGAGTAGTTTGGTGTGTAATTGTTGGAATTTAGGAGAATGAGAGGTGACCTTATTGGAACATACAAGATTTTTAGTGGACTTGACAGGGAAGATGCTGAAAGATTATTTCCCGTTGTGGAACAGCCTTGGACCAGAAGGCATTATCTCAGAATAATGGCTTGTGCATTTAAGACAGAGATGAAGAAGGAATTTCTTCTCACAGGATAGTGAATCTATGGAATTCTTTACCACAAATGGCTAGTTGTTAATAAATGTCCAGATAACTGACTCAATACAAACCCAACTTCCTTTGGTATATGTTACTTGAGCTAACAGATGGAAAACCAGAAAACACATCAAATACTCCCTCTGAGGTATCCTCAGCAGTGCTGATATGGGAGGTTGAAGCTTCTGGAGACTTGACTTTTTCTGGTCGCCGCTAGAATCCGTGATGAAGAGGAGACAGTTAGTTGGTGAAGATGCAGAGTCCTTTATGGAGACAAATGTGTGACTCAACTGAGAAGACCAGACTGTAGCCTTCCTCATTATCTTCTTGACTCCCTAACACCCTGTCTCCCCATCAGCACAGACACAGTTTCAGTCCTCCCCCAATCCTGCTCGATGAAAGGGATGAGGATTTGTACATCCAGCATCAGTATGCCAGTTTGGTCCTGCTCCCTCCTGTTTGGAGGATCTTGTCATGGAAACAGAGAAAGAGAAGAATCGAGGGTGGTGCCAATGGATGTTTGAGTTCTCTATGTACATGTATAGACACCGAGGTTCTGAGCACTCCACAGAAAGGGATTAGGAAGTACACAGCTACGAACACCGAGAGCAGCCGTCAGCCCTTCAATCCTCCGTTTCAGGGGATTTCCTGATGTGACGTGCCTTTGCAATGACACAGACTGACAAATGCCCCATGAGTGCCAGCTTGCTGTGAGTAGATGGTGCCATTTACCGTTGCAGAGCCAGGAGATCATGTATTGGAGCAGTGTCCTTTCATGAGGGGCACTGGCATTAACTTGCTCTGTGAACCTCAAGCCAAGCTGCTAGGGTTGACAGTTTCCTGCCGCTAACTCTGGGAGAGAGGAACATCTTTCTGTTGCGGATGGCCTGGAGCAGCTGGTGAGGTGTCACTAAGCTGCTGGGCCATCTCTGCCTGATTGTAGCCATCTCTTAGGGGAAGGTGTGGGGGCCATTAACACTGGATCCAGCCTTGCAGTGAGTAAAGGATGTCCTTTCAATATGGAACCTGCACCTTCAGCCCAGAGATTCCAGTTGCAGTGGGAGCTTCCTGGTTTCCTGTGATAGGGTTAGGGTTATTAAGGCCGAGTTAGTAATGCAGATAATTGTCAATAAGATTCACTGTTTAGTTCATGAAACAAGTCACGTGTTTTTTTTGTAACAAATTGAAAATCACATGATTGTGCAAGAAGCCTTGTATTCACCAGAATTTATGTGATTGAAACATTTAAGATCTTGAAGGGTCTCAACACGGTGGGAGAATCTAGAATGAAGGTTCTCTGTTTGAAAATAGGCATTCTCGTCTTCAAGGCTGAGAGGAGGAAGATCACAAGTTTTTGGAACTCTTCTCAAAAGCTGGAGGAAGCAGAGTTTTTGAACAATTTTAAGGCAGAGATAGATAGATTCTTGATAAACAAGTGGGGTCAAAGGTTATGTCCATGCCTTCATCAGTCAGGGCATGGAGTACAGATGTTGGGAAGCTATGTGGCAGTTGTACAGGACGTTGGTAAGGCTGCACTTAGAGTATCGTGTTCAGTTTTGGTCACCTTCCTGTAGGAAGGATGTTATTAAACTGGAAAGAGTGCAGAAGAAATTTACAAGAATGTTGCCAGGACTTGAAGGACTGAGTTGTAGGGAGAGGTTGGACAAGCTAGGACTTTTTTCTTTAGAGCGTAAGAGACTGAGGGGGCATCTTATAGAAGTGCATAAGATCATGAGAAGCATGGATAGGGTGAATGCACTCAGTCTTTTTCCCAGGGTTGGGGAATCAAGGACCAGAGGGCATCAGTTTAAGATAAGAGGGGAAAGAATACATGGGAACCTGAGGGGCAACTTTTTTTTACACAGAGGGTGGCACACATATGGAATGAGCTGCAAGCGGAAGTGGTTGAGGCGGGTACATTAACAAAATTTAAAAGGCATTTGGACAAACACATGGATAGGGAAGGTTTAGAAGGACATGGGCCAAGTGCAGGGAAATGGGGTTAGTGTGGATGGACATTTTGGTCAGCATGGACCACTTTGGGCCAAAGAGCCTGTCTCCGTGCTGTAGGACTCTATGACTCTAAGTTGAGACACTTTACAGCCAATGAAGCATTTTTAAAGAGTGGCCACTGTTGTAATGTGGGAAAAGCTTCTACCAATTTATGTACAGCAAGCTTCCCCAGCAGCAATGTGATCTTGACCAGGTTTATCTAATGTGGAAATGTAGATGGCTGCTTCTGGTTCTGGAATTAACAGGAGGATTCTGGGGGCCTGCACTTGGTCCCTGAGGGTCTTCTTTTCTCTCACTTCCCCATTGGATCTACCCAAGGACCTCAGCTGTTCCACACAGTCTTGATGTTGGCGAATTAGAAATGTGACAGGGGCAAGCATCTGGTTATCATTTCTGTTTGGTTGTGTTTGCTGCCAGTGTAACTGTGGGTGTATATGCAGCGCACATGCAGCCAAAGTTACCCCTTTTCTTTAAAAAGATGTTTTGTTGTCCCACTTAGCAATCAGTCCTACAATTCTATCACTGTGTCACTTATTTCCATCGATGCCCTCAGCTTGAAATGTTGATGCATTTCGGACGCCAACCAAAGCCTGTTAGCCTCACTTGCCACCACAATGGCTCAGCCTCTTGTCTTTACCCTGGTCCTGAACCCTCAAGCCCTCACTGGTTCACTCAATGCCCCATTTCCCTGTGAGGAGCAGTCAACATGGCGACAAGCCAAGTAGCAAGGGGTGGCAACAGACAGGCCAGTGGGAAGCCAGCAGCAGCGGGCACACAACAATGACGTTAGTGACACCAGCTTCATCTGCCAGTGTGCTGGCAGGAGATGCCCTGTTTCCTTTTCAACTCAATCCTCCTGCTCTGGCCTCAAAGTGAACCATCAGTTCCATTAGCATCAAACCAGATCGCATTGAGTTGTGAGACAAACTCTTGTTGGATATGCTTACAGTTAGCTACCAATGCCTTTCATCTTTGACCTTGAGAACCAAGTTGTGGTTCATTTAGTGTGGAACATTATTGCACTGTAAGCATTCACTCAGCTCTCCCTCGCGTCAAAGTTTTAGCAAAGGCTGGCACGACGAAAGATTCCGGGAGAAACGTTTTGGATGCCGACTGCCTCAGAAATTCCAGGGCTTATGCAAGCAACAATGTCAGCCAGTGATCAGGTGGTAGCTGGTGCCAAATTCTCTGGTTACATGAGCTTGCAAACCACAGCTGCTGCCCAAATCAGAAGTCAGTATGCACTAAGGGATAGGGCTTGGCCATTCAGTTCTTCAAACCTGCACTGTCATTCAATTCGAACACAGCTGATCGGCACCTCAGCTGCACTCACTGCCTGTCCCTCCCCATACTTAGAGAATCATAGAATCCTTGCATTGTGGAAGCAGGCCATTTGGCCCATCGAGCCCATGCTGGTCCTCCAAAGAGCACCCCACCCAGACTCACACCTCCCTACCCTATCTCTGTAACCTTGCAATTCCCATGGTTAATCCACGTAGCCTGTACATCCCTGGACACTATGGGCAATTTAACATGGCCAATCCAGCTAACCTGCACATACAGTCATAGAGATATACAACAGGGAAACAAACTCTACAGTCCAACTCATGCATGCCAACCAGATGTCCTAAATAAATCTAGTCCCATCTGCTAGCATTTGGCCCATATCCCTCTAAGCCCTTCATATTCATGTACCCATCCAGGTGCCTTTTAAATGTTGTAATTGTACCAGCATCTACCACTTCTTCTGGCAAGCTCATTCCATACACACACCACCCTCTGTGTGAAAAGTTTGCCCCTTAGGTCCCTTTCAAATCTTTCCCCTATAGCCTTAAACCTATCTCCTCTAGTTTTGGACTCCCCTACTCCGAGGAAAAGACCTTGTCTTTTTACTCTATCCATGCCCCTCATGATTTTATGAACCTCTGTAAGGTCACCCCCTAGCCTCTGGCGCTCTAGGCAAAATAGCACTTTTTAGTTTCACAACATCCTTCCTATAGCAGGGAGACCAGAATTGTATGCAGTATTCCAATAGTAGCCTAACCAATGCCCTGTACAGCTGCAACATGCCCTGACCAATAAAGGAAAGCATACCAAGTGCCTTCTTCACTATCCTTCCTACCTGTGACTCCACTTTCAAGGTATTATGAACCTGCACTCTAAGGCCTCTTTGTTCAGCAACGCTCCCCAGGACCTTACCATTAAGTGCATAAGTCCTGCCCTGGTTTGCCTTTCCAAAATGCAGAGCACCTCACATTTATCTAAATTAAACTCCATCTGCTGCTCCTCAGCCTATTGGCCCACCTAATCAAGATCCTGTTGTACACTGAGGCAACCTTATACGCTGTACACTACACCTCCAGTTTTGGTGTCATCTGCAAAGTTACTAACCATACCTCCAATATTTACATCCAAATCATTTATATAAATGACAAAAAGCAATGGATCCAGTCTTTGGGAGGAAACCCACAAGATATGGGAAATATGTACAAACTCCACACAGACGGTCACCCAAGGGTAGAATTGAACCTAGATCCCTGGTGCTGTGAGGTAGCAGTGCTAACCACGGAGCCACCATGCTGGCTCTTCTGCAAGAAACAAATTGTCCACACCTCAGTCTTGAAGATGAGAATGTTTATTTTCAAACAGAGAACCTTCAATCTACATTCTCCCATCCTGTTGAGACCCCTCAAGATCTTAAATGTTTCAATCACATAAATATGTTTGGATTGCTCCAAACTCCAGTGGATACAAGGCTTCTTGCATGATCACATGATTTTCAAATAGAGAAATCAAAATCAAATCAGTCCTCCCCAGTTGCTTCCCAGCAGCTGTAGCTTCTTGGAGCTTCAAACTCCAGATTTCAATTCCGTTTTGAATGAAAAATTGCTTCTCTCTCTATTGACTGTATGTCCTCTTCTCCTTGACATGTCTTAACAGAGAGTTATTTCTTTTCCTAATCTTTCCTGAAATATAGATGTCATTGACAATGCCAGGCCTGCATTTCAGAAGGCAGTTCAGAATCAACCACATTCCTACAAGCCTGAAGTCACATGTAGGGCACGGCCAGGTGAGGGCAGCAGATGCAACCCTTGCCTGTCCAAACATTCCTGATAAGACAAGACAATTCACCCACTCCAGGTATTAGACGATAAATAAGTTTCTCTGAAGTGTTTCCAGTGCATTTATATTCTACTTTAAATTAAAGCTTGCCCTGTGTTACCCGAGTGCAACTCTTCCTTTTTGTTCTTTTTGCCTTTCCTCTGGCAAGGTCCAAGGGTCCTCTGTACTGCTGGTACAAAACGCTTGGAGATGGCATGGCCCACAGTCTGCCTATATTTTCAACGAATTTCCAGGTTCAGGGCTAAAATAGGCATTGGCGCACATTTCAGTGGATGGTATTGGGGAGGTGATGGCCTAGTGGCATTATTGCTGTACTGTTAATCCAGAGACCCAGATAACATTCTGGGGATAGTAGGAACTGCAGATGCTGGAGAATCCGAGACAACAAGGTACAGGGCTGGATGAACACAGCAGGCCAAGCAGCATCATAGGAGCAGAGAGGCTGACGTTTCGGGCCTAGACCCTTCATCGGGGCAATTAGGGATGGGCAATAAATGCTGCCTGGTCAGCGACGCCCTCATCCCATGAATAAATAAAAAAAAATTAATTCTGCAAAGCCAGTTTCTACAACTTGGTGGTGGTGCATTTACCCTGGGGAGACTGCGCTCTTAAACTGATCGTCATCACCACCTATTTTATACCCAGAGACTGGATGCAATGGGAGCCAATCCCTCCCACCTCCATTCCCTCATTCAGGGAAGGTGCGCAAAGGAGAGGAGTTAAGATATATGGGACAAAGTATTTGCCATGGCAAGTGAAATATCATTATTGCTCGGATCTGTTCAGAAATTTGCACATACAGTCTACTGAATCAAAAATACAGTTTAACTCCTAGCTCCAAGGGCCTTTTGCTCTGGGACGGAGTTAATACAGGGATCCTGCTGAAGCTCACCACAGTGCCATTTTTGGATAGAAACAATCCACCATTTCAAAATATCGTCAGAAAGGAGAATGCAAACTATAGGTTTTTTACAGCCATAGTTTTTCGGGCATTTTAAAACTCAGCTAATAAACAAAGTCTTGCATTTATATAGTGCCTTCCATGATCTCAGAATTTTGCAAAGAGCTTTACAGCCAAAATCATGGTCACATTCATAATGTTGCAATGGATCAGAGAGACACCCCCAGGTGCGTGGAACTCCGAGAATTCTGAATCTAGCTCTGATGAATCATCATGGAGCTATTACAGATCAAACACTAATTAGACTGATGTCCTGTGGTCTTGCTTGCAGTATGTTTGAACATTATATTGTTTTAAGAGGACAACAGCGCTCAGACAAATGCCCATATCTCCTGGGTACTTGTTTAATTCGCCAACTGTAGTGCTGGTGTTGAACAATGGGGTGTGAATGGCAGGACTATCTCCATAAATGATGAGATTACAGAATTGCTAAAAACAGCAGAGAATGAAACAAGGTGAATTTCAGTCAAATGAAGAGCATAAAGAAAGGGAAAGAAAGATTGGATTAAGAGAGTGATAAAGAGACAAAGGAATATGAAGAAAAACATTTTACCCTTTAAACATCATTAAAAAGAGACACAATGTCAAAGCTTGTTGTCATATGGCCATGAGGACTGGCACACAAATATAGCAAACTTAGAAAGGGAATTCAAATTATGCAGCATGAGAAGAGGTTGTTGATTTGGTGGACAATGGTTGGCATAGAGAGGGGCAACTTTTAACTGTCAGTCTTAGTTAGGTGATTAAACTCAGATCAGGCAGGTCAGCTCTGGTCAGGATGTTGTAATGGCAATGCAACCCTCTCTATAATGAGGAAGGCCTACACTGAGGTGGCACGGTGGCTCAGTGGTTAGTACTGCTGCCTCACAGTGCTAGGGACCTGGGTTCAATCCCAGCCTCGGGCGACTGTCTGTGTGGCGTTTGCATGTTCTCCCTGTGTCTGTGTGGGTTTCCTCCCACAGTCCAAAGATGTGCAGTGTAGGTGGATTGGCCATGCTAAATTACCCAGAGTGCCCAGGGATGTTTAGGTTGGGTGGGTTAGACATGGGGAAATGATGGGATCTGGGAATGAGTCTGGGTGGGATGGTCTTCAGAGGGGCTGTGTGGACTTGTTGGGCCAAATGGCCTCTTTCCACACTGTAGTGATTCGATGAACATTACTCAGAGATAGTAAGAACTGCTGATGCTGGATTCAGAGATAACACAGTGTGCAGCTGGAGGAACACAGCAGGGGAGCAGGAAAGTTAATGTTTCAATTAGGGACCCTTCTTCAGGTTAAAAAAAAATGAAGAAGGGTCCAGACCTGAAACGTCAGCTTTCCTGCTCCTCTGATGCTGCCTGGCCTACTTTACCTACAATGAACAGAGTCTTGTGTGTGAACTCGGGTAACTTCCAGCCATCACAATTGAATCACATTGCGAGATCAACTAATTATCTTAAATTGGTTTCCTGTGTAATTCGTAAAAGTTGTTCAATAGCAGAATCACACCTAACATTGGATATAATGCTCTGAGGAATTCAATGTTTAAAATTTGACAATTTTATAATTGCTCACAATTGCTGCAACAATGAGGTTGAACTGTTAAAATGTTCCTTTTCAGAGCCAGAGTGGCTGATTAGCATTGCATTATCAATTTTGCTTCATCAGAAGGAACTCACTCTGTAAATTCCTGACATTGCTTCACTCACATGGAGTTTACTAGACAATAAATGCGCAAATCTGGAGGGGTCATGAGGATTATTGGCAAAATAGCACCTCGACTGTGTAATTATAATACTATACATTTTGCAAAGAAGGCTAACTTATTTTTCAAACAGACACAGAATATTACAACAACAACAACAAAAACAAAGTTGCTGGAAAAGCTCAGCAGGTCTGGCAGCATCTGTGAAGGAGAAAACAGAGTTAACGTTTCAGGTCTGGTGACCTTTCCTTACAAAATGGCTCCCAGACATTTTATGACTCCTTACAAACAAAAAAAACAAAAAACCGGATGCTTGAAATCTTAAATAAAAGTAGAATGTGCTGGAATAACTCAACAGGTCTGGCAGCATCTGTGGAGAGAGAAACACAGTTAATGTTTTGTGTTTTTTTTAAATAATTTCACGTTACCCTTGTGGATTGAACTGGTATTGAGGCTAGATTGCACTTATCTCAGAAAGAAAACAGGAGACCATTTGGAAAGTCAATGAACATTTCTAAAGGTAAACAAAGACCCCCAACAATGGTTCCCCTATGGTGTGAACAACTCTTCCTAACTTACTGCAATCTAAAAATGATCCAAACAGTTAATATTAAATGAGAGACAACAAGGCGCAGAGCTGGATGAACACAGCAGGCCAAGCAGCATCATAGGAGCAGATGAAGGGTCTAGGCCCAAAACGTCAGCCTTTCTGCTCCTATGATGCTGCTTGGCCTGCTGTGTTCATCCAGCTCTGCACGTTGTTGTCTCGGATTCTCCAGCATCTGCAGTTCCTGCTATCTCTGAGTTAATATTAAATGTCTTGACTGAAAAAATGGATGTGTCTTTTATCTAATATAGCAGCATGGTTCGACAGTTTTGTGATAGTGGCCATCTTGTGTTTTGATATGTATAAGACAGGCTGTGAGAAGCATTTTGGACAGAACTCCATGAAAAAAAATCTGAGAGACTATCACGAGAGAGAATGTTATCAATGGAGAAACAGAGGAGGCAAACCAACTAAAGGACTACTGTAGGAGCAAATTACTGCAGATGCTGGAATCTGTACTGAAGACAAAAATTGCTGGAGATCACAGCTGGTCAGGCTGCATCCATGGAGAGAAAGCAAGCTAACGTTTAGAGTTTAGATGTCTCTGACAAGAGACTGGCTCTGATGAAGATTCATTTGGACTCGAAACATTAGCTTGCTTTCTCTCCATGGATACTAAGGGACTGCTGTACTGAAACCAGGCTATCATGAGTCAAAACCTCCAGTGCTGTAAAATTAGAAACAAAGGAGTTCTTATTCCCTCCCACCCAGAACTTGTTCTGCTCACTCCACCTATGTAGGAAAGCTCCAACAATTCAGCTACATAATCCATCTCAGCTGCTGAATTCTAACTTCAAGTCTTCAACCCCTTACCTTTGAAAGAAATCTTCAAGAAAGCTAGACCTGCAACAATAATAGACTGATTTCTTTATAAGTAGCTTTACCCCTACCTACTTTTAATCTCGCAAATAATTTTAATGCATATTATATTGCAATTTTCAGCAGTCAATATGAAATAAACTTGTCTTCCATCCTAGTTAAGACTAAAGCTTTGCTGCAGGTTATTTTTGAATTGAAAGTGTGGTGGAAGCACATTCAATTGAAGCTTTCTAAGTGCAGTAACAGTATTACACGCAAACAAACAATGTGCAGTGTTGTGGGAGAAGGCAGAAGAAAGGAACTAAGTGAATTGCTTAGTTGGAGAAACAGCGCAGATTTGATGGGCTGAAGAGTCTCTTGCTACACCGTAACAATTTTGTAATTTTGGAAAATCCAACAAATCAGATGCGACTGTAAGGAGAAGCCTTCTAAGGTTAGAACAATAAACCTTGAAACTATCCCAGTGACCCATACTGCAAGGAGCAGAATGGAACTGAATTGTAGGCATGTGGAACGCGCTGCTGGCAGTGGCAGTGGAGTCAGATACTTTAGAGACTTTTAAATGACTCTTGGATAGGCACATGGAGGATAGTAAAATGTAGGGTATGCAGGATAGATCGATCTTAGTAGGATAATAGGTCGGCACAACATCGTGGGCTGAAGGGCCTGTACTGTGCTATATTGTTTTGTACTGCACTTCATGCAAAGCCAAATTTGAACTACTATATTATATAACGTATGAATAAAGTACACCTCTGCAGAAAAATAAAAGCAATTATAAATGCTATAATCTGATTGATTACCGTTGAATTTAATATACTTTTGAGAGTAATAACCTTACTTTCTTCTGCATTAGTTACGTTGAATTTTTCAGAGGGCTTTTTGCCAGGAGGCTGAGTGAGCTTTATCACCCAATCTTACCAAACACACCTCATTAATTGTCTACATTACACAGCAGACTCGCTAGGCTGAATGGCCTACCATGTATCTTGGTCTTATCTCACTCAGACAGTTGCATGTATGGAAACAGCCATGTGGAAATCAACAAGGAAATTGGAGGAGTACAATATCTGAGGATGGAAAAGATATCGGTTGTAGGGATTTTTTTATTCATTTGTGGGACGTGGGCATCACTGGCTGGCCACCATTTATTGCCTGTCCCTAGTTGCCCTTGAAAAGGTGGTGCTGTTCACCTACAATGCCATTAAGGAGAGAATTCCAGGATTTTGATCCAGCGACAGTGAATGAACAGCAATGTACTTCCAAGTAAGGATGGTGACTGCTTTGGACGGGAACTTTTAAGGAGATGGTGTTCCTAAGTAACCACTGCTCTTGTCCTTCAAGATGGAAGTGGTCATTGGGTTTGGAGGGTGTTGTCTGAAGATCTTTGGAGAATTTCTACCGTACTTCTTGTAAATAACAGAATAAACAGGAAGCTGAAATAACAAGGGGAAACAGTTCGAAGCTAAAATTGATGTGCAAATAGTTTATTGCTTTCATTTTGACCAGAATGGCCATTACAAACTCGTTAGAGAGCTGAGCTTCTGATTGGCCACCACCGCCATAGCCGGCACCAATGAATGGCCGGTTCTACCGCTTCAGATTGGCTAGCGTCCCCATGGCGTCGCCTATTAGTCACCACTCACGGTTTCCGATTGGTTTACGACCATCCGCCGCCGCCGATTGGTCGCCCTCTGCAGTTTCCGATTGGCTCATGGTCGGATGGTGCCAACGATTGGTCCAAAACCACGGTTTCCGTTTGGATCACGCCAGGGCGGCGCCACTGAGTGCCTGGCATTCGCCGCTTCGGCTTGGCGCCGCGGATTGGGCGACATGCGCGGTTGCCGATTGGCCCGCGCCCGTACGACGCCCGCCGATTGATCAGCGATTCGCACTGGCGCGAATGTAGCCGCTCATTGGTCGAATCCCGCCGCTTTCTGGTAGGCCTCTGGCCGATTAGGCCGCCGTGGCCCCTGATTGGCCAGCAGCGTCGGCAGGGAACGTGGATCTCGCCGGTCCCGGGGAGAAGTGCGGATGATCAAGATGGCGGGCAGCAGCCGGCTGTTGAAGGTAAAATAAGAAAATTAACATATTAAAAAAAAACCTGAGGCCGTTCCTCGCAGGAGGAGAGGCGGGTGTTGTGGTGGTGGTGGGAGAGAGCGGGCATTGGGAGACATTACAGCGAGAAACGTGCGGGGGGAGGAAAAAGAGACGAAACGGGAAGCGGCGGGAACGATAACGGTTGGCGGGGGGCGGGGCAGCAATGTAATCCGGGAAGTGGTGGTGGTGGTGGTGGGGGACACAAAGTGCTGCTTTTTAACCCCACCCCTACCCCGTCTCTCTCCGCCATGGGCGGGGGTGGGGGTTAGGGGATTGTCCGCCAGGCGCCGACCCTGTGCCCCCGTGGGTGGGGGTAAGAAATGGCCATTCCCGCCGCCGCCGCCGCCGCCTGATTTCGCGGAAAGGGACGGCTCTCATTGGACCCGGTGCCCCCGCTGCAGGTTTTTTTGTCCCTCATCCTCATCGTTCGAAAAGTCCCCCCCTCACCTTTTCATTTTCTCACCGTCTTTTTTTCCCCTCCCCTCCGTGGAGCAGAGGCGGCGGGTCCTCTCCTTTTATTTGATCCACCGCCTCTACCCCACATGTACTTCCTTCACCTAACCCCTCCTCCTCCTCCCCCCCCCCCCACACCCAAAAAAATCCCATCTCTTTCGCAACTCCTCCCCTCGGCTGAACCCCGATGACTTTAAGTCCCCACACTGGGACGGCCTTCTCCTCTCCCGCTGCCCCCAACACCCAAAGAACCATCTTTTCCTCCCCTCTGCCACCGTAAAAGGCTTTCTCTCCCGCTACCAGCCCCCAAAATGGCCTTTTTCTTCATTCCACTTCTTGTCTCCACCCCTTCCTCCTCCTCTCTCCCCTGCATGGCTGACTTATCTTCACCTCCCCCCAAGCAGATGGCCTGTTCCCTATGTAGTTTCCCAACAATAATCCTAAAATCAAACTGGAGATGTTTTCTTTACCTCTTCCCCTTATCAGTGTTGGTTGACTAGGCTGAGATTGAAACGTGCCTAGCTTTGACTCAGCAGTTTCCTGGCTTACTGTATCCAGGGATAGGATGCCTTTCATTTTAAATGCACTCCCCAATCGCGCATGCACGTGTGTAGACTGCCACTCTCTCTCTGACCCTTAGCCGTTGCCTGTCTTAAAAGTTACAATTATAGGTTTGCTATTCACAGTGGAGGGAGTGAAAATGTCAAGTATTGATGTGCAAATATGATTAACAGCTTTTAGCAAGGGTGTTGTGCGCACGGTTCAAAATGGAATTCCTTGGAATTTATAGGTCTGGGTTTTTCAGTAATGTGATGGTTGTTATTCCAGCATTAATGGGAGTTGTGCTTGGGGTCCCCCACAGTGAAACTGAAGAAGTTACCTGGGAAATTGAAGAGTCAATTGACCAACTCCTCTACATCTGGAATCCTTTGAAAGTCTCTGTTTAAATTGGAGAATTTGGAGTGTCTTCATAAAACTTTTAAAACATTAAAACATTAGACTATTATATCTAACTCTGAAGTAACTATTAAAAAGGCCTGATGCTTACCTCTTACCTCAGCCCCATCAATTATACCACCTGACAAGCTACCCCTGCTCTGCAGCCACCACCCCCCCCCCCCCCCCCACTTCTGTTGCTGCTAAAAGTGACCTGCCGCATGCCTGGCACCCAATCTACCTACTAGCCTAACCCTCTCCATCTGACACGCTACCTGCCAGCACCCTAATATCATTCTTATTGTTTGACAACTGATGTCAAAGCTGTTTGAAACTTGAAATTTCTGAATACGACAGCTGACTGCTGTGAAAAGAGAATGTGGTCTGCACGACCTTTACAGTTCTGCACCATGAAAGAACTGTCAGGTGGAAGTATGGCTTCACACTTCTGAAAGAGCCCTGATCAGAATCTTCTCAAATGCGGAACCGTCCATTTTGGTGCCTTCAATTCTATTTTTCTTTGTTTTTATTTTTGACTTTGTGCATCAGATTTGATGTCAAATTCACAATTCTATCTTGATGCAACTTGCTTGCATGGTTGATCTGTAATTTTTTTTTTTGGTTTGATTGTTTAAGGAAATCTGTGTTTCTCTGCCTGGACCCTTCTGTGGTGTGTGCTAGGGGCTGACTGGAAGTTTAGGTTGCGCCCATGAGCCTCCATTGTTTCCCAGGGGATTTTAAAACATACAGGCATATGGACATGTTTTCCTTTAAAAAGAGAGCTATCATAAATCTGTACATAACTTAATTGTACAAAACCTGTATAGTCAGCTTAGGGTAATGATTGCATTGGCCAGACCAGGTGAAGATGATAGTTTTCCTGATGTTCAATAGTGAGCAATGTTTTTGTCTTTGGAAGAGTGTTGTTTCATGGCTATGTTTACTGACAAAACATTTATTGATTTCAAAATCCTAAATTTGCCATAGCTGTAGACCACTTTATAGTTTGTCATTCCAGTAATGTTTATCTAAGTATGGAATTGTGCTCCAGTTCTATGTTTGCAAATGTTCCTATTTTCAATCTATAGTAAAATTTCTTATTGACCTGGCATGCATATGAATGTTTGGAGTGATGCATTTTACATGCAAGATTCATGTCAGAATAATTTCCTCAAACATAAGTAAAATGGAACTGCAGTGTTTTAAGTGGTGTCTTGAATCTTGTAGACCAAATCCTGTTTGTCATAACACAAATGTTATAGCAAGAAAGTATAAAATATAACAACTAGGCATCAATTCTAAACAAAGCTTTTTATCCATTATTAAATTACCTGAATTTGTACATTTTAAAGTAATTTGTTTCACACTCTGATTATGTTGAACCTTTAATCTTAAAGTCAGTAGTATCTAGGCATGATCGTCAGGAATTATCCCATCAAGTGTTGGCATTGTTTAATCCGGTATCTCATTACTACTATAACTTCTTGGGCGACATATCTGTCATGCTGATAAATGTTACAATAAGAAAAATGGAATGTGAAAATAAGTGAAAAATAAATCATGAGCATTCTGGTGTCCTTGGGCAGGTTAATGTTTGTCTTGTTTATTTTTAACATTCAATTTCCCCTATGTATTTCCACTCCTAATACAAAGTTTTTATAATAAAGCACCATTTTAATTCTCCACTTTGCTTCCATGCTGATTTTTCTATATGTGGCCTACTGCAGTGCTCTAGCAAATCTTGAGGAACAACGTCTTATCTTTTGACTCAGCAGTTTACAGTACTCTGCACTCAACATAAGAGTTCAACACCTTTAGATCACAACGTCTACCTCCATGTTTATTTTTTCTTGTCTTTGGTGGGTTTACTTTTGCTCTGTTTGTTTCTTTCCATTTGTATTGCATTCTGATGGTTGCTAAGTGGTCATTCACAGCTCATCAGAAACATAACATGTTTTTCTGTGCCATACCCATACCAGTTGCATTGTGAAATATTTTGTTACTTATTTGCTCCTGTCCTGCACCCTCTTGCAGATGTTCTTCCTGCCCCCTCCCACAGACTGAAACTTATGTTTGTAGTTTCTTTTCTGATATAAGGTTGTCTCAACCTGAAATGTCAACTTTGTTTCTCTCCACAGATGCCTGCTAAATATTTTCTGCCTTTATTTTATTTCTGGATTTCCAACTTGCAAAGCATATTTCGCAACTCACTTCAGGTTTTAAAAACTGTATTTGCAGTTTAGATGTCCATTGATAAAGCTTTCAAAATGATTAAATTAGGTTGGATAATTATGTTACTTTAACTGCTCAGAAAACAGACTGTTGGGAATCAAATCAAATTTGTTGAAATATTTCAGTGTACAAGTTGTGTTCTAATTCTAGGTGTATATTAATCTCATCATTTGAAACAAATTTGAGAATGTACTTGACAATAGTGTAAAGTTTTCTTTACAATTAGAATTTAAAATGTTACTTAATTTTATTGCCATGCACAGTAGATAAGATCTACAATGATTGAGAAGCTTTTTCTCGTTTAATTTTTGAATCAGTTTTTTTTTCACCTTCTAACCTGCCTTTTCTTGAGAGTATCAATCCGTTCTGAGTATGGTTACAAGAATTTTGAATGTTCTTGCAGAGAAACAATACAAACGTGACTGGCCTAATAGCCTGCTTGGATGCTGAAACCATTCTATGCTCTCTGGGATCTTATCTTTATGCCCATTCTACATAGGAATCCAATTGGTCAATATTATGGCAGTGGTAAGGGTTGACAGCTGGGGAAGGGAAGAAAATCACAGATAAGCTCTTTTTGAGCTTGGTATGTACATCTGTACCCACTTTTGGATCAGAAGCAACATCAGCCAGACTAATTGTTCTAAAAATATAGAATTAATAAAAAGAATATTTTTTCTTGCTGTAAAACATGATGTCTCCTTGGTAAAACCTTGTCAGAATTTTGTAAGATTCTATAGCATCTCTTGCCAGTGTTACACTCTGTGCAAGTACATGTATCCAGTTGTGAATTATAAGAAAATTTATCAGAGCATACCCAATTCTGTTACTTCTATCAAATATGTACTAATGGCCTTGCAGCTTACTCTTTTTAATTGTATAAAGATCTGAGTGGAGAGAAAAGTATACAGATTATTGTGGTAGATAGAAATAATAATTGATGAGAGTTATTCAATCAAACACGGTCCATTACTGAGGGCCAATACTAAAAATACAAGTGGCCAACAGCAATGACGATAATGTAGTTTGAATGCCAGTAGGATGGTTATAGAGTATTACAGCATAGAAGGAGGCCCTTCGGACCATCATGTCACTGCCAGTGCTCTTCAAGCATCTATCTATTCTAATCCTATTTCCTAGCACTTGAGCCACAGCCTTATGTGTGAGAGCATTAAGCGTTTGTCCAGGTAGTTAAATGTTGTAATGGTTCCTGCCCATATAACTCTTCCAAGCAGCACGTTTTAAATACATTCTATCCTTTAGGTGGGGAAGTAAATCTCCTGCCCCTTACCTTAAATTTATGCCCCTGTTGATTTTAAGGGGGTTTATGATCACGGTTAACTAAAATAGTGGGTGAATGATTTATTGCAAATTTCTGATTGCTCTTTCCCAGAAAACTGTTTCACTTATGGTACATTAGTTAATTAGGCACAAAAAGGAAATATACGATCTGTGACAGATGAGAAGGCTTTACTGATGTCAGAGCATGGTGGAGTCTCAACAATGTGTGGTAATTGACCTCTGCCAAGGGTGAGGGGAGGGGGGTGGAGTTCTTACTGACACCACAATCAAGTCTCCCTTCAGCTTTCTCTGCTTTAATGAAAACAAACCTAGCCATGTAGTCTCTTCATTGCTGAAATACCACAGCCTTGGCAACAAACTGTTGAATTCTGCCTGCATCTTTTGTAGTGGACACTCATTCTTCCTATAGTGTGACATCCAGAACTGCACACAGCACTCTTATGGTCTAACCAATGTCCTGTAGAGCTCCAATGTAAACTCTCAGCCCCTTGTGTTTTATGTTTCTTCTCACAAAGGATTTCCCTCCCCACCCTATCTGCCTTTTGTAGGGACCGCTCTCTTCACGACTCCCTCGTCTGCTCCACACTCTCCACTAACCCCACCACCCCCGGCACCTTTCCCTGCAACCGCAGGAGGTGCTACACCTACCCTACACACAGACACACACACACACACACACACACACACACACACCCCTCCATCCCCCAACCTCCATTCAAGGCAAAAAACAAACCTTCGACATCAGACATGGGTTCACCTGCACATCCATCAACTTGGCCTACTGCATCCGCTGCACCTGCCGTGGCCTCCTCCACATCGATGAGACCAAGCGGAGACTCGGACACCATTTTGTAGAGCATCTGTGCTTTGTACATGACAAACAACACAACCTTCCGGTTGCGCAAAATTTTAACTCCCCGCCCCCCCACTCCCTGGGTGACATCCATCCTGGGTCCCCCCTAGTGTCACAATAATGTCACCCACAAACTGGAGGAACAGCACCTCATGTTCTGCTTCAGGAGCCTACAGCCTGTCAGTCTGAATATGGATTTTACCAGTTTCAAAATCTCTCCATTCCCAGCCTCAATGCATTACCAACTCTCCCCCTCATTCCTGCCTCCTTGACTTGACACAACCTGTCCACCTTTTCTCCCGCCTATCTACCATTCCCACCTTGCTGACCAATCCTGATCACTGCCTACATGCAGTCACCTATTACCATCCTACCAACTTTCCCCAGCCCCACTCCTCCTCTCTATTTATTTCTGAGCTTCCCCTCCCCATTTCTGAAGAAGGGTCCTGACCTGAAATGTCAGCTTTCCTGTTCCTTGGATGCTGCCTGGCCTGCTGTGTTCCTCCAGCTCCATACTTTGTTATCTCTGACAACAGCATCCGCAGTTCTTGCGGATTGTTTTAACTACGCGATCCATCTGTCCTGTTAACTTCAAGGTCTATGTACGTGTAAATGAAATAAAAAAAAATGTGAAATGTTCAAAATGAGAAGTTTGAGGAAAAGATCAAACTGTCCAGCAAACTTAAATCATAAAAACCTGCCAAAGGTATAACTATCCCATTCATGAGTATGAGATGAAGAATCTAATAGGTTAGCATGTCAGCTGCATAAATAAAAGCAAAATATTTTGGATTTCCAGAGTCTGTTACACACAAACTGAAGGCCAGAGAGAACCCGGAAAGGAACCGGTCTAGTATGACTGCTTCCACCATGTGCTTGGCTCCTGTTTTGACAGCTCAAAGTTGTCTGTGCAATTCAATTGTGTTTTTAAAAAAAATGGTAGAGCAGGAGTCTTTAGATTCTGGTGACCTCTTTCAGTTTAAAAAACGGAAGGAGATTAAAAAATAGGTAACTGTAGTGCTAGTTAACCTAATGCCTGTTTTTGGAAAGTGTTGGAGTCTACTATAGAGGACATAATAGCAGAGGATTTAGAAGTATATAATATCAAGCAGAGTCAGTATAATTTCATGCAGGGGAAATCATGTCTGACACATTTTACAAGAATTATTTGAGGAGACAATGAGCAGGATAGATAAAAGGAAGCGGTGGATGTAATACATTTGGATTTTCAGAAGTGTTTGATAAGGTATTACATAGGCTACTTAAGATAAGTGCCCCATGGTGTTGAGAGATAGTATGCTAGCGTGTTTAGAGATTTGGCTAACAATAGAAGGCGAGTTGAGATAAGGAGGACATTAACAGGATGGCAGTCTGTGGTCAGTGGAGTGTCGCAGTGGTTGGTGCTGGGGCCACAATTATTTAGAATATGTACTAACTTGAATGAGGGAAGTGAATGTACTAGAGATAAGTTTGCCAATGACCCAAATTAGGTGGGAGGGCAAGTGATGAGGGGGTGGCGGGGGGGGGGCATATAGATAGTTTAAGAATGGGCAGAAATTTGGTAGATGGAATATGAGTGTATGCATTTTGGCAGAAGGAATGCGGCACAATATTATTTAAATGGAGAAATCTACAGCGCAGAGACATTTGGAAGACCTCGTGCATGAATCATAAGTTTAGCAGCTGATAAAAGCAAAGGAATATTGGCTTTTATTTCAAAAGAGAATGTGATATAAATGTCAGGACGTTTTGCTAAAACTGCAAGTATATTCAAGGCTGAAGTAGACCACTATTTAATTAGTAAGGGAATCTAGCATTATAGGGTGAAGGGCCTGTATCCTGCATTTGTGATGTGTATTTGCAGTGCTGACACAATGAAAGATTCTGATGTTTTTGTGTGGTTTGATTTGCGTTGTGTATTCTGTTGCCTGTTGAAAGTAACTTCTATAATTGACAGTCAGCATTGAGAGGGATGACATGAAAACTGTGACATTTGCAGATTACAATTTGTCCATCAGCGTGGGTCTCAATTACACATGAATTTTACTTGACCAAAGTGTAGTCTAAACAGAACACAGAACTACCAATGCTGAATTGTAACTCATGTTGACCGTTGTCCACTTGTCACACAAGTCATTAACTTAGCTTGCTTGTCTGATTAGACATTTTGTCCCATGCACTATTTGTATATCTGGCTTGATTACATTTTAAATCATTGTCAAATTTCAGCTGCAAGTACTGTAGCTGTTTGTGTGGTAGTGCATTCTAGAGTATGAGCTCTTGGATGAAACCACTAGGAGACTGGATAGTTATTCACAGAGACATTTAACCGAAGGTAGGCCATTTGGTCCATCAGTTCCATCTCTCTTCAGAGCAGTCCAGTCAAGCCTCGTCCTTCACTGTATTCCCATAATCCTGTAAGTTTATTTCAATCCAGTGTCCGGTTGTTTACCTTTCCCAATGACCTAATGTTGTGAATAACTAAGCTTAAAAAGCAGGTTCCAGGGCATTGCCACTGTTTGGCCTATAAAAATACGACCTTCCATTCTACTTGCATCTCTTGCTTTCACTGTTAGTTCAGAATTGATTTGTGCTGAGAATCAGGTTGTGAAGAGCTGCTCTGTTTATGAAATATTAATAGCTCAAAGGGTGTACCACCCCACCTCTACCTTCCAATGCAGGACTTTCAGTTTATTTACATATTTGATGAGGTTCAAAGTTCCTTGCATTTAGCATGGTACAAGAAGATGAGCAAACTGATCACCATGTATAAGTTAAAGTCCACCTTCACTCAGACAACAAATAGGTGGAGGTGAAATTGTTTAAGTCTTACGTTTGCCAGCCAGTAAATTATTGTTACTTCATACCAACAGAGCCATTTTGCTGCAGTTAAAAATGTTGGTAACAAAGTTACAAAGAAATTCAGAAAGAATTCTGATCTCACTATGGAGGATACAAAAATATTTGAATAATAAAGTTAAACCATGAGGTGGAAGGGTGAGACAGCATGGAAACAGACCCTTTGGTCCAATTTACCTGCGCTGACCCAACACCCAATCTGACTTAATCCCATTTGCCAGCATTTGGACAATAGTCCTCCAAACCCTTTCTATTTATATACTCATCCAGTTGCCTCCTCCCCCCCCCACCCCCCCCCCCCCCCCCCCCCCTCCCAATTTATAGCCATTCAGGTGGTAATCTGCCTTCTTGTTTTGTTGCTGTCAGTTTTCCAGACTTTGCTAGATTTTTGGGAGGGTTTATTTGGACTGGAAAGTAGCAAATATTGCCTTTTATTTAAGAAGGGAGGGAAGCAAGAAACTATAGGCTAGTTATCTTGACATGTGGGTTAAGTGTTGGAAAAGATTATTAAGGAGGTTTTAGCTGGGCAGTTAAACAAACACTAGGTCATCAGGATGAGTGAACATAGTTTTTTGTAAAGGAAATCATAATTATCTGATTTAATTGATTTACTTTGAAGGAGTAACATGCAGTGTGCATAGAGAGGAGCCTCCTAGATATAATCTATTTAGATTTCCAGAAGACAGTTGATAGTGTCACGCGCACACTTTATTTCTTAAAGTAAGGAGCTTATGCTGTAGTGGTCTAACATTAGCATGGGTAGAAGATTGGCTGGCAGAAAAAGGTATACATAAACGGTTACTTTTTTAATTGGCAGGATGTGTTCCTGCAAGGATGTGTGCTGATGACTCAGATATTTACAAGTTTCATCAATGACTTAGGGGCACGAAACAAAGTGCCTATTATCTAAATTTGCAGGTGAGATAAAGCTAAATTCCCTCCTTATGCTCTTCGTTGGTATGTTTGTAGATTGAACAGTTTTTAAGCAAAAATTTCATGAGGTGCCTTGATGGATAATTGCAGCGTTCTCCGATCAAAAATCCAGTCCACTGGGAGTAATGAGGAAAAATAAAATCCATTACATTTTGAAATGTATGTATACAAAGCCCCATCTTGGCCTTTGGCAAATGATGAATCTGGAGTTAAATGGTCTTCACGCTCGCTTTTAAGGAATGGACAACATGTGGAAAAGTGTGCTACTGTTCCATCTTTGTGGGTTGTCCATCTTTATAATGCACCACATTCTTTTAAAAATATGGAAAATTAAGAGACAAAATTCTTTACAATTATTTTATATTGAATCCAAGTTTTCTTGTTGAATATTATGATAGAATCAGTTTGTCTTTCTTAATCCATCTTTCTGTAAAAAAACTAGCAACCATTTAATTGCTTCTTGAATGATTTCAGTTTTAACCTTCCTTATGCTGTCTTGTGATTATTTTGATTATTAATCTGCAAAGAAATGTTTGCTAATATCAAACCTTACTTAGCTTTTTATTAGTCCCTATCACCATCTAACTTGAAATAGTGCCATAGAATTAACTTCTATGTACCATTTCATAAACTTATTTTCAGTAAGGCATATTTTCAACATTGGGGAGTGTGAATTTTTCTAACCTTTCTTTCTTTGTAACTTAAAAGCTCTCTTGTTAGGGATCAGCTTTGTCTTTCTCTGTAGTGCCTCCTGAATGTGGAGATATCTTTTGTGCCTGTGGACTGATTATGATTTGGAAGTTGGCCTGACTAAATGCGGCTACTTCAGACTTTCACTCTACTGAACAATACACTTAAGTTTGTTGTTTTTATTGCTTTCTGCATTTTGATGGACCTCCTAAATCAATGATTGTCAATGTGTGGCACTTCAGCCTTTGCCTTTGATTTCATAATATGGCTTTCTAAACAGCTGCAGGCATATCACTGCTCCCATTATTAGGAGTGCCATTTTCTCTAAATGAATTCGAGATTTTTATTTTGTGAAAAGTGGTAAAAACCAGGTAGCACTGGCATTGTCACTGTGTTGAAAGGAGAGGAAAAGCAAATAATGGGTCCCAGGTATGTCATGTATTCATTTTTAAAAAAAACTGTTTTACCTTGTATAAAGAATCAAAACATTCCAGCATGGAAACACTGTTTGGCTCCCAAGTTTATGCTTGCTTTTCTGCATGAGCCATCTAATTAATCACATTTCATATGTGCTACTTTTTCTTTTAATATTCCTTCTTTTAAGCAACATTAATTCCCTTTTTAACAAATTAATGGATTCTAGGTAGCATCTGCAACAGAGTTCTATATTTTAACTGCCCTGCAAATAATTTTATAACCTTATTTTTGTCGTCTTGTTGATATCTTGCTAACCAGTGAAAACTATTGTACCATTATCTTCCATTTGCTGTTCATAAGCTTGAACACTGCAATCAGGTCACCCCTTAAATCTCTTGGATTTGAGTTATTTTCCATGTTTGAGTAATTTTCTTGTTTTAAAAAAAATATAAAATGTCAATCTATTCCCATTATAATTTGAGTTGTATTCAAGAATTGCTAGATGTAAACTGAAAGCCTGTGAAACACTCAATTTCTGGACCATTTCAATTCAAGTATATTTTGTTGTAGTTCTGAAGAGCATATGATTGCATTTCTGATGGCAACAATGGTGGTTATTAAAGTACATTTTAGATACTTGTGCAGCATTTGTATTTTTTTAATGCTATTTACTCTGAAAATTGGTAACTGCACTCTGGCACAGGGTAAGGAATTCTGCTGTAACACTGATTTTGTTTTTTACCTGTCATTTTATTTGTTCATAGGAACTTGCTGAAATCCGCTCATCTGGAATGAAGAATTTCCGTAATATCCTAGTGGATGAAACAAATGTATTCTATTGGCAAGGACTTATTGTTCCTGTAAGTAGGCTGTTCATTTGCCAACGATTAGTTTTACAATTGATTATTTAATTCTTGTTTGTTTTCAAATTGTGATCGCATTACACATTTACAAATCTGAAACCTGTCCAAGCAGAGCAACTTGTTCCATTTGCCGAATTTCACAACTTGACTGTGAGTGGCTGAAGTAGCCCCACTGTTTCTTACACATGGATTTATGTCATCCATGGTTAGTTCTGTAACATTAGAGGTGTAAATTATTTTCAAGCTTCAAGTATGTATGTCACAAATTTTAAGATGCAGAAGTTGTTCAGGTTAGGAGATGTGCTGTTCAAGCCTCAAATATTTGAGTCTGTATTTTAGAGAAAACATTGCTTAATGTGGTCAAATACAGTGGTTCATAAGTTGCATTTGACAAATGTATATAAGTGATTTGTCAGTAGTGGACTTGTATAGAATACTTGTTTTCAGCAATTCTCAGTACTTGGCAGTTGTGTACTTTTTGGTTTCGTAAAACTTGTGAACAGTATTACTTATTTATGGAAAAGTATTTTTGGCATCCTGTTTTGATGTCCCGGTTTTGACCATTGGAGTGTTCCAGGAATTTCTATGTTTCAAGTGACTATTTGCTTCTAGGTTTCTCCTTTATTTTGCTTGCATCCTGATGTGGTAATTTGTGTAATATCCTAATTTTATGTGGTCTTGCTTGCTCTGTGAGCTCTGTAGTAAATATTGGCAGTCTATAGTTTGGAAAAGTTGGAGACACTGGGTACTGTAAAGGCTACAGGCCCTGACAACATTCCGCAAAAGTACTGTGCTCCAGAACTTGCCCTAGCCAAGCTGTTCCAGTAGACTGTCAAGTAGATGCCAGTATTGGAAATGTGGAAAATTGCTCGTCTGTCTTGTACATAAAAAATCCAACCTAGCCAATTACCGCCACATCAGTCTAGTCTCGATCATCAGTAAACTGATAGAAGGTGTCATCAACAATGCTGTCAAACATGGACAAAAGCAGTGAGGTGAGAGTGTCAACCCCTGAGCTCAAGCCTACATTTGACATTCTGGCATCGAGCCCTGGCAAAACTGGAACCAATGGGTTTCGGGGGCAAACTCTCCGGTGCTAGTCATACCTGTCAAAAGAAAATGGTCGTGGTTTGTTGGAGGTCAGTTGTCTCAGCTCCAGGGCATCTCTGCAGGAGTTCCTCAGAGTAATGCCCTAAGTTCGACCATCTTCGACTGTTTCATCGATGACCTTCCCTCCATCGTAAGATCAGAAGTGGGGATATTCAGTGATGATTGCACAATGTTCAGCACCGTTTGCAACTCCTCAGATACTGAAGCAGTCCTTATCCAAATGTAACAAGAACTGGACAATATTGAGGCTTGAGCTGGCATGTAGCAAGTAACACAAATACTAGGTTATGACCATCACCAATAAGAGGCAATCTAACCAGCGCCCTGTGACATTCAGTGGTGAGGTCCCCAAAATCAAAATCCTGGGGGTTATCATTGACCAGAAACTCAACTCAACTCGACTCACTACATGAACACTGGCGACAAGAGCAGGTCAGAGGCTAGGAACACTGCAGTGAGCAACGCCAGCTGACTCCCCAAAGCCTGTCCACCATCTACAAGACATAACTCAGGAGTGTAATGGGATTCTCCCCACTTGCTTGGATGAGTGCAGCCCCAACGACACTCAGGACGCGTGACACCATCCAGGACAAAGCAGCCTGTTTAATTGGCACCACGTTCACAAACATCCACTCCCTTCACCACTGACACTCAGTATACACTGCTGCTACTATCTACAAGATGCACTGCGGAAATTCACCAAACATTCTCAGACTGCACCTTCCAAACCCATAGCCATTTATATTTAAAAGAAGGGCAGCAGACATGGGAACACCACCACCTTCAAGTTCCTCTCCAAGCCATGCACCATTCTGACTCGGCAATATATTGCCATTCCTTCATTATCACTGGGTCAAAATCCTGGAAATCCCTCCCGAAGGGCATTGTGGGTCAACCCACAGCAGGTGCACTGCAGTAGTTCAAGAAGGCAGCTCACCACCACTTTCTCAAGGGCATCTAGGGACGGGCAATAAATGCTAGTCAGCCAGCATGCCCACATCCCACAAATGAATAAATTTAAAAATTAGCTTTAGGCTTGTATTTATCGTCCAGCACCCAAGTGTATGTAGTTGAGTTTGAATTATTGGTGTTCCTGGTTGCTTTGATTTAGAAACTTAATCTTAATCGGGGCTAACTTTGAATGATACTGTGGAAATACTAATCTAAACCACTGAACTGATAAGGCCTCTGTTTAATGCCTCAGTCAAAGGAGTACATCAGATTAGCTTATATGGCACACTTCTGCTATTTGGCTGCATCAAGAATGTTTCCACCTGAGTCAGCACGGCTTGGTTAAAGAGAAGGCATGCCATGGTATGAGTGGCAAGATACTGGTATGGATACAAGATTGACTGGCTGAAGGCAGAGTTAGGGAATAAAGGGATGAGGAGGAATTTCTTCAGTCAGATGGTGAATCTTTGGAACTTGTTGCTTTAATAGTCTGAGTATTTAAGTATATTTCAGGATGGTAGTCAGAGGCTACCAGAGGGGTCAGTGTTGGAGCTACAATTATTCATGTCATACATTGTTGATCAGGATGAAAAAACTGAGGGCATTTTTGTTATGTTTGCAGATTACAAAAAAGTGGGTAGAGGGACAAGTAGCATTCAGGAGGAAGGGAGGCTGCAAAAGGGCATAGACAGGTGAGAAGATTGGGCAAAGAAGTGGCAGAAGGAATACATTGGGGAAAGTGTGAGGTTATGCCCTTTGGGGGTAGGAAAAGTAGAAATGTAGACTATTTTATAAATGGGAAAAAGGCTTTGGAAATCTGAAGCACAAAGGGACCTGGGAGTCCTAGTTCAGGATTCTCAAGAGTAACATTCTGGTGCAGTTGGTAGTTATGAATGCTAAAATTGCATTTGCCTTCCTTTCAAGAAGGCTAGAATGCAAGAGCAGGGATGTATTGCTAAAGCTGCATAATGCTCTGGTCAGACTGCATTTGGAATATTTTATTAGCACTTTTGGGCCCCACATCTAAGGAAGGATCTGTTGCGCCTTGGTGGAGGTCTGGAGGAGGTTTACAAGAATGATGGGGGTGAAGAGCTCCTCATAAGAGGAGCAGTTGAGGACTCTGGGTCCGTATTCGATGGGAGTTCAGAAGAAGGAGGGAGGAATCTGATTACAACTTACAGGAGATTGAGCGGCCTGGATGCAGTGGATGTGGAGAAGATGTTTCCACTGCAGGGAAGGCTAAGACCTGAGGGCAACCTCAGTGAAGGAGTGACACTTTTAGAACTGAGATAAGGAGGAATTTTTTTCAGCGAGAAGGTGGTGAATCTGTGGAACTCATTGCAGAAATGTGTGGAGTCCAGGCCATTGAGTGTATTGAGATAGAGATGGATCAAAGATGACGGGGAGAAAGTAGAATTAGGTTGAGAACCGTAGCAGCCATGATTGAATGGCGGAGGAGGCTCAATGGAACAAATGGCCTAATTCTGCTCCTATACCGTCCGGTTTAATTCTCTCTCTCTCTTTCGCTCCACGAATGCAAACTTCTCCATTATACATAAAAGTTCAGAATTGGTGTAATTCTGCTTGAACTCTACTTACAAATTTGCTGACCACACCACCATAAGGGTCAGATCTCAAACAACAACGCAACAGAATAGAGGAAAAAGAGTGCTTAGTGGCATTGTATAAAGACAGTAATGTCTCGATCAATGTCAGCGAAATGAAGGAGCTGGTCATCGACTTCAGGAAGTGGAGCGGCAGACACACCTCTGTCTGTATCAATGATGTTGAGATGAAGTTGATCATGATTCTCAAGTTTCTGGGAGTAACAATCACCAACAATCTATCCTGGTCCATACATGCTGACGCTATGATTAAAAAAGCACACCAACACCTTTTTTTCCTTGGAAGGTTAAGGAAATTTGGAATGTCCAAAATGACACTTAATTTTTTTTATAGGTGCATCATAGCTTTGTATGGCAACTGCTGTACCCAAGGCAGCACGAAATTACAAAGAGTTGAGAACACAGCCCAATCCATCACGCAAACCAGTCTTCCATCCATTGAGTTTGTCTATACTTTCCATGGCCTTGGGGAAAGCAACCAGTGTAATTGCAGATCCCTTCCACCTCTGTTATACTCTCTTCCACCCTCTTCCATCAGGCAGAAGATACAAAAGTTTGAGAACAGCTTCTTCCCTGCTGTTTATCAGATTTTTTTGAATGGACCTCATAAATACTAAAGCTCTTCGTGCTCGCGCGCGCTCTCCACCTTCTCTGTAGCTGTAACACTGTACATTTAGCAATGATTGTGGATTTTTGCTGCCTAAGGCCTGCAGCTGTTTTTCCATTTGCTGCAAATGAGAGACCAAGGGCTTCTAATTTGGGTCTGGTGGCCTACTCCATGTCGATGAAACCTCCCATTCCTCAATGGCTCCATTTCACTTTGGCTATCTGCTGTTTCTCCCCCTCTAATTGCTCTGGACTGCCTTCTGATGTCCTCCTGTAAGAAGCCAGGCCCTGTGCATCCCCAGGCCAGTGGCTGGCTCCTGCTTTGGTAGAGGAGGAGGAGCCCTGAACCAAGACCCCAGCAGCTGATGTTAAGCAGCAGTGACTGGAGGAATAGCGAAGGAGAAGCCGATTGAGAAAATGGCAAAGATAAATTGTTGAACCAAAAATACAAGGCTGTTGTAGTAATATCATGCAATATAATCAGTGATCCAAGGTGGTGCTGGAGTGTGGCAATACTGCAATTAACATGTGAAACACTTTACACTGTATTTATAAACATGTGGCAACATTAAATCTACATCCAAGTTCTGTTCTAGTACCCTGTTGTACTCGTGTATAGTATGATCTGCCTGAGTAGCGTGCGAAACAATACTTTTCACTGTATCTCAGTACGTGTGACAATGATAAATCCAAACAAAATTCATATGGCCTCCCAAGCCCCCTCAACCATTCAGTAAGGTAATAGCTGATCTTTTACTTTATTTTCTGTCCCGATCATATTCCTGTTCCTGTGGTCATTTGATTCCCTTTATGTCCAAACATTTTTCTCCTCACCGTCTTGAGTATTTTCAAGAGCCCACAGGAGTAGAGATTTCCAAAGACTCAAAGTGAAGAAATTTCCCAAGTCTAAAATGTCTGTTCTCTGAGCCAGCCTCCGTGATCCTTAAATGTAGATCCTGCAACCAGAGAAAACATCTTCAGAGTCCATCCTGTTAAGTCTGTTAGGAGCCTCATGTTTCAAATAGATCGTCTCTCATTCTTCTGAACTCAAGAATATAGGCTCTCCTGCTCAAGATCTCTTCATTGGACAGCATTCTCATCCCTGGACTCAAATCGGTGAATGTCTGTCGCACTCCTCTAAAACAAGTGTATTCTTCCTTGGGTAAGGGGACTAAAACTATGCACTATTTGAGATACAATTGCAAGTTTCTTCTCCCTTTTGCTTCTGATTGGGTTGCTCTTTGTGGCTTCTGTGAAGTCATACAAAATACTTGTTCAAAGACTATTTGCTTGTTTCCTCATTATCAACTCGTTCGAGTCTGTCTGAGGGGCCAATCCTCTCAAGTCTTTTATATACTTGTAGAGGCTTTTCCTATCTCTGTCTCTTACTTGCTAGTTTTTCTTTCTCTGGTGCTCTAATTTCTCCCTTCTTTTCGCCATTCTTTGCTTTCTAAAATTTCATTATCTTTATCTTTTAGTCCATCCAATATACTTTGCAGCGTTGTAAATCGTTTATTTCAATTTGATAGCTTCCTTAACTTTCTTAGTTAGCTACCTGTATCCTCCTCGTTTTTTTTCCCACAGTGGAATATATATCTTTGAGAGTTATGAAATATCTTAAATACGTGTCATTGCTTGTCTACCGTCTTAGCTTTGAACCTATTTCCCCTGTCCACTTCAGCAGACTTTGTCTTCATACCCTTTAAAATTGCCTGTAATAGGTATAAATCAAGTAATAAGAGTACTATAAAAGACAGTTATGGCTGCTCACGCAGTCGGCAATGGTTTTTCAAGCCTTTAAGAATTTTTGCTGTGACTAATTCGGATGTTTTAAAAAAAAACCTCTACTTTATATTTGCAGTCCTATACATCACACACCAAACATGGTCCTTGAAGAGAATCTCATAGAAATAGCTATCTGATCATAATTCTTTCAAGGATTGAGGGAGCTCATGAGGTTTTTGTAACTATGTATTTTATTTCTGTGGAGCTTTTAGTGTTTTCAAATTGAATTTATGATGTAGGTAGGCTTTTGATATGATTTGCAGTTTTGTGCCATACCTAGTTTGATTAATCAATGATGTATCATTCTGTTCTATATTCTAAGAATGGGATGGATGAAAAGTTACTTCGCTGCTAAAGTGTGTTTTGCACTGTTCTGCTATAATGTCCCTTTTGAATACCTGATCAGTTCTGTAAAATTGTGTTTGTAGCATGAGTTGTTACTTTGGAAATAAAAGTTACATTTAAAAGAATAGGAGAAATCTGTCACAGATTTTGAATGGTTACTACTGCAAAACACTAATAGATTACATATTTTGGAGAGTTTGTAAATTAGTAGTGATTTATATAATGTATAGTGCCACCATTTATGAAGTACCTGTTTTATGTCATATTTACTTTGGATGCTTTTGGGAGGTTTAGCATGGACAAACTAAGACCTAGAACTAACTCAGTGACCGGGTGGTCTTGTCTCAGTATGACCTTGGCATCTTAATGCGCACAGACACTTCAGTTGCATTTCAGTTTCAAGATTGCTGATGAGTCATGTCTCTCAGTTGCAATGTCACTGCACTAGTTGGAAATTTCTTTCACTATTAGGTGGATAATGGGAGGCTGAATACAAGAATTTTAAAGTGATTGTACAGTTATAATAAATTTAAAAGGGAGCAAGCTGGGGCTATCATATGCTTGGAAGAAATTGTTGCCATGATTCTGCTATATCCTGTAGTTCGTTCCTGTGAAACACTTTTGGAAATGATGTTTTTGGATGTAATGTTAATCCGATGCACCTTTTCTCTCAGTGCTGCTGTTTCAAAAAGTAAGAGAGGAATTTTTCCCAGCCCTCTTGCCAGTATTTATTCCCTGATCAACATTAATATCTGATTCCAGTTCCTGGACTGGGACCTTTCAGTGCACAGATAGTCTCTGTTGTGAGAAACTCAGTCGCCTAACTTCAAAAAAGCATTGGTTTAAGTATCTTGGGCTAAGTTGTGAAAGAGCTGTACAAATGCAAGTCTGTCTTATTGATCAAGCCTATTACAAGACAACGTGTTATGAAAATAACACCAATTTCTTCCCTGAGATTAAGCCATGAAGGCACAGTTTTCCTCTATGCTAATATCTGATGTAATATTCCAGTTATGATTTTAGGAAACAACCCTTTATTTCAGTTTATGGAAGTAGCTTAGAACAAGCACTTAAATCTATGATAACCACAGCGCTGTGTGTCAGAAATTATTTGGAGTTTTTGCGTTTAAAGACTCATTACGGTGGCTTTTATCAAAAGTAGGTCAGAAAATTCCCTAGGCTGAAAAGAATCTAGCCCAAAGTGTGTGTTAACGAAGTTTGAGATTTATTTTCTTAGTTTTAACAGTGAACTCTAAACCTGCAGTAATTTTTCTGATTCTATTTCAATGCTTAATTCACCTTGTGTTTATTTTCACTAAATTTGTATTCTTGTTTCAGTAGGGAAAAGTGTTTCCTAACCTTTGCTTTGTTCTTTTTGTTGATAATCCTAACTTTATGCTTTCAGTTGATCCACTAACTACAATAGTTTTTGTTGCTCTTGTGACTTTGTTGAGTTCCTTTTTAGGAGATTCCTACACACTTGATACAAATGCAATACGCCAACTTCTGTGAATAGCCACAGTTTATTTAAGCAAGTACAAGCTTTGGAGGATTACTTAACAATCTTCACAGGGCTTGCGGAGCCGTGTCAAGCGATGCTCCCCGTAAGGGAGCCGTCCTCCCTTTATATAGGTTTTTACAGCACAGTCAGTCCTGCGTACAAGATACAATTTTTTTTTCTCCCCACCCCACCCCACCCCACCCCACAGTCACATGCCTAGCAACAGTGTTAGAATGTAACTTAATCATCTAACAGTAAAACAATGTGTAAGACTAGATAGTTCCTTATCCTTTTAGCTTTAATTCAACATTTACAGAGAGCAGAGTATAATTAGATTACTGCATTTTGTCTGCGAGACAGGGGCGCCCATGAAGCACCTAATTTCTTACATGTCAACAGAACAGATATTAACCCTTTACCATTTCAACTTGAACCTTCCTAGCATTATATAGATATTGCGACATGGGAACATAGGGCCTTAGGTTCTTGCTTTATAAACTCAAGTTCTGTTTAAGAGCCTTTATTAACTGCTTGTAATGCCAAATGCTAACTCTATATCTGTTATTCCTTGTTTGTTCTTCAATGTTGACATGGTCTTTGCATCACACAACTCTGGTAGTACATTCCATGCGACCCTTATTGAAGCAGTTCCTTCTCTCGTCCTAAATTTTTTTGCATTTACTTATCTGTCTATTTTTCTACATGCTTGATCTAATGGAATCAATTTAATGACTGGTGGGACAGCAGTTCCTTGTAGCTTCCTCAGTATTTGCTCCTTTCTTACATCTCCCAACGTGTTCTGTTGCAATTCATTCCAGCTTCTCAAATTTGGCCTCAATTAATGTCTCTTATTTCCTGTGTCACTGCAGTAAATTGTTCTGCACCTTCTCATCAGAATTTTCATCATTTTTAAAATGGGTCAACCAAAATAGAATGCATAGTTTTGTGACTTCTGGTCTCGTTATTTTTCTGTAAGGCTTTGCCATTCAGTTTATGAAAATCTTCGGAATGCGAGCTGATACATTTTCGTATATGTCTGCCCAATCTACTAATCCACCTGTTGTCCTAAAGTCAGTGTTCATAGATCAATGAACCGCAGTCACTTATGTGTTGTCTGCAGCTTTAGAGTTTGTGCTTTTGAGTTCTTCAAAATGCAAGTTCTAGAATTCTCTTCAAACATCTTTCTGTTCTTTTATTTTTCAGATCTTGTGCATCTGGTTTCCAATTTTGAGAATCCTGTAAAGTTTTACTGTTTTACAAGTGGTGTTCTTTGCATGTTTTTGTATCTCTGACTAATCGCTTTTCTCTTTTTTTATATATAAAAGTGATCAGCCTAATATATATCCCTAGGAAATGCACCACTGTTCACACCTGTTCAGACCGAATACTCTCTGATCACTGCATTTTCTCTTGTAATCTTCAACCAACTTTGCATCTGTGCTGCTAGATTTTTTTCCAGTGCCATGTTCTTTGATTTCTAACACACTCTTCTTTATGAAAGGACAATTTGAAAATCCATACACGTAATAGCACTGCATTTCCTTTTAACATTGCAAGTAATTTCCTCTGCCATTAAAGAACGTGCATAAAATTAAAAGTATGAGTAGGTATCTTGTCTTCCCGAGACTGCTTCATCATTCAGTAAGATTGAGATTGCTTCACATTCCTACTTATCCTTGATCATCTTTCACCCTCTTTCTTATCAAGAATCTATCTGCTTCTTGTCTTAAAAAGATTCAACAACTTCACCGTCTTTAGAGTCATAGAGTTGTATTTGATGGAAACAGATCTTTGATCCACCTCGTCCATGCTGATCAGATCTAGTCCCGTTTGCCAGCATTTGGCCCGTATTCCTCTAAATGCTTCCTATTCATGTACCCATTCAGATGCCTTGTAAATGTTGTAATCGTACATACCTCTGCCACTTCCTCTGGAAGAAGAGTGTTCTAAAGACTGGTGGTTCTGAGACATTTTTCTTATCTTTCTCTTTCAAAAGAAGGCCCAGCACTAACCCCTGTGGCACACCACTTGTTACTCCTTGCCAATCTGAAAAAGATTCTCATGCTTGTTATTTCCTGTAAGCGAGCCAATTTTTTTTTTTCCATGCAAATATGTTTCACCAATAACATTTAACATTTGATGCCTTCTGAAAATATAAATACAGCACGTCCACCAGTTGCCAATCGGCCATAGCACATGTCTCTACTGCAATGAACTCCAGTACGTTGGTTAAACCTCTTTCAAAGGCAGCTGACTCTACCTATGATATCTTTAACAGCTTCTGGCATCTACAGTGACATACTAGCCTAACTGGCCTGTAGTTTCTTATTGTCTATCTCCCATCCTTTTTGAATAAAAGAATTATATTCACAATTTCCCAGTATGATAGCACCTTCCCCAAATCTAGGGAGTTTTGGAAAATAACTAACTTATCAACTAGCTGCTTATTTTAAGACCCCTGAGATGAATTCCATCAATGTCTGGGGACTTAGCAGCTCCTAGTTCTAAAAGGTTGCCTAATATCACTTACTTCTGTGGGTGATTTTTAATTTTGTTGAGATCCCTTCCTTCTGTTCCTGTATGTCTATTTCTGGGTTACTTGTATCTTCTATAGTGGAAGATCAATGCAAAATATCTATTTGGTTCATCTGCCATCTCCTTTTTAAGGTTGTTTTTAATTATCTCAATTGACGTGGCCATTGCTGGCTGGCTCGTACCAAGGTGCCCTTGAGAGGCTGGTGGTGAACTGCTGCAGTGATTGTGCTTTGGGTAGACCCATAACGCAGTTCACCTGGATATTCCAGGATTTTCATCCAATGACCCTGAAGATATGGCAATATATTTCTAAATCAGGATAGTCAGTGGCTTTGTGCTTACAGGTAGTGGTGTTCCCATGTATCTGTTGCCCTTGTCTTTCCAGATGGCTGTGTTTGTGGGTTTGGAAGATGTTGTCTGAGGATCTTTGGTGAATTTCTGCAGGGTGCATATTGTAGATGGTACACCCCTGCTGCTGCTGATCATCAGTGATGGAGCGAGTGGATGATTGTGGATGTGATGTCAATCAAATGGACTGCTTTTGTCCTGGATGGTGTCAGGCTTCTCGATTGCTGTTGCTGCACTCATCCAGGTAAGTGGGGAGTATTCCATATCGCTCTTGGCCTGTGCCTTGTAGATGGTGGACAAACTCTGGGGAGTCGGGAGGTGAGTTATCTACAGTATTCATAGTCTCTGCCCTGCCCGTTTAGCCACTGTGTTTATATGACAAGTCTAGTTGAGTTTCTGGTCAGTGGTAACCCCAAGGATGTTGATGGTGGGGGAATTCGGTGATGGTAACACCATTTAATGTCACGGTGATTTAGATTGTCTTTGTCTTTGTCTCTGTCTCTTTTTGGAGATAGTGCCTGGCATTTGTGTGGCATGAATGTTACTTGCCATTCTTCAGCCCGAGCATGGATATGGGCCAGGTCTTGTTCCATTTGAACATGAATTGCTTCAGTATCTGAGGAGTTGCAAATGGTCCCAAACATTATGCAATCATCCTCATTTCTGACCTTCTTTCATGGAGAGGAAGTAATTTATGAAGCAGCTGAAGATGGTTGAGCCTAGGACACCTAGCCCGAGGATCTCCTGGAGCTGAGCTGACTGACTTCCAACAGCTGTAACCATCATCCTACATATCAGGTATAACTCCAACCAGTGAAAAGTTTGCCCCCCACCCTGCCCGATTCCCACTGGTTCATGTTTAGGTAGGGCTCTTTGATGCCACATGTTGTCAAATGCAGCCTTGATATCAAGGGCTATCTATCTGACCTCACCAATGTTAATTCTTCAGACTTGTTTTTCACAGGACCACTGCTCACTTTTTATTAATGCTTCTTTTACAGATCGATATGGAAACTGATGTGTTCTTATGCTTCTAGTTAGCTTTCACTTGTCCTGTCAGATTTTCTTGCTTTTTGTCATTTTTTATTGCTGATTTTTTTTGTTGCATTTTCTGTCTTGTTGCCCAACTTTGCAGCATTCTATACTTTTCTTTAAAACCGATAGTGCCTTAACTTTTGTTGTGGGAAAATTACCACAAGTTACCTTTAATTTGGCTACTCATTAGGAAATCTCACAGACGATCAAGTACTGAAACAATAGTTTAAACTTTTACATGTAGCAACCAAAATAAGACCCCTCAAGTAAGCAAGTATAAGTCTTGCAACCCAGTTTAGCTGGGCCAGGGTTTCAACTAACACTAGTCAGTCTGCGGAAGTGTCGATGATTCAATTCTTGAGCAGTGTTATTTGAAGTTCTGCTGTTGAGTTGTTCTGATGTCGCATTCTTATACAATTTTCTTTCTTTCAAGTTTGTGGTGTGTCATTATCAATTGAATAGACTCTTTCATCCCAACATTGATTATACTTTTGGAAACCTCAAATCTGTAGCTTGCCTTCTCACTAGAAATAGCTCCTTTTGTTCCTTGTTACATTTGGGGTTAGCTGTCTGTTTATAACTCTCTGCTTCTCCTGCAACTAACCCCTTTACTTCAGAACGTTACTTCTGCAGGCAGGTCTTAAGTGCCCATTTGTCATGAGGCAGCAGATTATCATGTAAGTCTTAACTTCTCTCTCTTCCAAGAAACAGCTTATGTCATTTCTGTAACTCCTTCCTGGGGACGGTTAACATTGCCGTAACTCCTTTTCTAATAGTTTCTCATTATTCCTTTCATCTCAAGAAATTGTTTATTCCAAAAAAAATTTATTGCTGAATCTTGCGATCCATGAAGTTATTAAAGTTGTGAAGTTTACATTGTTACATTTTTGTTCTAAGTTAAATACTGATGGTGGCTTCTCCATTTAGAATTTTTCTTTCTGGCATTCTCTGCATATGACTGCCACTGAATCTCTATTGACTTATCCTGAAACATTATTTCTGGCTGAACACCCTCCTACAGATGGATGTCCAACAGCTGCAATGGCATTCTTGATCCTGGCATTGGGGAGGCAATATAGCATCCTGGAGTCATGTTTACTGTCACAGAAATGCCTGTCTGATTCCCTGACTAAGGAGTAACTTATCACAATTGATCTATTCCTTTTCCTTCACCCACATGCAGCCCTGTCAGTCTTTCCTCTGCCCATAACACCCGTGTGCTTTTTGCCTTTGCTTGCCGGTATTATGTGTAGGGGGAGTTGAAAGGGGCGTTCACAATTTTTCTTGTGTATTTAGAATATATTTATTTGTATTAAATGGTCCTACTTGTTGAGTACAGAAACCTGACCCATGCTTTCTGTCAACCTGCGTTTAAAAGGTAGATAAAATGAGGAATTCTCCATATTTTTAAAAATCTTTTAACTCTTATGAGAACTTCAGGAATAGTGGGCCTTGATCTCGAGCACATAACCCCAGTCAGGCATAAAACTACTGGTGAACTTGATCTGCTTTGGCTAGGTTCAGTTGAATGATTTCCCAGTGTAGAATCTCTGTTTCCACCTGAGCTTTATTTTTCTGTGTTCAACCAGTAAGGATGTTGTTTATTGGTACTGACTGTCCTGCATCTACATTGTGCCAGGCTGACGTGCATCCAGCTTTATATGTCTACTTATTTCCTTAGACTATTTAAAATTACTAGATCTTCCTGTAAATAGGAGAAGACCGTGTCGAACTGTCCCAGTATTTCTGTGTTGGTTAGTTGAATTATCTGAGGTTCTCAAACTCAGTTCCTATCTCTCATCACTTTCAACATCTCATACTCCACCTGACACACTTGCTCCTTCTCATCCTCTTCCCTGTAATGATACACTTTCAACATATTGGTGACACAACCAGTCCTTCCAGGTCAGGAGGAGCTATCAGAAAAGTCATTTTACTATTTAAGGGTGGCACGGTGGCACAGTGGCTCAGTGGTCAGCACTGCTGCCTCACAGTGCCAGAGATTTGGGTTAAATTTCAGCCCCGGGCAACTGTCTATGGAGTTTGCACATTCTCCCCGTGTCTGCTTGGGTTTCCTCCTATAGTCTAAAGATGTACAGGTTAGGTGGATTAGCCATGGTAAATGCAGGGTTACAGGAATAGGATAAAGTGGTAAGTCTGGGTGGGATGCTCTTTGGAGAGTTGGTGTGGACTTGATAGGCAGAATGGCCTGCTTTCACACAGGAGAGTTCATGGAATCCTGAAAAACTATTAAGTATCAGTAACCACTGAATCTTCCTTTCAGGGTTTCAACTTGCAAAGACTGTAATGCAAATACTTGAAATATTCTAGTTGTAGAATGTTTATCCGCCTGTTCTTTAATGTTCAATTGTTTAAAAAAATGTAACTGCTCTAGTGTTGCTTTATGTGCTGCTGTGAGTCTCTCTAGAAATATGGGCATGTAACCTAACATAGAGACTGGACATTTTGTCTGACTACTTTTTCTTAATTTAGTTTTAGTGAACCTCGAATATCATGGCCATAGAACAATTTAAATGGATTAAACCCAGTAGATTCATTTGGGGAAACCTCTGGTAGCAAGTAGTAAGAATTCTAATCCTTTGTCCCAATCCTGTAGGTCTTCATGACAGGATGCCTTAATCACGGCATTGAGTGCCTCTCCAAAGCTCCCTGTATTTGCATGTGATATGCAGTTGACTTCAGTTGTTTTGTATCTGAATTGCTGCTGATACCTTGGAAGACTTTAGATCAGATTGTAATTCAATTAGTAGTCCATAACAAGTAGTGGATGCAAGTATAATTTGGATAAGTTCGTGAATAGGAAAGGTTTGGAGGGATATTGTCCAAGCCCAGGCAGATGGGACTAGATTGGAGACAAAAACTGCAGATGCTGGAATCCAAGGTAGACAAACAGGAGGTTGGAAAAACACAGCAAGCCAGGCAGTATGTGGAGGAAAGGAGGAGTCAAAGTTTTGCGTATTACCCTTCTTCAGGATAGGGGGAGCTGCACATAAAGTCGGGGGGAGGGGGGGTGTGTGGAATATTGGTGATAGGTGGATACTAGTAGTAGGTATGAGCCGGGTGGTAGATGGGAGGGATGAAGTTGTTGGCTGGAAGGGAGGGTCAGAAGGTGGAATGGAAGGGAGGAGCGGGAGCTGGGTGGAAAGCTATTTTGAAATTAGCAAACTCAGTGTTGAGTCCTCTGGGCTGTAGGGTGCCCAAGCAGAAGATAAGGTGTTCTTCAAATTTGCGTTGAGTCACGGTAGCACTGGTGGAGGCTGAGGCCGGACAGGGAGTGGGGGAATGGGGGTGGAGGTGGGTAGGGGCTGTGCGAGGGAGGAGAGTTGAAATTGGTGGTGACTGGGAGGTTAAGCTGCCTGTTACGGGCCAGGAAAAGATGCTCGGCGAAACGGTCATCTAGTCTACATTTGTTGTCTTCTCTACATTGGTGAGACCACCGGGAGCACCGGATGCAATAGATTAGGTTGGAGGAGATGCAGGTGAAGCTTTGTCTCGCCTTGAAGGACTGTTTAGGGTCCTGGGTGGAGGTGAGGGAGGGGGTGTGTGGGCAGGTGTTGCATCTTTTACTGTTACAGGGGAAGGTACTGGGTGGGTTGGAATGGTTGATGGGGAGTGTGGCGCGAATTAAGCAGTGGCGAAGGAAATGGTCCTTGCGGAAGGCAGAGGAAGGGAGTGGAAGATGTTCCGGTGGTGGGTCTAATTGGAGTTGGTGGAAGTGTTTGAGGATGATACGTTTTGATGCAAAATGTGGTGGGGTGGAAAGTGAGGACAAGGGGGACCCTATCTTTATTATGTTTGAGGAGGGTGGGTGGTTAAGAGTTGTGGAGCAGGGAATGGAGGATGCGCGGTGGAGAGATGTGTGGATGACAGAAGGGGGAAAAGGGCACTGTTTGAAAAAGGCAGATATCAGGGATGCTTGGGAGTAGAATGCTTCTGTTCTGGTAAAGAGACAGTGAAGTTGGAGGAATTGGGAAAAATATATTGAGTTTTTGCAGGATACAGGGTGGGAGGAGGTGTAGTCTAGGTAGCTACGGGAGTCTGGCTTTATAGTAAATGTTGGTCTGTAAACTGTCACAGAATGGAAACGGAAAGGTCGAGAAAGGGGAGGGAGGTGTCTGGGATAGACCTAGTGAATTTCAGGATGGGGTCGAAATTGTTAACGAAGTTGATGAACTGAACTGCTCCAGTTCAGCCTGCGTGCATCCCGTTTTCCCAATTCCTCCATCTTAGTCGCATTAGCTCTGACGAGGAGCTCTTCCACTCCCTAGCACCCAGATATCCATCTTTTTTTATCAAACAGTGCTCTTGTTCTCCCTCTTTCATCCAGACAGCTCTCCACCACGCCTCTTCCATTCCCCGCTCCACAGCTCTTAACCACCCACCTTCCCCAAACATAATAAGGATAGGGTCCCCCTTTTTCTCACTTCCCACCCACCAGCCTCTGCATCCAACATATCATCCTCAAACACTTCTGCCAACTCCAAATAGACCCTACCACCAGGAACATCTTCCACTCCTGACCCCTCTCTGCCTTTTGCAAGGACCATTCCTGTTGCCATTCCTTAGTTTGCACCACACTCCGCACCAACCACTTCAACCCACCCGGCACTTTCCCCTGTAACTGTAAAAGTTGCAACACCTGCACACACACCACCGCCCTCATCTCCATCCAGGGCCCTAAACAGACCTTCCAGGTGAGACGAAGCTTCACCTGTATCTTCTCCAACCTAGTCTGTTGTATCCAGTGCTCCCGATTTGGTCGTCTCTATGTCAGTGAGACCAAATGCAGACTAGGTTACCGTTTTGCTGAGTATCTTCATCTGGCTTGTAACGGCTGGCCTAACCTCCTGGTTACTGCCTGTTTCAATTCTCCCCCCATCCCCCAACATGGCCGTCCTTGGCTGCTTCCAGTGTTGAAGCGACTCAGAACACAAATTTGAGAACAACACCTTATCTTCAGTGTGGGGACCCTACCATCCGGAGAACTCAACATTGAGTTCTTCATTTTCAAATAACCTTCCCATCCCTTCCCTGGCTCCTTTCTAGCCCCACCTCCTCCCTTCCATTCCACTTTCTGACCCTCCCATTCATCCCTCCTCTTGACCAACTGGGTCATACCTACCACCAGTGCCCACCTATCACCACCATTCCGTTACCCCTCCTTCCACCCCCTCTCTTTATCTGCAGCTTTCCTGACCGTCCCATCCAGCCTTGAAGAAGGGTAATACCTCAAACGTTGACTTCTGCTTTCATCCAGATGCTGCCTGGCTTGCTGGGACTAGTTTAGTTTGGGAATATGGTTGGCGTGGACTGGTTGGGCTGAAGGGTCTGATTCCAACCATCGTGACTCTAAGTAAAGAAAGAAGTTAACTTTTTCACTGGTAATTTTGCTGTAGTAGTCCTTAAAGGAATAGCTTCTAGAAATTTAGTTTTCCTGTCTGCAGTTGGAATGGTATACTAGTGTCCTGTTTTCGCTCTTGACAGGGATCCTACGTAATCTACTAATACTGGACTGAATAGTTCCTCAAAAACTGGTATCAAATGTCCTAGTTTAATTACATGTCGAGGGTTTCTTATTACCTGAGATGTGACATTTTTACAGAATTGTGATGTATCGTTATGAAATACTGGCCAGACTGGAATACTTATTTATCAATACTTGCATTTTTCTCCTTCCTACGTGTTTGCTATAGGAATATCATGTGCCACTTGCAGTATCTCCTTAGGATATCTGGGCAGTACCATGTTTTTGTAGTGCAACAACTATATATTCTTCAGTGCAGGTCAGCGAGAATATCTCCTGATTACGCATTGGAACTCTGTTTTTGATAAAATAGCACTTCAGAGCTCCTTTGGCCATGGCTTCAGTGTGAGCTGCCTGGGCTAACTTTTTAAACTCTGAATCTACTTTCTGAACTTCAATTAATGATGACATGCTAAAAGTGTTTATATCATCCTCATTCTTAGAAAATTTCAGCTAACATTTTCTTGTGGTATTACTTTGACCTTTGATCTCCCAAAAATCATCAGACAGCACCTTCCAAACTCATGAACAAAAACAAAGTTGCTGGAAAAGCTCAGCAGGTCTGGCAGCATCTGTGAAGGGAAAAATGGAGTTAATGTTTCAGGTCCGGTGACCCTTTCAAACTCACGATCAACTAGAAGGACAAAATGCAGCAGATAAATGGGAGCAGCACCACCACCTTCAAGTTTCCCTCCAAGCCACACACCATCCTGACTCGGAAATATATCACCATTCCTTCACTGTCACTGGGTCAAAATCCTGGAATTCCCTCCCTAATGGCATTGTAGGCCAACCTGCAGCAGGTGGACTGCAGCGATTCCAGAAGGCAGCTCACCACCATCTTCTCAAGGGCAACTAGGAATGGGCAAGAAATGGCGGCCAGACAGTGATGCCCATATCACACAAAATGAAGAATAATTTTTTAAAAAAGTATATTTTGGCAATTCCTGTAACTGTACTCACTGATAGAAAATTACCTGGAAACTTGTTCTTGGAACTGTTACATCTCTTTCACCGCACTTGGTCTTGCCATGATTACAGTTGAAGCTACAGCTTTCACTCCCAACCAAATCATTTTGAATGCTGCAATGAGTAATAACCTGACTTCCTGAAGCCAGTTTAGTATCTGCAAGACACGAGGAGTGTGTTGAAGTACTCTCCACTTCTCTGGATGAGTGTACCTCCAGCAACACTCAAGCTTGACACCATCTAGAACAAAGCATGTTTGGTGCACATTCACAAGCATCCACTCCCTCCTGTACCAACACTCAATAGCAGCAATGCGTACCATCTAAAAGGTATGAAGAAATTTGCCAAATATCCTTAGATAGTACCTTCCAAACCCACAACTACATCCATCTAGAAAGACAAGGGCAGCTGATACATGGGAACACCATCACCTTAAATTTCCCTGCAATCCACTCACCCTACTGAGTTGGAAATATATCGCCATTTCTTCACTGTTGCTTGGTCAAAATCCTGGAATTCCCTCCCTTATGGCATTGTGGGTCCACCTACAGCACATGGACTGCTGTGGTTCAAGAAGCCGGTTCACTACCGCCTTCTCAAAGGTGTAGGTAGTAAATGCTAGCCAGGCATCAATACCCATGTCCCACAAGTGAATTAAAAATAAAATTCCCACGAGTAATTAACTCTGTCTGCGTAATTTCTTAGCTATTTTAAGTACTACTGGTCCAGGCAACAAGTTGCACTCTTCCCTCTGCGTGTCCTTTGCAGTCATAATAGTTTTTACCTCTTGTCTATTGATTGCTGACAGTCACTATTTGATTTGTGACATTTTTGTTTGGTGTTCCCATTTTCAAACTCCGTTAAGTTACATGGCCTCCCTCTCAAATTTCCAGCATTGTGAATGACTACTTTGTTACAATAGAGATACTTTGGCTTTGGATTTTTCACCTCTACCCTCAGTACTTGCAGGAGGAGATCTTGGGCCAATCCCAGCTAATCACTCTTTACCCTCACTGTTTGCCTTGCTTTTTAAAACCACTTGTCAGACAGACACAGACAATCAAACATGAATATTATGGGTGTAGGAGAAGATGCTGAGGAAATAGCCCCAATTCATCAGATACAATGAGATGTTCCACATTCTTTCAATACTTAATAGAAGATGCAGATTTGTTGGCACGATAATTGTGAAGTCTTTCATTCAAAAGAGGTAATTGCTTACAGCAGCTGATGAGAGAGAATGCCTAGCTGTCTTCCAGGCTTTGGTTACTTCACTGCAGAGAGGGAAAAAACCTGATCTTTTCTTTACTGCAGCCTGGTGCCTTCTCTGTTGATGTCATAACTGCACAAGGGGTTTGCTTGTCCAGGAGCTAATCAGGAGACCAGTTGTCACGTTGATCTCTTCTTCTGGCATCTGTAACTACCCTCTAATTGCACAACTTGTTGCTGGGCAAAGCTTGTTTTGAACATTGACTCATGGTGTCTTGGATCTCTTCTCTCCTCACCCACACACACACCCCCCCACCCCCCCAGAAGATATTTGGAAGTAATTATCAATGATCACACTGTTTAAAAATTCTCTTGCCTCTGAGTACCAGAATTGACCTCTTTTCTTTTTTTCTGCTGTCATTCATGGGAATTCATAGCCCAAGTTGGTACCATTACATGTCTTTCAGCGTCAAATCTATCTCCAGGGACTGCTATCGCACCTCTTGGAGGAGTGGGCTAAAGTCTGGAATTCGGCAGCATGGCGGCTCAGTAGTTAGCACTGCTGCCTCTCAGCACCAGGCACCCGGGTTCAATTCCACCCTTGCGACTGTCTGCGTGGAGTTTGCACATTCTCCCTGTATCTGTGTGGGTTTTCTCCGGGTGCTCTGGTTTCCTCCCACAATCCAAAGATGTGCAGGCTAGGTGGATTGGCCATGCTAAATTGCCCACAGTGTTCAGGGATGTGTAGATTAGGTGGGTCTGGGTGGGATGCTCTGAGAGTCTGTGTGGACTTGTTGGGCCGCAAGGCCTGTTTCCACACTGTAGGGATTCTGTGCTCTGAAGTGCCAATGCCACATGTTGCTTCCAGTGGTTCTTAATGAGGGTGAGCACTTCTCATCTCAGCATTACTTTTGCTGCAAAGTCTAAACCAATGATCTGTCTGAAGTGCACTTTCCTGTATTTAAAAGTTTTTATTGCATTACTACTATTTTCTCTCTGATTTCATTTTAGCCAGTAGCTATTTTGTAGTTTTAAAGTAAACCTGTCCAACGTAACTTTTTTTTTTTAGCTTTTCTGAGGTCATTATCAGACTTGCCAGACCACATACAGAATTGATACACAATCTAGCTTAATGGGTACTGTGACCATAAAAAAGAACTTCAGTATATTTTGTATAAATTGGGTGGCAAATGCTAAAAATGCAAGTGTTTGTAAAAAAAAAAATGATGGGCAGTGAGCATTGCATCTGTGAGAAACAGATGGTATGTCCATTAATGAATGCAACAAAAACTAAAATCACGTAGCATTTGGGGTGGGCTGGCTAGATGGATACACAGTTGGCTTGGTCAAAGAAGGTAGGGGTGGAAGGGTATTTTTAAGAATGGAGAGTGGTGTTCTAAAGGGATCAGACTTAGGTCCTCTGTTTGTACTGTTTATAAATGATGTTGAGGAAAGTGTGGGTGCTCTGATTAGTAAGTTCACAGATGACACGAAGAATTGGTGGAGTTGCTGATAGTACTAATGATTGTGAAGGTATAAAACAGGATATAGAATTGGCAACTTGGACACAGAAATGGCAGATGGAGTTTAATACTGACAAATGTGAGGTGATACATTTTGGAGGATCAAATTTAGGTGTGAAATATTCTGTAAATGGCAGAACCCTTAGGAAAATTAATTTACAGGTGGATCTGGGGTGTGCAGGTCTACATTTCCCTAAAAGTGGCAACACAGGTGGCCAAGGTAATTAAGAAGGCTTCGGCGTGTTTGTGTTCATTGGCCATGGCATGGAGTACAAGAGTTGGCAAACCATCTTGCAGCTATATAAAACCCTTGTTAGGCTGCATTTGCAGTTTTGATTGCCACCCTACCAGAAGAACGTGGAAGCTTTGGAGAGAATGCAGAGAAGGTTCACTAGGATGTTGCCTGGTCTCTAGGGCATTGGCTATGAATAAAGGTTAAAAAGACTAGGATTGTTTTCACTGGAAAGACAGAGGCTGAGAAGGGACCTGATAGAGTTCTACAAAATTGAGAGGCACAGGTAGGGTAGATAGTCAATGGCTTTTTCCCAGGGTTGAATCTTCAATTACAAGGGGGCACAGGTTCACGGTGAGAGGGGGATAGTTTGAGGGAGGTGTGCAAGGGAAGTTTTTCGCGCAGAGTGGTAGGAGCCTGGAATGTACTGCCAGAAGAGGAGGTGGAAGCAGGCATATTGGTGACATTTAAGGGGCATCTGGATGGTTATATCAATATGGAGGGAATAGAGGAATGTGGGCTGAGTAAGGGCAAAAGGTTTTTTTTTAGTTTATTTAGGGCGTGATAATTGGCACTGGCTTGGAGGGCCAAAGGGCCTATTCCTGTGCTGCACTTCTCTCTTTGCTCTTTGTTCTGCTTCAGTTTGAGCGAGACCATGTGATTTTAAATTGCTAATGTATGCAGCTTCAACAGTTGTGTGGTTTCCAGCTGCTGTTCTGTGCAAATTCCATGTGGCAAAGAAGTGTAAAGATTGCTGACATGTTGTTTACCTGGACATTTGCAGTTTGCTTGACTCTGAATAAATGACTTCAAAGATCACTGGGAAAAGCCCTCATCTGGCTGTTGGTTTACATTTCTGGTCCTTAACAGTGACATAGTAAACATGGCCTTCAGTATATTCAACAAGATGGACCAGATACTAACTGGGAAACAGTGCACCATTTGTGACATGTTTGCCAGCACTTGTGACAAGTTTTCCAAGTTCAATTTCACCATACAAGGAATGATTTAACCTCTGTCATCTCTCCCTCCTTATTCACTAAGACACTACATAGAAGTTGATAAATGTTACATTGTAGAAGAAGGCCAGTCAGTTCCTTGTGGCTGTGTGGGATCTCCCCAAAAGCAACTCTACTTTTCCTACTGCTCCATCTTTCCCCATATCACTGTGAAAAAAAATCCTGTGTAACTTATCCCATTTTCCACTGAAAGCCCCAACTCAGCAAGCCTGCGGTGCTGACTGTCAACACACGCTAGGCAGCCCTTTTAGATCCTAATCACTTCGAATTTGAAAATGTTTTTCCTTGTGTTACCGTTGGTTAACCATTCATTTTATAGTTGTTGTCCTTTTATTCTTGATCCTTGTGCCACTGGGCAGTTTGTTGGTAGCTACTGTTGAGATGCATAATTTTAGACATCGCTGGCAGTAGAAGTGATGGATAACAGTGAGGGAATGTCTAATGGAAGACTGCTTCATAATTGTCAAAATGACTCTTATGATCAACAAAGAAGATTGCATTTAAAAGGTGCCTATATCTAAGTTTGCCATGGCACTGGTCTCTTTAGCAATTGTAAATCTGGCATGCTGTAGAAAGTCGATATTCTGGTCCTATGTTTTTGCTTTGCATTAGTAATGAGCCCCACCAGAGCACATTCAGGATTAGATTCTCCTCCAGCAGTCTAATCTGAAATAAAATTCAAATAAGCAGAAATCAGCTGAATTATCAACGAATGATGGGGAAAGTAATAATACAGAACAATAAAAGTCCAACAATAATAAAGCACAGTATTGGAAAGGATTTTTTAACGCATACAGAACTCTTACAGAGCATGTTTTCTTTAAAAAAGCAATAAAATACCACTGCCAAATCTGGAAGCTGTGGACTAGATTATACTACTCTCTCCTAAGCACCTAAGATGTCTGCCTTCTCTCTCCCAAAAGCTAGACGATTTTGCATTGCTTCTAACCCCAGCACATCTGCTAAACTCTAGAAAGTTCACATTATCCAAAATGCTTCCACTGTTCATCAGTTGCGTTACAGCCAATTCATGTTAATGAAACACGTGTTATGGCAGAAATACCGGTACACAGTGCCCAATTTGAAACATTTGTATCGAAAGGCTGTACAGTTAGCAGGCCAAGTAGCAGTTTTTACCAAGACAACAAGTTTTGAATTTGGCCAATCAATTTGATCAAGGCACTTAGATACCAAAAACCTATTAAATTTAAATCTGTTTCAGAGATAGTAGGAACTGCAGATGCTGGAGAATCTGAGATAACAAGGTGTAGAGCTGGATGAACACAGCAGGCCAAGCAGCATCAGAAAAAATCTTTCTGAAGAAGGGTCTAGGCCCGAAACGTCAGCCTTCCTGCTCCCCTGATGCTGCTTGGCCTGCTGTGTTCATCCAGCTCTACACCTTGTTATCTTAAATTTAAATCTGATGGTTTTGATAACGCAGGACCATATTGTAAGAAATGTTGATATGCCATCAAGGGTATGAAAAGAAGGGGACAGTTGGACAACACTCCGGAGCTAACTGTCATCCACCAGAGCTAACAGCCTTCAGCTCTCGAATTGTTGGGTCTCACAGCCTCCTCTATGTCTTAGAGAAAGCACCATCTAAATAACAATGGTACCCATGGCACAACTAGTTAACATTCCTGACAGAAGAATCGACGGAGAAGGCACAGAGCATTCTGAAAGACACGTAACCTGGCTGTAAATTCGAGAAACTAATTTTTTTAATATAAGTAGACTTGTATTTATTGGAGCAGCATACTATTAGAATCTTGTTTTATTCGGGAATAGTTAGTAGTTAGAAGGGATTTATTTGGTTTGTTAATAGTTAATTTGTTCACTGTTAGAGTTAAATAAATATATTGTTACTTAGTGAGTGTCAGGGATTTATTTTATTTAACCACTAGAAGTTGCTGAAAGGCAGGTTACACCACTTTTCACCCTCCTTTTGCAGATTATACTGCAAGGTGCTCCTCTTTGGGTGTTTTGTATTTAGTTCTCAGGAGTGGGGGGTGGGGTCAACCTCTACTTTATAACATAAGTGACACGGTTTTTATTCATTCATGGGATGAGGGCATTGCTGGATAGGCCAGCATTTATTACCCATCCCAGAGAGCAGTTAAGAGTCAACCACATTGCTGTGGGGCAGAAGTCACATGTAGTCCAAACCAGGTAAGGATAGCAGTTTCCCTAAAGGACATTAGTGAACCTGATGGGTTTTTCCAACAATCGACAATGTTGGACTCTTAATTCCAGATTTGTATTGAGTTCAGATTTCATCATCTGCTGTGGTGAGATTTGAACCCAGGTCTCTAGAACATCATGTGGACTTCTGGATTAAAAGCATTAATACCACCAGCTATTACCTGAGTGAATCATCACTACCATTAATTTATGCTGACTGAACCAAGATATTTTTTGTGACCTGTTGCTGATCTTAGGACTTTCACCAGCATTTCATGTGAAAAACTCCACACCTTTTGGATTTAGAAAACTATATAAATGAAGTGAAAATATAAAAGTGTATTGCAATACTACAAAAACCAGAAGTGAGCAGTTTCTGGAGAGAACAGTCAGAAATTATAGGTTCGGAAGAGTCAGTTTTACAGTACGGAAAGTTGTCCTTTGGCCTGCCAAGTCCACGGAGCTCATTTAGCACACATCTACTGTATTCTCGCATTTTTCCGATCTTGTAGCCTTGTATGCTATGGTGCTACAAGTGATTAGCTAAATACCTCTGGTCCCTGCCTTGAATACTGTTTTAAGACAGGGAATTCCAGGTATCCACATCCTCCGGGTGAAAGCTCTTCCTTAAATCCCCTCTAAATCTTCTCCCCTTTACCTTAAAAACCAGGAGCATAGATTTAACTCCTCCACTAAAGAGAAAAGTTTCTTTCTATCTACCTTGTCTATGCCCCTCAAAATGTTGTCCCTCCTTTGCCCAACCCCAAATCCCCAGCCTTCTCTGTTTAAAGAAAGACAGCCTATCTTGTGCTTCAGCTCAGGGGTCAGTCTTGGTCAACCTATCTGGTGCAGTCACATCCTTCCAATAGTGTGGCAACCAGAACTGTACCAAGTACGCCACCTGTAGCCTAACTAACAACTTACACCGCTCCGTCATAACATTCCTACTCTTGTGTTCAGTGCCTTGACCAATAAAGGCAAGTATTTCCTACGCCTGCATAACCATTTTATTCACCTGTCGTGTTGCCTTCGAAGGTCTGTGGAGATGTACCCCAAGATCCTTTTGATCCTCTGTACTTGCTAGGATCCGGCCATTCAACGTATACTCCCTTGCCTTGCTAGTCTTTTCAACATGCACAGTCCCTCATTTTTCAGGATAAAGCTTCATTTGCCAGCATTCTGCCTATTTGACCAACCCGTCTATGTCGTCCTGTAGTCACAGGCTTTTCTCTTCACCATTTGCCATACCACTTGCTGATCGAACCTCTTAGAGTCATATCTAGATCATACAGGTACACTTCAAACAGCAAGGAACCCAGTACAGAATCATGTGGTGCGCCTCTTATCATAGACTTCCAGCTACTACCCTCTGTTTCCTGGCCCCAAATAATTTTTAATCCAATTTGCTAGAAAGACCTTGTCCTTGCTTTTTTTTTCTTAGTCCCACACAGGAACCCTCTCCCAATCTGCTCCACGGTGAAGCTGATATGTTGCATACTCCGCCCAGTCTGCTTCACCGTGATATCACTACTACACACTCCTCGCAGGCAGATGGTGCTGTAGAGTACAATCAAACACGGTGTTAAGTGTTCACCATCAAAAGTAGACTAGATTGGTACAGTTCTCTCAGGATGAGCAGGAGTGAAGAAATTAGCATGGTAAGAGGAAGTAATTAGTGGATAGAACAGCAGTGGCTGATTATGACTGATTATAAGTTTTGCTTACTGACTTGGAAGGTAAAACTTGCTTTGAAGCAAAAGTGATGGGAAAATACTGCATATTTATACAAATGAATATATGCATGACCTTGTATACATTAGTGAAGCATCTCCTGGTGTTAACTCCATGGATGCTGCTCATGTGATTTCTGTCATTCCCTCCGCATGCCCCATTGCTGTCCTCGTCTCTTTCACGCTCCCCCGACACACTCTCTTTCACGCGCGCTCTCCCCCCCCACACCGTTTCATTTCCTAATTTGTGCTCTTTCTCCTCTTTTCTTCCCTTAAATGGAACTTGGGAAAGGGACTGTATAGTTGGACTTTACTGGTCTCTGGTCGTGTTTGGGATCAGGCAGATATGGGGGTGAAAATACAGCCTAGGTTTCATAATTGCTTTGAGGTGGCAGATTGATAGGTGAGATTAGTACCAGTTACAAGAAAAGGATCCACCTCTGGCCACAGTGCAGTTGCAGTTGTGGGAGATGAAGGTGAGTAGAGGTGCAGCCATCAAAAGTGCTTAGTGAATGAGAGGGGTTGTGCATGGCCGGTATCTGACCAAGACATTTTCGAAAGCAATGAAAGAGGTTAGTCTGTAATTGTGCAGCACAGATGTAAATATGGTCTTAAGTAAGCCGATCTGTTTTCTTGATATTCAATTTGTGTTGTAGGCAAACTATAAACGAAAAGCAGAGATGCCAACCAAAGAATTTTAAATCCCCATTTAATTGGATCAAGACAGCCTATTTTTGACCAATAAGATAAACTTGCATTTGTATAGACCCTCTTGTGACCACAGCCAATTAATAACTTCTGAGTAGAATCATTTTTTGGCAAATGCAACCAACTTGTATATACCGAACTCTCTCTCTCAGTAATGAAATCATTGCAAGACATTGTTTTCAGTGGTGTTTACTTAGCAGCAAATATTCCCTCCGAGGCTACCTCCTTGCTCTTTCTTTTTGAAATAATATTGTGGGCTTTATTTTAACCTCTACCCAGAGAGAAAAAGTGCCTTGGTTTAATGTTCTCTAACTGTACTGTGGTCTAATGTTGAACTCCCATGGTCTAGCAGGGTACTGCTGTTCTGTATTTTCTCGGCGTTGTATTGGGACTTCTTTGTGTGTGCACATTGCAAAGTATCTTTATCCTGGATAGTATATTATTGTGTAACGAATAATACAATGATTTGATGAATTTTGGGTTTATTATTTAAATTAATGTTGGAAATGCAAGTTATTAATTTATAATTGATTTTTAGCCCATTGGTTTAATTCTTTTTTAAAAAAAAAGATAATATAAGATCATCAACATGAAATGTTAACTATTTTTGCGTGCCTGTAGAAGCTGTCTGACCTGGGTATTTCCAGTTTTTATTTCCAGCATTGATAGTATTTTACTTTTTGATTCATGTATTTGTGTATAGCTTTCTGGGCCAAGCCATGGTGGGTTTATCAAAGTGGAATTGTTATTACCTATATCAGAGAAATTGATCCAGCAGAAACTGTAAGAATTTTGTTGAGCAGGAACAAAGTGGGGATCTACCTAGTGCCTCCCACAGTGCTAATATTACCTGACTATACCAGATGTTACTACCTTTGGGAAGTCACTCTTCCCTTGATGTGTAGATTTGCTTTGAAAGCAGATCTGCCGAAGAGGCTAATTAAAAGAAGCATGTGTTGTGATTAGCAGACGCCATTGCCAGACTACCTACATTTAGCTGTTATCCAGCAACCATGTTTGCATTGGCAGTTGTATCCAGAAGGACTGCAGGGTTAGTTTTGGGAGCTGCTAGCAGTAGTACTGTTTGTGGTTACTAAAGTTACACAACCTTTTTGTCCTCCTCCTAGGTTGGCCAGTGATGTGTGAAACAAGACACAATTTCCAGTTCTGATGTGATTGCATTGGGAGTAAATCGTGCTCAAACTTCCCATAGTTCAACAGTCTTCTTGATATTGATGCTCCTCCTCATAATATGTCAGAAGCAATTACTGCTCATCACCTTTAACCTAGCATTGCTTCCTTCTGCTTATTAGTGTTGAGCTGTTGCGAATATTGGTGCTCGAGAAGGGTGCAGACTGATCTGTAAGCAGTTTCTATTGGGTGTGGTTCCAAAACTGCAGGCACAAATATTAAAAGTGCAGTGTCTGAGGGACATTTTCCATGGCAACTCATTAAATGTGCTGGGTCTGTATTCCTGACTTTTAAATTTGTGAGAATTACTGAATAAGTTATTGCATGGAAGATGGTGATCTGGTCCTTTTCTACATGTATCTGCATGTTTAAAGCATAGTATTATGTCCTAGGCCCTATGATCTTCACCTACTCAATTGCCTACCCTTAAAAATAAACAGGGATGTTCATTGTGTTTATAGTATTCAGTACGATTTTCAACTCCTCAGATAACGAGCAGTCTGTGCACACCAGTATCAAGATCTGGGCAATATTCGGATATTGACAGATATGTGACCAGTGGCACTTGTGCAACAAAATTGCCGGGTAATGGCCATCTCCAACACGAGAATCTAAACCTCTTCCCTTGACATTCAACAGCATTGCCATTATTGAATCTCCCACTATCCACCTCCCCTGAAGCTACCTAACAGTACTGGCCATATAAATGCTGACTGCTAGAGATGGTTAAAGACTGGGAACTCTGCAGTGTGTATCTTGCCATCTGACTGCCAAAACTTTTATCGCCATTGTTTTAAAGATTCCCTTATTGTCCATTGGTAGTTGTCCTTGAGAAGGTGGAGGTGAGCTGCCTCCTTCAACCGCTGCAGTTTATTTGGTGTAGATGTACCATAGTTCCATTAGGGAGGGAGTTGGACCATTTTAACCACTTAGAAAACGCATCTAAGAGTGTGATGAAAGATTTTCCACTTGTCTGATGGGCACATCTCCAACAACACTTGAGAAGCTTGCCACTGTCCAGCACAATGAGGTCCATTTGATCAGTATACCATCCATGCCTTTAAAGGTTCCTTACCTCCATGTTGCTACAGTAGCAGCAGTGTGTACAATCTACAAGTTGGACAGTAGCTCTCTGTGAAGTACTTAGCTGAGTGTATCTTTGAAATCTGTGATGCACCATTTTGTGCAGAGAAATTTTCTTGATCTTGCTTTGTTTCCATAAAGACTTTCAAACAAAGTTGACTTGCTGATTATGTGTTAACTATGACTTGTTCAGTATTTTTCATAAAATATAGTAAACCTCTTTGCTAAAGTTTACTATTTATTATTATTTTGGAATTAAGACAGTGTGCTTGAGGTTTGTAAATGAAACCAGTCCCTTGTTTTACTATTTAAATTTGTTTCAGTTTGAGGTTTTCTTGAAGTAAAGACCGTTGTTTCAAAATATGGGGTTGACCATTTAGCATTTGAGAAATTTTGCCACTCTTTCCAATTCCTTGATCTAGAGGACTAAGAATTCTTAGTGGATGAGTAGGTTCAAGATTCAGATTGAGATTTTTGGACACACTTTAAGGGCTCATGGGATATATGAACAGGCTGGGAAAGTAGAAGATCTTATTGAATGATGCTTGCTGAGACTGTATGCCTCCAACTGCTCACAAAGCTCGTATTCTTGTTCTTTTTGATAAAACATTCTGCATCTATCATTGGGTGAAATTGAACTTGTCTGGCTCATCGGTTCACCCTTTGCTGTGCTGCAATCTCAATTACTTCCTGAGTATGTGATGTTTAATTACATTGATTGTGGAGTTGCCTTAGTTTACTGGGTACAGAAAATAATTAGAAGTTGAAAGAACTGTGGATGCTGTAAATTGGGAACAAAAACAGATTGTTGGAAAAGCTCAGCAGATCTGGCAGTATCTGTGGAGAGAATTCAGTGTCAACATTTTTGGTTCAGTGACACTTCCTCAGAACTCAATGGGATGGAATTTGTCAAACATGTCCAAGAAAGTTTCCTAAATCAATATGTAGAGGGCCCTACTGAGGTGTAATACTGGACCTCCTCTTAGGAAACGAGGTCAGGCAAGTGACTGAAATGTCAGTCAGAGTGTCCTTTGGGTCCAGTGATCATAACTCTTACTTTTAACACAGTTATGGAGAAGGATAGGTCAGGTCCACAGATTAAGGTGCTAAACTGGAGCAGGGCCAATTTTAGGGCTATTAGATAGGATCTAGCAGTGTTTGATTGGGTGAGTCTGTTTGAAGGAAAAGGGACAAACCTGGCAAATGGGAGGCTTTTAAAAGTGTGATATCAACAGTCCAGGGACAATATGTCCCTGTTACAGTGAAGGGAAAAGGTGGCAGGTTAAGGGATTCCTAGCTGACAAGGGATATTGAGGCTCTGGTCACGAAAAATAAGAAGCCATACATTGGGTTTAAGCTATTATGCTCAAGTGAATCCCTAGATGACAATAAAAAGTGTAGGAGCACTCAAGAGGGTAATCAGAAGATCAAAAAGAGGGTATGAGATGGATCTGGCAGATAAGATTAAAGATAATTCCAAGAGGCTCTATAGCTATATTAAGAGTAAAAGGATGGCTAGGGAGAGAATAGGTTGCCTTAAAGATCAGCATGGCTGTTTGTGTGGAGCCACGGCAGGAGATGGGGGAGATTTTTACTGAATATTTCTCCCCGGTGTTTACTGAGGAGAGAATCATGGATACTGAGGATATAAGGGAAACAAGTGGGCATGTTTTGAACTGCATACATATTATTAGAGAGGAGGGGTTTTCAGCCTTAGATTGCATTAAGGTTGATAAATCCCCTGGGCATGTCCTTCGTCGGATATTGTGGGAGGCTAGGGAAGAAATTGCAGACGCCCATGCAGAGATTTTTGCTTCATCTTCAGCCACCGGTGAAGTTCTGGAGACTGAAGGGTGACCTAATGTTCCATTGTTTGTTTAAGAAAGGTAGCAAAGACAAGCTAGGAAACTACAGTCCAGTGAGCCTGACATCAGTGTTAAGTTATTGGAGAGGATACTGAAGGACAGGATCAACCAACATTTGGATAGTCAAGGTCTGATTAGGGATAGTCAACATGGATTTGTGCGTGGGAAGTCTTGTCTGACACATCTGAGTTTTATGAAGAGGTAACCAAGAGGATGGATGAGGGTGGGGCAGTGGATGTTGTCTGTATGGACTTTAGTAAGGCCTTTGACAAGGTCCCATACGATAGGCTAGTCTTGAAGGTTAGGTTGCATGGGATCCAGGGAGAGCTGGCTAACTTAGTTCAAAATTGGCTCGATGGTAGGAAGCAGAGGGTGCTGGTTGAAGGTTGTTCCTCAGACTGGAAGCCGGTGTCTAGTGTTCTGCCACAGGGGTTGGTGCTGGGACCTTTGTTATTTGTTATTTATATAAATGATCTGGATGTTAACGTACAAAGCATGATTAGTAAGTTTGCGAATGATACAAAATTAGGAGGTATCGTTGATAGCGAGGAAAATGATCAAAAATTAGAGGAATCTGGATCAAATGGGGAAGTGGCTGAGGATTGGCAAATGAAATTCAATATAAGTGTGAGGTGTTGCACTTTGGAAAGTCAAACCAATGTAGGACTTATACAGTAAATGGTAAGGTCCTGAGGAGTGTTGTGGAAGAGAGAGACCTAGGAGTACAAGTACATAGTTTGTTGAAAGCGGCATTGCATGTGTACAGGGTGGTGAAGAAGGCATTTAGCATGCTGGACTTCATCGGTTGAGGCATCGAGTGTAGGAGTTGGGATGTTGTGTTACAGTTGTGTAGGTCGTTGGTGAGGCTGTGCTTGGAGTATTATATACAGTTTTGGTCACCTTGTTATAGGAAAGACATAGTTAAGCTGGAAAGTGCGCAAAGAATTATGCAATGATATTGCCACGGCTAGTAGACCTGAGTTAGAGGGAGAGGTTGGCCAGGATAGGATTTTATTCCTTGGAACATAGGAGAATGAGGAGTGACTTTATTGAGGTGTATAAAATCATGAGAATAGGTAGGATGTATGCATATATTCTTTCCCAGGGATGGGGAATTGAAAACTAGAGGGCATAGGTTTAAGAAGGACCTGAGGGGCGACAACTTAATGCAGAGAGTGGTGCATATATGAAATGGGCTGCCAGAGAGTGTGGTTGAGGCAGGTACAATAGCAACATTTAAAAAGCGTTTGGATAAGTACATGGCTGGGAAGGGTTTAGAGGGATATGGACCAAATGTGGGCGATTGAACAAGCTGAGTGGGCACCATGGTCCAGTTTGAGCCAAAGGGCCTGTTTCCATGCTGTATTACTCTATGACTCTACGATGAATTAGTTTACATTATTCCCTCAAGTTTATTCTTTTCATTTGAAGAATACCTTATCCTCTATGTGGCATGAAGTCCACAACAAATAATTTAGGGAAAAATTTTTCTTCCAGAATCATCTGGTCCTTTGGAAAAGAGATTTTTAATCATACTGAGTAATATAAATTAAATGATTTGGCAACTGTTATTTCTCGAATGTTCATGTTTTAACTGTGAGTGTTGGAAATTGTTCTATCTTGGAATATGCTGACAATAAGAAGGCTATTGATATTTAAATGTACACTGTGTAATCTTTATTTGTGCATTATAGCCTAAATTAGATTATAATTTAGATCTCTTTATAAAAGTTTTTATGATTTTGCTAAACACATTAAAATACTTTTCTCCTGTTTTAGGATAACCCTCCATATGACAAAGGAGCTTTCAGGATTGAAATAAGCTTTCCATCAGAATATCCTTTCAAACCACCTAAAATTACTTTCAAGACAAAGATCTATCATCCCAACATTGATGAAAAAGGGCAAGTTTGTCTCCCAGTCATTAGTGCTGAAAACTGGAAACCAGCAACCAAAACTGACCAAGGTGAGTGTTCTAGTCTTTGCTCATAACATGATCCCTCCATACCAGGGATCATCCTATTGAACTTTATCTGAACAGACTCTGAGTCATACAGCACGGAAACCAACCCTTTGGTCCAACTCATCCATGTCGACCAGACATCCCAATCTGACCTAGTCCTGTTTGCCAGCATTTGGCCCATGTTCCTTTAAACCTTTGCTATTCATATATCCATCCAGGTGCCTTTTAAATGTTGTATTTGTATACCGCCACCACTTATTTTGGAAGCTCGTTCAATACAGGCACCACCCTCTATGTGAAAAAGTTATTTCTCAGGTGCTTTCCCTTCTCACCTTAAACCTACTCTCTCTAGTCTTTTACTGCCACACCCTTGGGAAAAGACCTTGGCTAATCACCCTATCCATGTCCCTCCTGATTTTATAAACCTCTATAAGGTCACCCCTCAGCCTCTGATGCTCCAGGCAAAACAGCACTTTCAAGTTTCACAACATCCTCCCTATAGCAGGGAGACCAGAATTGTACGCACTATTCCAATAGTAGCCTAACCAAAGCCCTGTACAGCTGCAACATGACCTCTCAACTCCTGTACTCAATGCCCTGACCAATAAAGGCAAGCATACCAAACGCCGCCTTCACTATCCTTTTTATCTGTGACTCCACTTTCGAGGTACTATGAACCTGCACTCCCAGGCCTCTTTGCTCAGCAGCACTCCCCAGGACCTTACTATTAAGTGTATAAGTCCTGCCCTGGTTTGCCTTACCAAAATGCATCACCTCACATTTATCTAATGTAAACTCTATCTGCCACTCTTCAGCCCATTGGCCAGTCTGAACAAGGTCCTTTTGTATTCTGAGATAATCTTCACTGTCCACTACACCTATTTTGGTGTTGTCTGCAAACTTACTAACCATACCGCCTTTATTTACATACAAATCATTTATATAAACTCCAGTGAAATGATGCCATTCCTTGAATTAGGGGACCAAAACCGCTTTTAGTACTGTAGATGCAGTCTCACCAGCACATTGTATAGTTGCAGTAACTCTTCCCTACGCCAATCCTTTGAAATAAAGGCCAGCATTCCATTAGCTGCCTTGATCACCTGCAGCACCTTGTGCCTGCATTCTGTGCTTCATGCACAAGTACCCCCAAGTGTCTTTGTATTGCAGCTTTCTGCTGTTTTTCTCCATTTAAATAATACTCATTCTTCTGTTCTCCCTTCCAACTTCACAATTGCACACGTAATCTGTCGATATCTCTCTCCGAACGGTTTGAATCCCTCTCAATTTACCTTTCTACCTAATTTTGTATCATTTGCAAATTTGGCCACAGTACATTGGCTTCCTTCCTCCAAGTCATTATATTGTAAACAGGTGTGGTCCCAGCAGTGATCCCTGTGGAACCCAGCTGGCTACAGGTTGACAATCAGAAAAGTAACTCCTTACCCCAATTGCTGTTTCCTGCCAGTTAACCAATTCTCCATCCATGCCGGTGTACTCCCTCCAACAGCACGGACTGTTATCTGAATCGGTGGCATTCGTGAAATTAACCCAGCACTTAACATGTTTTGTTCTAATTGGGATTGGCCTTCTGAAGAATTGCATCTGTTCATTGAAAGCAGAGTAAAGTAATATGTTGAAGTTATTTAGTATTTTTTATGAAACTGCGGCTTTGAAACTTGAACTTCTTTTTGAAAAGTAATAAATTCTACTCTTGCAACATGAAATTCCCTTTCAGTTTAAGTGAGATGGCAAAAAAAAGGGGAAGAGGAAGGGGGAATACTGTTTAAAATATCAGTAGGAGTTTTAGAAACCAGAAACCATTATTGAACATGTACTGAACGTTTAAACCCAAGAACATGCTGAATGTTGCTGAACTTGAATGCTTTGTCTGTATTCAAAACTTGAGTGCTGGTAAAAAGAAAAAGCCAGGCTTATGAGGACTTCTTGACCGTTAGTTTTCTTATAAAGGGGTACAGTTGTCACGTCTTGACAGAGCTCCATGGTTGCCATTGCTGCTTTAGAATTCGCAACCTTAAAATTTCAATTTGAGGCCTCATTTGGGGTTCTGATCTCCATTTTGGTAAATCCTGGTGTAAACACATCAACTAACTGGTCACTGCTGATGTTTGTGCTCCATTTAACCCTCCCACTGCTTTACTTTTCTAACCTAGTCGGAATATTTTTTTACATTTTATTCTTTTCTTTGTCATTGTCTAACTTTTTTCCTTAAAGGGGCTCTGCACTGTTTGCCTCAACTATGTCATTTGGTAGTAAACTCCATGTTCTCACTGCTACCTGGGCAATGAAGTTTCCCCTGAATCTTTTATTGGATTTATTACTGACTAACTTGCATTTATAGCCTCTAGTTTTGGATTTCTTCAAATTTAAACATCTTAAAGACCTTGATCAAGTCACCCCACAAACAACTTTTTGAAAGAGAGTTATAATTTTCAGTTTTGGTGTCCTGGTAAATCTTTTTGCACCTTTTCTGGTACTTTGCTTTTTTTTGTAATATAGAAGATAGAACTGTTCAGTGTTCTAATGATAAAAGTTTATTTATGGTTTTAATACAACTTTATAACAACCTCCCACTTTATAATTCTGTTCCTTTAGAAATAAAACCCAGTGCTTTTGCTTGTACATTTTTTATGACCATGTTAATTTGCATTGCTGCTTGTATAATTTTGTTAATACATGCATGTTAATTATTTGTTCCATGGGGGTTTATCAGTCCATCTGGCTGGGCAGTTGGTAATGCAGAGTGACTCTAACAGTGTGGGTTCATTTCCCACGCTGACTCATGTTACCATGAAAGTCCCACCTTCTTAACCTTGCTTCTTGCCTGAGACATGGTGACCATAAGATTAAACCACCACTAGTCGTGTCTCTCTAACGAGAGATCAGTCCTGTGGTCCAGTAAGCCGATGGTAACTTTCCCTATCTGTTCCATCCAGGTGCATTATTCGTGGAGTACGTGGTCTTCGTCCTTCCTCTAAAATGCACCACCTTGCACTTGCATGTATTGAAATTTAATTGTTACTTACTTGACCGTAATCTGAGAGCACTTGCTCCAGATGAATGTTAAAGGTTTCCATTTTTACCAGGTAGCTTGTATCAATTAGAATTAGGTTTTATTGTCGCATGTGCAGGGATGCATGAGCATAGTGGAAAGTGTACAAAGTCGCCATTTCCGGCACCACCTTAAGTACAAAGGTGCCAAGGTACAAAATCTTACATATAAACTAGAAAAATAAATAAAGTTAGTTTAAAAGTTTGGCATTACAGTTCTTCTGAAGCAAAGAAAAGAAAAAATAAAAGCGTACGGTTCAGACGAGTCTGCACTGACCACGCTGGGCTTCACCTCAAACACCTAGTTTGATGTTACTTCAGGAGGTGAATAATATTAACCATAGCAGATTCATTTAACATTTCAGTTGATTTTAATTTGTATATCAAACGTAGGAATAAGAAAATAGTATTATCGAAATGGGGTCAGGGAAAGTCCGGGAGGGCCAGATAAAAAAGACATTAGGATACAATAAAGTCTATATTATAGTAATGATAATAAGATAAAACTAAAAGCTGTATAACTGTGCATAACCTTCATATTGAGAATACCCACCATAATGTTGTGTGGCACCGTCACTGCAAATGGGGCAGACTTCGAACAGATCTAGCAACTCAAGACTGACATCCATGAGGGGCTGTGGGCCATCAACAGCAGTAGCGTCATATTCTAAAACAATCTGCAACCTCATGGCCTGGCATATCTGCCACTGAACCATTGCTAACAAGCCAGGTGATCAACCCTGGTTCAACCGGGCTAGAAAACAAGAGCACAGATGTACTACTTAGGCTGTATAAGGCTCTGGTCGGACCACATTTGGATTATTATGAGCAGTTTTGGGCCTTCTATCTAAGGAATGATGTGCTGGTGTTGGAGGGGGTCCAGAAGAGGTTTACAGGAATGATCCTGAGGATGAAGGTCATCTTAAGGTGTTTAGAAGGATGACGGAGGATCTGATTGAAACTTAGAGAATACTGAAAGGCCTGGATAGAGTGGATGTGGAGATGATGTCTCCACTAATAGGAGAGACTAGCACCTGGAGGTTGGGGGGCACAACCCGAGGGTGAAGGGGTAATCCTTTAGAACTGAGATGAGGAATTTCTTCAGCCATAGGTTGGTGACTGTGTGGAACTCATTGCCACAGAGGTCTGTGGAGGCCAAGTCATTGGCTGTATTTAAGACAGATACTTAGGTTCTTGATTAGTAAGGGGATCAACGGATATAGGGAGAAGGTAGGAGAATGGGTTGAGAAAAGTATCAGCCACGATCGAATGTTGGGGCAGACTCAAAGGGCTGAGGCCTAACTCTGCTGCTATATCTTCTGGTCTTCTGGTCAATGGACAGTGAAGGAGGGCATGGCAGGAGCAGCATCAGGTGTACCTAAAAATGTGTCAACATGCTGAAGCTACCAAACAGGGCTGCTTGAGTGCCAAGCAACATAAGTGACAGAGCTCAGTGATCCCACAACTAACGGATCAGATTCAAGCACCGCAGTCCTGCCACATCTAACAGTGAATGGTGGTGGATAAGTAATCAACTCACTGGAGGAAGAGGATGCACAAATATCTCCATCCTTGATGATGGAGGACCCCAGCAGGTCAGAGCAAAAGATAAGGCTGAAGCATTCGCAGCAATCTTCAGCCGCAAGTGCCAAGTGGGTGATCTATCTCTCCTTACTCCAGTGGTGCCTAGCAACACAGATGCCAGTCTTCAGCCAATTTGATTCACTCCGTGATATCAAGAAATGATTGGAGGCACTGGATACTGCAAAGGCTATGCACCCTGACAACATTTCGACAACAGTTAGGAAGACTTGTTGTCCAAAATTTTGCTGCTATCCTAGCCAAGCTGTTCTGGTACACTTACAACACTGGCGTCTACCTGTCAAAGTAGAAGATTGGCCAGATATGCCCTGTCCACAAAAAGCTCGACAAATCCAACCCGCCCAATCGGTCGACTCGCACTCATCAGTGTTGGAAGATATCCTCAACAGGGCTATCAATCAGCACCTGCTCAGTGATGCCCAGTTTGGGTTTTGCCAGGGCCACTCGGCTCCTGACCTCATTACAATGTTGGTTCAAACATGGACAAAAAGCTGAATTCCAGCGGTGAGGTGAGAGTGACTGTCCTTGCTATCAAGGCTGCATTTGACTGAGTTTGACATCAAGAAACCCTAACAAAACTGGAATCAATGGGTACTGGGGACAAACTCTGTCAGTTGGAGTCATAGCTGATGCATAGAAAGATTGTTGGTGGTCAGTCAGTTCAGCGCCAGGACATTTCTGCAGGAGTTCCTTACGGTAGTGTTCTAGGCCCAACTCTATTCAGCTGCTTCATGACTTCCTCCCTATCATAAGGCCAGAAGTGGGGACGTTTGCCAATAATTGCAAAATGTTGAGACATCATTCGGATCTCTTCAGCTACTGAGGCAGTCTGTGTTCAAATGCAGAAAAATCTAGTAAATATCCAGGCTTGGGTAGAAAAGTGGAAAGTAATATTTACACGACAAACATACCAGGCAATGACCATCTCCAATAAAAGACAATCTAATCACTGTTGCTTGACATTCACTGGCATTGGTATTACCATCACAGAGTTGTTTGTTTTTTGTTTTTAAAGTCTCCCATTTTCAACATCCTTGGAGTTACCGTTGCCCAGAAACACAGCTAGACTCATCATGTAAACACAGTGGCTCTAAGTGCAGGTCAGGGGCTCAGAATACACTAGGAGTAACTTCCCTCCTAACTCCCCAGAGCATGTCCACCATCTGCAAGGCACAAGTCAGGAACAGGATGAATACTCCCCACTTGCCTGGATGAGTGCAGCTCCAACAACTCTCAAAAAGCTTGACCCCACCACCATCCAGGACAAAGGAGGTGGCTTGATTGGCACCACATCCCCATGTGCTTGCTTATTTTACCACTGATGGTCAGTAACAGCAGTGTGTACTATCTACAAGATTTACTGCACAAATTCACCAAAAATCCATTGACAGCACCTTTTCAAAACCACAACAGTTGCTACTTAGAAGGACAAGGGCAGCAGATATATGGGAACGCTTTCACTTGTAAGTTCCCCTCCAAGCCCACTCACCATTCTGACTTGAAAGTATATCACTGTTCCTTCACTGTCACTGGGTCAAAATCCTGGAATTCGCTCCTGAACATTGTGGGTCAACCTTCAGCACATGGACTATAGCGGTTCAAGAAGGCAGCTCACCACCAACTTCTCAAGGGTGACTAGGCACGGGCAACAAATGTTAGCCAGTCAGTGACACCCATGTCCCACGAATGGGGAGATATTTGAAAAAAAAAGCCTAGATGAAGTTCATCGCTGTTTTTGAGATCATTTCTTAAAAGCAGCATGTCCTGGAACCAACCAGAGATTGGGATATATTAAACTTGATAGTGTAAAGTGACTGAATTAATGACCTCTGAGTTAAGATACCCAAAGTAACAGTAACCACCAGCTTCTTGAATTTTATATCCAGTTTGAAATGGAGATTACTGGGGTGAAGACTGTTATTTCAAATCTAAATGTGGGCAACTATCTAGACTTAAAGCTGAGTTAACTGAAGTGAACGTGCATGCTAAGCTAGGAGATAGGTCTATAGGGAGACAGTGGCAACATTTAAGGGGATATTTCGGAATAAAAGCATATTGCAACTTATACGGAAGGTAACGAAATGGTTGATGAAATGAACCAATACTCTGCTCCTGTCTTCATTATAGAGGATACAAAATCATTCCAGTAATAGCTGTAAATCAGGAGATGGAAGAGAGAGAGAGGAATGTAGCAAAGTTACAGTCAAATGTTACTAATCAAACTGATGAAAGCTCCAGGCTGACAAGTCTCCGGGTCCATATGGATTTCATCCTCGAATCTTGAGGTTGCTAATGAGGTAGTAGATATATTTGTGTTTTATTTTCAACATTCCTTTCATTCAGGAAAGCTTCCATTAGATTTAAAAGTAGCAAATATAATCCCTCTATTCAGGAAGGGAGGGAAACAAACAAAAACAGTAAACTAAAGGCCAGTTAGCTTGATGTCTGTCATGGGAAAGGAGTGAGAGTCGACTATTCAAGAGACTATATTTGTGCACTTAAAAAACCTCAAGGTAATTGGGAGGAATCGGCACCGTTTTAAAAAGGGAAATCTTGTTTAACCAATTCATCTCTGATTGAGATGCACAAAATTGAGAGGCACGGCCAGAGTTGATAGAAAGCAGCCCTTCCCCTTAGTGGAAGGCCACAACAAGAAGCACACTTTTAAAGTGAAAGACAGGAGGTTGAGAGGGGATTGGAAGGGAGAGTGTTCCATCCAGAGCGTGGTGGAATGTGCTGTCTGGGTGTGTAGTTGAGGTGGTTAACCTTAATCTTTAAATAATGCTTGGTTGAGCACCTGTATCATGTTTAAAACTATGGGACTGCTGTAGGTAGTAGTGTACTTTTGGTGTTCAGACACCATTGGTCGAAGTGCCTGTTATATACTGTGATTCTGTTGTCCATTTAATGAGATACCAATTCAAAGGTTATGGTGGAAAATAAAAGGTAGGTGGGAGCGTTTTAGTATGATAAAAGTTGGTTGGTTGGCAGACATATACATGTTTAAACCAGCCTTTAATTGGCAGGATGTGAAAAGTGGGGTCCAGCAAGAGTCTATGCTGGATCTGACCTTACAATTTACTTTAATAACTTGGTCGAGGGGAGCAAAGGCTTGGTAGTTAAATTTCTCGATGACACTAAGCAAGGTCCTCCACATCGTGCCTAAGAAAGGAAGGGAAGTATTCTTTGAAGCAGAAAGTTACATGGACAGTGCAGATGGGTTGACTGAGTGGGCAAAAGCCTGGCTAATGGAGTGTAGTGTCAGAATTGTTCACCTTAGCAGAAGGAACGGAAAAAAGCAAAGTAATTATTTAACAGAGAATGACTGCAGAATTCTGAGGTGCAGCGGGATTTAGGTATTCTCGTGCACGATTCTAAAAAGTTACTGTGCAGGTACAGCACGTAATCAAGAAGGCTAGTAGGGTGCAACTTTCATTACAGTTGTAACTGTATCTGCATCTTCCACTTTCTCTGGCATTTCATTCCACACACACCATACTGTGTAAACAAAAAAAAAGTTGCACAAAGTGTCCTTTTTTAAAATCTTTCTCCTCTCCATAAAAATATGTCCCCTAGTTTTGAAATCCACCCCCCACCCTAGCAGAAAGACCCTTGCCATTCACCTTATCTATACCCTTCATGATTTTATAAACCTCAATAAGGTCACCCCTCAACCTCCTCCACTCCAGTGAAAAAAGTCCCAGTCTTTCGGGTCTTTTTTTTTTATCTCAAACCCTCCATTCCCAGCAACATTCCTAGTCCATCTTTTCTGAACCCCCTCCAGTTTAATAATATCCTTCCTATAACAGGTGACCAGAACGGCACTCCAGAAGAGGCTTCACCAATGTCCTATACAACCTAAACATAATATCCCAACTCCTGGACTCAAAGGTCTGAACAATGAAGGCAAGCATGCTAAATGTCTTCTTAACCACCCTGTGTGCCTGTGATGCAAATTTCAAAGAATTATGTACCAGAACCCATGGGGCTGTCTGTTTGACAACACTACCCAGGGCCCTACCGGTAATTGTATAATCCTGTCCTTGTTTGTGTTACTAAAATGCAATACCTCACATGTATCCAAAATAAATCCATCTGCTACTCCTCAGCCTATTGACCCTGTGCATCAAGATCTCTTTGTAATCTTAGATAATTTTCTTCAATGTCCATTATACCACCAATTTTGGTGTCATCTGCAAACTTCCTAACCATGCTGCCTATAGTCGCATCCAAATCATTTTTGTATAAATGACAAATACAAATGGACCCAGTACCAATCCCTGTGGAACGCCACTGGTCACAGGCCTCCAGTCTGAAAAATGACACTCAACTAACACCCTTTGTCTCCTACCATAAAGCCAATTTTGAATCCAATTGGCAAGCTCACCTGAATCCCATGTGATCTAACTTTACTAAGTCTACCATGTGGAACTTTGTCAAAGGATTTACTAACAACCAAGTAAACATTAGCATTACTACTCCGCCGTTATGAATCTTTTTGATTACTTCATTAAAAGACTCAGTCAAGTTTTTGTGAAGAAAACTGTCTCACAAAACCATGTTGACTATCCCTAATCAATCCTTGCCTCTCCAAACGCACGTAAATCCTATCTTTCAGAATCCTCTTCGACAACTTAACCACCACTGATGTCACATCACATCCTATGAAAATTTCTTAGTTGAGCTTGGCATAAAATAAGTTATTGTTAGAGCGAATTGATTCCCTTTGAGAACCAATAAAGTAGAATAGTTTCAGAATAAGCATTGACAAAAGTTTTGTTTTCAACTCTCTTCAATTCCGTGAACCTAATGTTATGATCAATGGTCGATTAAATGTCCCATTTTCAAGTTGCTTATCTGTTCCAAATCATTTTTCAGTGTCAACTTCTGACAGTGAAATTTGCAACAAAGCATGGGAAATTGTTCAAGGTAGATGTCTTGTTTTGGGTTGACAGAGGGATTAGCTGTTTAACACAATGTGGAGCTGGAGGAACACAGGCCAGGCAGTATCAGAGGAGCAGGAAAGTTGACGTTTTGGGTCGGGACCCTTCATAAATTTCCTGCTCCTCTGCTGCCTGGCCTGCTGTGTTCCTCCAGCATTCCTGCTATCTCCGATTAGCTATTTAATATGTTGCTATTGCACAGATCCTATTTAGAGTATCATGTGACTTTGCTGTCTAGGCATCATCTGAATATTACTGACCTGGAGAGGAATAGAAACAAGCAACCATGATGATTTTAGAATCTGGAATCTTAAGTTAGAAGTTGGTAATGTTGTTCTTCAAAAAGAGAGCTTGGGGTGAACCCATTGGAGTGGGGGGGTGGATTCTCAGATTGTTTAAGAGGGTTGACACTTCCTTAGCTAGGCAAGTTTTATGCATTGTAGTCAAGTTGAAATACCAGGGAACAAATTGGAAATCCTTGTCAAGAATAAGGGAAAAGAACTTTTGTACCCTATTTTACATGGTGTTGAACTTACCATTGTAAATTTAAAAGTATCCCTACTGCCACCTCCTGTAGCATTGTCTAAATTAGCTTCTTGCCTAGTCCGTCTGATGAAACGGCCTTCCATGTCTTTTCTATCTACCAGATTTCACTATTACAAAGTTTCTCTGGCCATTCGCCACTCTTGATGATCATCGGCTCATCTGAAACTCTGGCCCACGTCCAATTCTGCATTAGCTGCAGCCTAACCGCCCCCCTATATATGTTACTATCTTATCCCCTAACATTTCAAATTAAAACAAAGAACGAAACAGCACAGGAACAGGCCCTTCAAGCCTGCGCCGACACATTTTGCTCTTCCATGCTAAAACTGACTTCACTTACAGGATCTGTGTTCCTCTATTCCTTCCTGTAGATGTTTTTGACTGGGTTCGTCTTGAATGTTGTTATTGTCTGTTTCCACCGTCACCTCTATTAATGTGTTCCAGGCAGTCACCACTCTTTGTGAAAAATGTGCCTTGCATATCTCTTATAAACATCCCTCCCCCCACCCACCCACCCTCCTTGAACCTGTGTCCCCTGGTAATTGACCCCTCCACCCTGGGAAAAAGGCTCATACTTTCCACTCTATTCATGCCACTCACAATCTTTTAAACTTCTATTAGGTCGCCCCGCAATCTCCTGCGCTCCAGTGAAAACAAACCCAGTCTATACAACCTTTCTTCATAACCTAAATCTCCTCTACCAGGCAACATTCTGGTAAACCTTTTCTGTACCCTCTCCAAAGCATTCACATCCTTCTGATAGTGGTGTGTCCAGAACTGTACGCAATATTCCAAGTGTGGCCTAATTGAATTTCTATAAAGCTGCAGCATAACTTGTCTATCCTTACACTCAATGCCCCTTCCAATGAAGGCAAGCATGCCATAAGCCTTTTGTACTACTTTACCTACCTGCGCTGCCTCCTTCAGCGATCTGTGGACCTGCACATCCAGATCCCTCTGCATATCAATACTCTGAAGAGTTCTGTCATTCACTGTATAATTTCCAACTGTACTTGACCTTCCAAAATGCATCACCACACATTTGTGTAGATTGAACTCCATCTGCTATTTTTCTGCCCATGCCTCCACCTGACCTATATCCTGCTGTATCCTCTGACAATTCTTCTCACTATTGTCAGCTCTGCCAATCTTTGTATCGTCAGCAAACATGCTAATTAGATCAGCCATGTTTTCCTCCAAATCATTTATGTAAATTGAAGATGTCCACTCTCTGGTTTGCATTTTTCACTTGCTTCCTTCTCTTTGTAATCTGCTACAGCCTTCCACTGTCTAGGACCTGTGCCATGATAGACGCTCTGAATGCCTCCACTGCCCTGTTAGGAACCAGCATTATCCCTTGTAACTTCTGAGTATTACTTTTCTTTGCCAGATAACTGTTAAGTCAATTATCAATAGCTTGCATTAATTTAATTTCATAACTCATTTGATGACACTTCACTGGAACATTATCAAAAAAAAATTGGACACCATGATGCGCAAGAGATATTAAAATATATGAAACTTTTGTAAAGCAAGAAAAAGAGCTTGATAAGCTTGAGCAGGGAATTGCAGACCCTTGGGTCTAGGGAGTTGAAGTAATGGCCACCAGAGGTGGATTGAATAAAAATGGGAATGCGCCAAAGGTCAGGATTGAAGGAATGCAGAGCTTTCAGAGAATCTTGGGACAAGAGAAGTTGACGGATTGGAGGTATTGAGATAATGGGTAATTTGAAAACTAGCATGAGATGGCTAAAGTCCATGTTGTTGAAGAGGAGGACAAGATTTAGGTCAGATTCTGTCTCAACATGCTTTATTTAGTTCTTGGGCAAGCATATTTATAATTATAGCTTTAAGCACAGACTTTGAGGCTGATCTTTGCCAATGTTGGTTTCTAAAAGTTTGGAAGATCGATCTGAGTTTGCAGCACTTAAAAGTCACTGAAGTAGCAGCCTATAGGGAGAATCTGGAATAGTGTTGTGTTTTAAAAAAAAAAAGCAAAACTGGGAGGCAGACTTTTTAATCATTTAACGTTTTCATTCCATGAAAGAATAGAAAACTTAATGGGCATGACCAACATTTATTGATGATCCCAAACTGCCAACGTGACTGGTGGTAGCGAGCTGGTGCCTTGAATCACTAGTCATGACTAGAGCCTGGATGTTATTTTGAGATATGCCTACAAGTTGAAGCACATGTTGTAATTTTCAAATCCACAATGTTTATTAGTTTTTAAACGCTAAACTTCAATTTTATTTTGTTTTGTTTTCAGTTATCCAGTCACTCATTGCACTTGTGAATGACCCACAGCCTGAGCATCCCCTAAGAGCTGACCTAGCTGAAGAATACTCTAAGGACCGTAAAAAATTCTTTAAGAATGCTGAAGAGTTTACAAAGAAATATGGAGAAAAGCGGCCAGTGGACTAAGACTTGTCATGCTGCCTTTCTGATTTCAGATTCTGGGCAGTACATTTGAAACACACCATCCAGCAGGACTCTGATGAACACATACAAGTGTCACCTTTGGTGTTTACTTGTGGCTGTTACTAACTTTCTACAGTTTTCATATAATCAGAAGTGGTTTAGATAATGACTGTTCAGATGGGATTAAAACTTTAAATAAGACAGTCTAGTTCTGCTTTCTAGTTTAAAAACACAAAATCACTGCTTTAATAAACAACTTTTCTCTCTCAATTCCATGAGTTCTTTTAACAGATGGTATTCTACCCTTGAGCTCAACAAGTAGGTTGCATTTTTTTGTCTTCAGCCTCCCCTTTTTTTTTCTCATTTTGATAATGTTATTTTCCAAACTGATGTCTTAGTGAAAAACAGCAAAATCTTGAAGGAGATTGATGAATATTGAAGCAATTTGTTTACTTTCTCTTAATGTTGCACTGTTTTGTGGGAAACCTGGTTGCAAATAGACCTGGCCTACAATGTGCTAAGAACATTGGAAAGGGAAAGATGCTCCGTTGCTGGAGAGAAAAAAGCAGCTTGTTCCCATGTAATTTAGCTTGTGTTACTATACATTGATGTTGACAAAATAGGAAGCCCATGGATTTGCATGTGATTAAATGTTGCAAACGGGATTAATTTTCTAAAGTTTTTTTTCTAGTGTTCTTTCTCCTTATTTACCTCTGAAATGATTTGTCGAGGATACATGCTGATTACATTCTGTCAGGCTGTATGACCCAAATGCTCACCTTATCTACATCACTTTTCACACACTTTGAAATTCACACTCATGTAAATCGTAAGTTAAACGCAATGCAAGGAGATTCAAAATGGCAATTGACTGCCACATTTTAAGTGCAACATGTTTGTCTGGAGCTGTTTATGGGTTAGGTGGTCTGTTTTAATCGTAAAGGAATTCAAAATTAGCAATAGGAATTTAAGATTAATGAAGTGATTGCATGAACAGATCGATACACCTGCATTTGCCTCCTGGCTACTGTTGAGAACTTTGCATTGCGAATGGCATTTGTTCTTTCTTCACTTATGATTTACTTTACTAATTTAATTTAATGTGATTCAGAAACTCTCTGCACTCCTGTGGAATCGATCCTGTGCATTCTGCTTCACTAGTTTAGATGTAGTGGTTACTTTGCAATAGCATTCGTAGAAATGGTTGGATTTTCTTAATCTTGCATCCAGCTTGGCTAATTTATGGAAGATGCTGAGCCACACCAACATGCTGCTTTTATGCAAATTTACATTGGTTAATCCAGCCTCTGAAGAGTGTTCACATTTTGCTCATTCCTTGGAGAGCTGAAAAGAAGTAACTGACGTCAGAGCTTTGTAACACGAGTAAAGATCTGGGATGTTTAATTTCAAGACACTGTCACACTCAAATGTAGTCAATCACTTTTAAATTAGGAATTGGAATTAGTTGAAGATGTCTGCTAGACAAATCTTTGACAATAAATTGACTGCTGGCAAAACTACTGCTGGTGTAATGTCTAATTAGAGCAATGTTGTCCAAAGAAAGTCATGTGCTGATTATCCTGATTTTTTTTTTTTTTTTTTCTTATCCATATTTCCATGTTTTAATATAGAAGAGAAATTAGAATGAAATTTGAGCATTAAAATAAGGGTATATGGAAGAATATTTACACTGCTGAAATGTGAGTTGGTTGAGGTTGGTCAAAATACATATTCTGGGCTATGTTTTTAAGTGGATTATTAGCTCTGAAATTGTATCCTATTTTGACTCGTGTACATTTTACCGCTGTTTAATCTACAGTATGATCTGTAAAACGGGAACAACTACCCTTTAAACCTAAGTACCCAATATCATTTTTTTAAGCAGTCGACATTAAATTTAGTCTGAATAAAGCTTAATTGTCTCAATTGGGTTTGTAAAGAAAATTGTGAATGATGCTGGACTTGACAAACTTCCAAGCACTTTGGGATTCAAATAAAACTTCATGCAGTGTATTACTGGACATCTGAGCACTTTCTCTCTTTTCTCATCTTTTCCCTTCCCTGACCCCACAGCTTTATTCAACCCTATATATTAGATCTATCATCCTACAATGAAACAATGCCATCAAAGTAATCTTGTTTAGATCTTGTTTGAGCTGACCAGGTTCAACGTAAAACAAGCAAGGTGATGTGCTTAGGATTGTCTGAAGGAAAAGGTTCGTGCAGAAACTTCACTACATGTGAAGTAGACAACTGACAAAAGAGCAAATTAACAATTTTTATTAGCTTTGGAGCATATTAAAATGTTTTTGAAATCATGGGAAGTAGTTTGGAATTGAACTTTTTCTGTTCTTATGTAGATGAAATGAAAAAGTCGTGACCCATCTATTAAATTGACAAAATGCATAAACTTTGGATGTTTTCTTTTTAGATTTATAACGAACAACTATTTAGGAAAACAAGATTTATGCTAACTGCAAACGTGACTGGGATGACTTTGAATGGCAACAGTCTCACTTTGGACTGCACTCAAGCTTTGTGTCAGTACATTGCTCAGCATCCATGACCTCATTCTACAAGACAGTGGAGGAACAAATAGTGGTATTACTGTGCAGTATTAGAGCTGCTTTAGAAAGATTGAGGTAACATCATTCAAACTTCTGGACAATTCTCACATCTGGCTGATTTCACTTTTAATGAACTTTCCCTACCGTATCTTTCTCTTAAAGTTTTGAACTGTTGGGAACATACTGTCCACATGTAAATCCATATCTTCATAGAGATCTCTCCTGAGACAGAAGAAGGTTGCAACAAGGTAGGAACCATGCAATTTTAAAGAATATCCCTGGTTGAATCTTGATTTAAAACTGCTGGTCTCCGTTCAGTGCCTCAAATAATTGCACAGGCACAAATTAAACCAACAAGTCATGACAATGTGCAGGATATGTCTTGTTAAATTTTATTTGATTTCCAACATAATATATTTTAATAAGGTAAAAACACTAGTTCAATTTGCTTCCCATTTCAAATAGATCAGGTTTCTTTTTCATGTGAAAACCTCCCATCGTTAGCATCTTTGCCTTCTTCTACAAACGATGACTTGATTTGACTTCCACAATTTACAGGCCACTGTTTTAATGAAGCACTGAATCTTGCAGAACCAGGTCAATTTCTAGTTTATTGTGAGATAACCTCTTAAATAATTAATTGCGGGCCTCAGTAACCCTCAGTTAAACAGGGGGTGGCAAGTCCTGGCCATGATTTCTGGCTAGTGACTCCTGCAGAAAGCTGTCGATATTTGGATGTTGAGTGTGAATGATAGGCTGTGGTGCCTTTTAAAATTTATAATGCTCAGGTGAAACTGTCTGCATGTGACAAAATACTAAGAAGAGATTGAAGGGGAGAATCAAATACAAACCCAACTTTTATCTTGTTAAATTTCCAAAGATTTTTTTTTTTGTGTACATAGTTGATTAAAGGCTACACTTTGCAATAATGATTCTGTGGTTAGACTGCTCACCAGTAAGTGTTGCTAAATCTGTCAATATTACTGTAGCTTTTGTATAATGTTATATAACCTTGCACTGTTTACATTTAAAAGCAGCATTTTGAAATTCTCCAAAGTATTATCTTGCCACATGATTATTGAAGTACCATACAGGGCCATTTGATAGTGCCGTTACCATGAACTAGATAATTGCAAATTTGCAAATCGAAGAAAAAACAGATCTGAACTAAAACCACAGCATGCTAAAGAGATTATTATGCAACAGTGTTGTATCCTCCTTTATAAAGATGACAATGAAATATCTTAATTTGCAAATTGGCAGCATTAGTAAGATTTTAATCTGTAAAAATGATCTGCCATGATCTCAACACCTAGCAAGACAGTGGATATTGTTTGGCACTTGGACTGGATACAGCTTCGCTTATTTTTTTTAAGTATTACCTAAAATTTTAAAAATCATTGTTTGTGTAGCCTTATGTGGGTGATATGTACAAAGACTATACTACTAGAGGAGAACAAACCTTTCTGTGGAAAGGTTCATCTATTGGCAGAAACAGGTACAAATGCATTTGAGGAAACTACAAACAGAAAAATAAATGCATAATCCAGGCAATCATGCTTATAGTGCAAAGCTTCCTGATCTATTTTGGTTGTGTACTTTCTAGTTTGCAAGTATTAATGCCATGAATTAGATAAGCATCTTACAAGAGCCAAATCATTAAATTTTATTTGACAATTCTATTAAGATTCATTTGAATGTTCTGTTACCTTTATACAACAGCACATTGTCTGGTATTTAAGTCAAAAGTCAGTCAAATCAAAACCGTTTTTTAAAAACCGCATACTTGAGTACAACCAATCAGCAGCCATCCAGACCTAGGATACTCTCCCGTCCACCTCACAGTTGTGAAATAACCTCGTGGGCAGCATAGACTGTAGTGTTTCAGGAATTTATGGGTGCAGTTATGTTTGTATTAGGACCGTCCAAACCATAAACTTTGCCAATAACTCTATGATGGATAACATAGTACTTTGCATCAAGGAACTAGAGACATACTCCAGTGCCCACAAATGCATGCTGTAATTGAGGCATTCAGAAAGGCATTGGATGATAATTTAGATAATGATGCTGTTCAGGGACATGGCGGGGGAAAAAGACAGGTGATTAGCAGTAGCTAACTGAACTTGTGCAGGCATGATGGGATGTATAGCCTCCTGTGTCACAGCAGTTCTGTGATTCTGTGAAAATTGTTCAGTTGAACAGTTTGTCACCAGTTTTTATTTATGACCAAATGCTGATTTTAATCATTAATCAATGATTTCTCCCATGTCTTCATATTAAGTTTCAAGTTATTGCACATTGTTTTGTAATTCTGTATGTCAGTATTCATTTATATAAGTATAGTTTAATGCTTTCTAAATACAAGCTTTCTCTGAGGCATTAATTTTATCAAAATTGGTTGCCTTGTTACTTCATTGTTTGATGCTGTGGGTAGCAAACTTTGAAGTATTTGAAACACAGCACTGAACATAATTTCTATTTCCTTGAACACCCAATAAGTTCAACTGATGATTTAGATTTTCGTTAAGAATTGGCACTGATATCTGCTCTGATTGGAACTGAAGTTTCCGAAAGGGGATTTCTTACTGTAGTTGAATTCCAATTCCATTAAAGGTTAAGTATTTTTCTGTATGACCAGTGAAATATTGGATAATCTAGTTTCACTTGTAAACCCATGTCTTTTTCTGTGATTCCATGGCATTTAATTTGCAAAGATTTCTGGCATTGCCATCTTCTAGTCCCTGAAAGCCTCAAGTCTATGTTCGTCTCCCTCCCTCTGAATTATTTTCTCAGATCCTATTTCCTTTATGTCTTTGAAAGAGCACAGTTGTATATTTTTGTCCTCATAATATTTTAGTAGCTTTGACTCCTTGAGGGTTTGCAGTTCAAGAAATCTATCTGCAGACATCGAAAACTCATCAGGCCCTTCACCGCATCCACCCTCTTCAGGAAAGCTGGGATAACCAGGATGTACCATTAATTCCATTGTCAATATTGCATCATCCTGCAGACGTCGGAATCTTTTCCCACAGGAGATGTCTGCCCTTGTGGCTATGGCATTCTCAATAACTCGCTGGATATTTGATACTGACATATTTTTCCCCATTGTTGTTAGGCCAATATAGATATCAGCCCACCTGTCGGGAGTAAAAAAAAAAATTGTCAGCCATCATTTGAGATAAATGTAATTTCTGTTTGTTAACACAACAAATTATTAAGTGTTGAGATAGATGGAGCTTACAGCCAAACAAGTGTTTAGCAAACTGATCCCTCAATTGTCCACTAAGGAACTTACTATATTAAGAAGCATTCATTGCAGTTAAGCAGGTCACTTGATAAGACTATTAAGATAATGTGTGGTTGCAACCAAAGTCCATCTACCTACCTTTAATCTTCTATCCCTTAATACCCTGACTTAGCAAAAAGCCTTGGGTCCAGATATCATTCCAATAAGTCTACACTGTATTCCAGGGGCTGTGCATAGTGGCTATGTCCCTAGCTCTGAGTCTGGAGGCCTGGCTTCAAGTCCCACTTGCTCCAGAGGTATGTCATAACATGAAACTGCAGGCATGTCACTTAGTTGCAGTTGGCCAGGACGGGTTCAATTTCAATTATAACAAAGTATGTCTCCTTTATTCTTGCTTTCTCAACAGGAATCTTTCCCAAGAATTTGAGTAAATCAACAAGTCAGAAATTTGTTCCAGTATTGATGATCCTTCTGAAGCAGTGGACATAGTCCCCAAGGCAGATATCAACATCACAACTGCTCAATCCTTCCAAGATGAAGGATACTATTTTTTGGGGGGGTTGGGGGGGTGGTGGTGGCGGCAAGCAGTGAGGTGGACATTATTCTCCTTGGAACAAATGAACTCCTGTTGCCTAATTAGTATGAAGAGGCAGTTGTGAGCATCAGAAATCGTAATATTTCTAGGTTATTCCTGCAGCATAAAGCTGTTAAGAAGCATTGCTTTGTTTGCAACACTACATCCAAAGACTGCTTCTTGATGAATGTTATAGTGTGGAATATTTAATAATTATACTGACATCCATAAATGCTGAGTGGAGAACATAGAGGTAAATAGTTTGGCATTCCACAATACTGGAAATTATGTTTGAGGCTGTCAGAAAATGTGATAGATATCTAGGGAGTTTAAGGCATAAGCTAATATCCTTGAACCAGTACTCTTGGAATATTGGTTCAGAGAGACAGCATTTTCCGATGCGCTGTCCGCTTAAAAAGCATTCTGTTCCTTTAAGTGGAATTCCAATGTGCAGAGTAGTTAGTGTTCTCATGAATCAAGTCACAAAATATTTGTATGTAGGTACAACATGTAATCAAGAAGGCTAATCCTTTAGTACAGGATGAAATGAACATAAAAGTAAGTTCAGTTATGCAGGGCACTGTAAGAGCACATCTCCAATACTGTGCAGTTTGGGTCTGTTTTAAGGAAGGATGTAAATAAGTTGGAGGTGGTTCAGAGGGCGCTTACCAGATTTATATCTGGAAGGATGGGTTGGCTAAGGAAAGATTGGATGGGTTATGCTTTTTTCTACTGCAGCTTTAGAGTGAGCAGTGACTGGATTGAAGAGTACTGGATCCTGAATGGACTTGACAAGTGGATGTGGAAAGTTATTTCCTCAACTATTGCTGCCGTAGGATAGACGGAGAGATGTTTGTCTGGCCGTGGAGTTTGAGCCATGCTATCGAGGTTAGGGAATGATCCACAGTACTGGAGATGGGAGAAATTTCTTTATTAAAATAATACAGATTAATTGGAATTTTCCATGCTAGAATGTTCTCATCAAGCCAAAGCAAAACTGACACAGGAGCTCGATAAGATGAAAACAGGCCCTTTTTATTGTGCAGAAAACAATCAACAGGACCATTCAAACCAGGATTGGACCAGGATGTTGCCTTTTCTGCAGACCTTGAGTCCTTGGAGCAGAGGAGACTGAGGGGAACACAGTTAAGATGTATAAAGTTTTGAGGGGCAGGCTAGACAGTAAGGAACTTTTTCCCCTTGGTGGAGGGATCAATGACTGAGGGGACATAGATTTAAGACAGGAGGTTAGAGGGGATTGAGAGGATGTTTTTTCAGCCAGTGGGTGGTGGGAATCTGGAATTCTCTGCCTGTAAGGGTGGTAGAGGCAGAAACCCTCCTAGCATTTCAGTAGTATTTAGAGTGAGCTGCCAAAAGAAGTAGTAGAAGTGAGGACAATTACAACATATAATAGATTTGGACAGGTACATGGATAGGAAGGGTTGAAGGGGAATATGGACCAAGCAAATAGAACCAGTTCAGTTTAGGAAATTTGGTCAGCACGGATGAATTGGGCCAAAGTGTCTGTTTCCATGCTGTATGGCTCTGCACTTGCAATGCCAAGGCACACAAGGTTACAGGCCAAGTGCTGGAAAATGAGATGAGAATAGTTAAATGGGTTTTTTTTTGAATCAGTGGTCTGAAGGGCCTTTTTCTGCACTACAGACCTCTGTGACTTTTAAAAACAAACTTTAACAGGCTTCAGGTGAAAACAATTTTAACTGATTTCTCAAGTCTTCCTTTTTTTTAAAGCCCTTTTTTAGTTTTATAATTGTCCTTATTAGAAACTGGAGGCAAAACACAAGGGATAACTCAATGTGAGATAGGGCAGAGTGAAGGGTGACGCTAGTTGGTACATGATCATAACCATATATCGGACTGCTGATTGAAAAGGTGGGAGAAATGTGTACTTGAAAGGAAAGAGATGGTGGCTGTAATTTTGGCCTAAAGTAATTATTACTTGCATGAAGCACATTAAAGGATTATACCTGCCTCCAGCATAGTTTTGGCATTTACCTGATTCCATGTTGTTTAAATACGTCTATTGAATTGAATGCATCTTTTTCGACTTGCAGATAGAAGTCCATCAGCTGTTGTCCTATCCAATCACAGTCATGCAGGCCTGGTTCTATAGGGACTCGAGTATACTTGATTCCATAATCTGAAAGTACTTGTGCAAATATATCTCTTATACCTGTGTACCAAAAAGTAAAGCAGATGAACACAACAGCTCCATTAGTTTTTAATCATCATGCTGTGATTTATCAAGAATCTTCACAAAGTTGATCTTTAGATTTCAGCATTTCATCCTTCTAATTGCGTTAGTTCGATGTTTTAGATTCTGAGATTAAAAACGCTCAAACAGGATGATCGTTTAAGATAACAGCAATTGAAAATTTGGATAATTGCAAAGTTTTTGCATGGGTGATAAGACTTCTGCATGCACCTGAACAATAGAGACCTGCTTTAAAGGGAAATCTTGCACAGCCTAGATTTTTAGTCCGTCTGAATTCTGAGGTGAGGATCAGCTGGAAGATGTGAAGGCTCGCATAATGAAGAGGGAAGATGTGGGAGAGGAGCACAGTCATTTCTTAATTTATGCCACTTGCCAATGGTGGGGAAGATGGCTGGGTTATCTACTGGAAGCCCATTTGCCACCTAGGTGAGCATTTAAAGCCATTTCCTACTTTTTGTTGGTATTGCCTGTTGGGAGGATGGGTGGAGTAAGAACTGGAGTTGTCACTGCATTGGGAAACCGTCCAGTGAAACCTGGCCACATCTCAGCAGGCTTAAGGGTGGGTTCAGGGAAGGCAGTAAGGGGCGTGGAGGTATCCTCCTTTTATGCTCACTCAATGTCTCAATACTCAGCAAATGTTGCTGCTGACAAATCACAGACACTCCTCAAGCCCCAACTGTTGGGATCTGGCTTCCCAACCTACCTCCGTGCTCTTTAACTGCACTTGTGCCCTCTTCCTGGAGCTGCAGCATCAGTAATGGTCACCACTAGTACTGCTGAGCTCCTGGCTCTCTGATTGGACTGACGGCTTTTGGGAAGGCCACAGTGCTTAATTGCCAATGACGGCAGGCCTTCATCCTTCTTGGCAAAATCTAGCCTTGAATCAGTCACTTAGGTGACAAGTCAGAAGATCTGACAGCAAAGACTGAAGCTTCTGGACTGATATCAAGGCATAAAATATTTCATTTCTCTCATGGGCTTTTAAGATTTTCTTGAGTGCTATTTTGTTTTCAGGGCTGTTTTTATTCTCACCACTTCATTTATTGGGTGATATAGTCGTATAATAACAATAGCTTCTATGTTTGCATAGAAGTATTTGGATTCTCTCAAATGGAATTTGAAGAATTTGTCAGTTGCCTCAACAATTGTTGATTTTAATGTAAAGCCACAATGACTCACAAGGAAGGTCTTATTTTCTAAGTCACCACAGTAGAAAAGTTAGACAGAAGTTAGCAAAAGATTTTTCCAAAATAATCACATATGCATTTACGTAGATTGATGAGGTTGCAGCTAATGTGTTTCCATTGCATTTGTGTAAAGGTGGAAGGTTACTAACTACTCTTTTCTCTAAGATAGTTATCTTTGAAATTTTCATTCACTCAAAAGACAGCAGAAGCAAAGTCTGACTTTAAGGCGGTGATAAATTGCTGATAAGCAAGGGGTTAAGTGGTAATGAGTTGAATGGCAGAGCAAAGTCAAGGGGATGAATGATCTACCAATTCGTAGGTTCGTATGTACCCTTTTTATTGTATCTCTGATTAAAATTTAACAATTGATACTTTGTCCATTCATTACATTATTCCACATGGCTCCTGAAGAAATGTAGCATTAAGCTAGAGATTCCACATTAATCTGCAGGGAATTCATTCCAACAATAATTACAGGTTTTCCTGGAGCTTAGTTTTTCTTAGTATTCTTAGTTGAGAGGTTTAAAACTGTTCTCTCTACTTTGCACCTTCCTTCTTCCCCCCTGAAGCCTACCTTTCCCTCTGCTCCCACCAGTCTCCTTGTGCCTCTACCACACACCCTCCCTAGCCTTAAGAGGAACTAGGGTCCTTTTCCAAATGTGGAAGTCATTCTTTTTTTGTTTACTTCAATGTATCAATTGCTTTAGCATCACATATCTTTCTAGCCATCCTTATCTAGAACTAAGAGAAAAATAAGGCAATGTGTCTTAATGCCTACTGCCCAGTGGCTCTGACATCCAAAATTATGAAGTGCTTGGGAGGTTCTAGCCTCCCAGATTGCCTTGATCTACTACAATTTACCAATGACAACAGGTCCATGGCAGACACACACATCCTTGGAAGAGATAAGTGATAGGACAAAAATCTAACCTATCTGCATCCCTTCTAGGTTCCTTATGTCCTCTTCACAACTAATTTTCCTGCCTCGAGATAGTAAGAACATCGATGCTGGAGTCAGAGATAAGTATGGAGCTGGAGGAACAGGAAAGCTGATTTTTCGGGTCGGGACCCTTCTTCAGAAATGGGCCCATTTCTAAGAAGGGTCCTGACCCGAAATGTCGGCTTTCCTGCTCCTCTGATGCTGCCTGGCCTGCTGTGTTCCTACTGCTCCGCACTGTGTTATTCTTAATTTTCCTGTCTATCTTTGTGTCTTTGCAAATTTAGCTACCGTATCTTCAATCCCTTCATCCAAATCATTGACATAAATTGTAAAGTTGAGGCTCCTGCACTGATCCCTGTGGCACATCACTCATGACATCCTGCCAGCCTGAAAATGACCCATTTATTCCTACTCTCTGCATCCAGTTAGCAAGCCAATATTCTATCCTTGCAATTTTATTTGCCTTTTCATTTTAATAGACTTGGAAGTAGAGGGGAGTGAGCACATGTGGAGATGAAGCTTCCTACTAATGGCACAGTTTTGTTACAAAGGCCTAATGTGCCAGTATCCACATTGTTGAGACATCTTTACCGTTTTCCAAAGATTTCAAAGCTTGGATCAGTTGTTAAACTAGCCCATCACTAACTTGGCATTAGCAAGCTCTTGGAAGAGGGCAATAAGCTAATGCAAGTTAATACGTAAAATGTTGATAGCAATTTTCTTCCCCACAAGTTAAAAATTCCAGGTTAAGATTTAATAAGTAAGTGTAATAGGAGGAACAGGCAGGGCCAGGCGAATGAACGTGGTGGGACTAGTGGTCTGAAGTGTATTTTAATGCAAGGAGTATAACATAGGAAAGATGAGCTTAGAGACTAGATTAGTATACAGGACTATAATGTGGTAGCCATTACTGAAAATTGAGCTGCCAGTCCAGCCCTTCTCTCTATATTCCAGAGTTTAGATATTTTAGGTGAGACGGAGAAGGAAGTAAAAAGGTGAGGGATTTGCACCTCTGGATGAGCCCTCAGAGATGTCCTCTCATAGTACAGATGTCACATTCTCCTTAATCAGAGGGGCTGTATGGAGTCACAGATGTACAGCACGGAAACAGGCCATCGGTCCAACTCGTCCATGCTGACCGGATATTCTACACTAATCTAATCTCATTTGCCCCATATCCTCCTCAACCCTTCCTATTCATACACCCATCCAGATGCCTTTTAAATGTTGCAATTGTACCAGCTTTCACCACTTCCTCTGGCAGCTGATTCCATACATGCATCACCCTCTACATGAAGAAGTTGCCTCTTCAATCCCTTTTAAATCTTTCCCCTCTCACCTTAAACCTATGCCCTCTTGTTTTGGACTCCCATACCCTGGGGAAAAGACCTTTACTATTCATCCTATACATGTCACACATGATTTTATAAGGTCACCCCTCATCCTATTCAGCCTCTCCCTACACAGCTCAAATCCTCCAACCCTGGGGCAACATCCTTGTAAGTCTTTTCTGAACCCTTTCACGTTTCACAACATCCTTCTATAGCAGGGAGACCAGAATTGAATGCGGCATTTGAAAACTGGCTTAACCGAAGTCCTATAGAGCTGCAAATGACCCACCAACTTCTATTCTCTATGCACTGACCAGTAAAGGCATGCGTACTAAATGCCCTCTTCATTGCACAGTCTACCCGTGACTCCACTTTCAAAGAACTATGAACCTGCCCCCAAGGCCTCTTTGTTTGGCAACACACCCCAGGACCTTACCATTAAGTGTATAAGTCCTGCCCTGATTTGCCTTTTCAAAATGCAGCTCCTGATGCTTATCTAAATTAAACTCTATCTGCCACTCCCTGGCCCATCTCCCCTCGGTCACGTTGTACACTGAGGTAACTTTGGCTGTCCACTGCATCACCAATTTTGGTGTCATCTGCAAACTTACTAACCATGCTTCCTATATTCGCATCCATATCACTTATATACGTGACAAAAAAGCAGTGGATCCAGCACCAATCCTTGTGGCACACCGCTGCTCACAGGCCTTCAGTCCAAAAAGCACCCTCCACCACCATCCTCTGTCCCCTTCCTTCGAGCCAATTTTGTATCCAAATGGCTAGTTCTCCCTGTATTCCATCTGATCTAACCTTGTTAACTAGTCTACCCCGTAGAACCTTGTCTAACGCCTTACAGACGTCCATATAGATCACGTCCACTGCTCTGCCCTCCTCAATCCTCTTCGTTACTTCAATAAGTTCAGTCAAGTTCGTGAGACATAATTTCCCACACAGAAAGCCATGGTGTCTATCTCTAGTCAGTCCTTGCCTTTCTAAATACGTGCAAATCCTGTCCCTCAGGATTCCCTCTAACTACTTACCCACCATATGGGTAGAACTGAGGAATAAAAAACGTGCAATCACTATGATAGGATTATACTATGGGCCTCCCAACAGCCCGCGGGAGAGAGGGGGACCGATATTTCAGCGGATTATGGAAAGATGTAAGAACAGGGTTGTTTTTAGTGGGTAATTTTAACTTCCCCAATATTGAGTGGGACTTCCTTAGTGCCAGAAGCTTAGATGGGGCGATATTTCTTAGGTCAAACCAGGAGTTGCAATAATATGTAGGTAATCCAACTTAGGGAAGGGGTCATACTAGATCTTGTATTGGGGAATGAGTCTGCCTAGGTGATCAAAGTTTCAGTGGAGGAGCATTTTTAGAACAGCGATTATAATTCCATACACTAAGATTGTTATGGATAAGGATAAGACTGGCCTTCGGAACTTTGGATGGCAAGAGATATTGAAAGTTTTATCTAAAAGAAAAAGCAAGCAAATGTATGGTTTAGGAAACTGAAATCAAACAGGCTCGAGGAACATAAAGAAAGTAGAAAAGAACTTAAACAAGAAACTAGGAGAGCTAGAAGGAGTCATGAAATGTCATTGTCAAGTAGGAATAAGGAGAATCTGCAGGCATTCTATATGTATATTAGGAATAAGAGGGTAACTATAGAGAGGGTCAAAAGAGGAAATTTGTGTGGAGCTGCAGGAAAAGGGTGAGATCTTTAATGAATACTTTGCATCAGTTTTAACCAAGGAGAAGGACATGTTTGGTAAGATCAGGGAGAGGTATGTTGACACTGAGGCATGTCAATATTATGAAGAACATGGTGTTGGGTCTCTTGACAAACATTCAAGGTAGCTCGATCCCCAGGGCTTGATGGGATCTATTCCAAACTGAAGGCAAAGGAGGAGATTGCTGGGACCTTGACAAAGATCTTTGTACCCTCTTTAGAAACTGGTGAGGTCCCAGATGACTGCAGAATAGCCAATGTTGTTCCTTTGTTTAAGAACGTATTTTTAGGGACAGCATTTATTCACATTTGAAAAAGAAGGACTTTACGGATAGTCAGTATAGCTTTATGCAGGGGAGGTCTTGTTTCTCAAACTATTGAGTTTTTGAAGAGGTGCCAAAGATAATTGATGAGGGTAGAGGAGTGGATGTTGTCTACATGAACTCCACTAAAGCATTTGACAATGTCCCTCATGCTAGGCTGGTCACATGGGATCCACGGTGAGTTGGTAAGTTGGATTCCAAATTGGCTTGGTCATAGAAACAGAGCATAGTTGTGGAGGGGTGGTTTTCAGACTGGAGGTCTGCTACCAAGGATCAGTGCTGGGACCTATGTTGTTTGTAATATATATATAAAATGATTTGGATTAAAATATAGGTGGTCTAAGTAGTAAGTTTGCAGATGATGTGAAATAGGTGGAATTGTGAATAGTGAGGAAGATTGTCAAAGGATACAGCAAGATATAGATCAGTTGGAAAGTTGAGTGGAGGAATGGCAGATGGAGTTTAATCCAGACAAGTATGAGATGACGCATGTTAGGAGGTCAAACGCAAGAGGAAAATCATCGGCGGTCCCTCCCAGATGAGATGACATTCTTGCACTCTCAGGGTGAGTACATAGGTGGCTGTACAGACCAATACAGCTACCGCATGCTTTGTTACACTTCCGGCAGGTGGTGGCCATTGGAAGAGGTGGGCATTGGTGTGGCTGCACACTCCTTATACTGTTTTCGCCTGGCTTCCATTTTATCCCCCAGTGGCAAGTCTCGAGGTGCTCCATGCCTTCCTAGATGCTCCATCTCCGCTTTAGACAGTCTTGGGCCCAGCAATTCCTTGGTGTTTGTGGGAATGACAGGCTTAGCCAGTGAGGCCTTAAGGGTCTCACTGAAGCATTTCCTCTATCCACCTGGGGCTCGCCTGCTGTTTCGAAGCTGAGAGTACAGCATCTACTCGGGGAGACTGGTGTCGGTCACGCGGAACGACGTAGCCCAGTTCATCGTAGCCGATCAAAGGTGGTCAGTGTCTCAATGCTGGGGATGTTGGCCTGGTAGTGGATGCTGGTGTCGGTGCACCTGTCTTCCCAGTGTTTTCACAGGATCTTGTGCAGGCAGCGTTGGTACTGCTCTAGTGCCTTGAGGTGTCTGCTGTAGACAGTCCACATCTCTAGAGCCATATAAGAGGGCAGGGATCACCACAGCTCTGTAAACCGTGATGCTGGTGTTGGATCTGATATTGTTGTCCTCGTACACCTTTTTCCTCAGGCGGCTGAAGGCTGCGCCAGCTCACTGGAGGTGATGCTGAATCTCTTCTTCAATAGCTACTGTGGCTGACCGCACAGGGGGTGGCAGGGTGGCACAGTGGCCCCGTGGTTAGCACTGCTGCCTCTCAGCACCAAGGGGCTGGGTTCAATTCCACCCTCAGGCAACTGTCTGTGTGGAGTTTGCACATTCTCCCTGTGTCTGCGTGGGTTTCCTCCCACAGTCCAAAGATGTGCAGGCTAGGTGGATTGGTCATGCTAAATTGCCTGTAGTGTTCAGGGATTTGTACATTAGGTGGGTTATAGGGGGATGGGTTTGGGTGGGTGCTCTGAGGGTTGGTGTGGACTTGTTGGGCCGAAGGGCCTGTTTCCACACTGTAGGGAGTCTATGATCTTCTATTCTATGACACTTCTGAGGTATTAGGAGTGCTCAATGTTCTCCAAGGCCTTTTCGTGGACCTTGATCAGGGGTTTGCTGTACAATGCCAGGCTGGGTTGATGAAGGACCTTGGTCTTGCGGATGTTCAGGGTGAGACCCACGCTCTCTTACGCCTCTGTAAAGGAGCTGACAATGGTCTGGAGTACACCCTCGGAGATTGCACACACTCAAGCATCATTTGCTCCTGCAGCTCAATGACACTGGTTGGGGTGATTCTGGTTTTGGCTTGAAAGTAGCAGAGGCTGAATAATTTCCCGCTGGTTCTGTAAGTTAGCTCCACTCCAACAGTGAGGTGAAGCATTGCTGTAAGGTAGATCAGTATGGGGGGGGCGATGCCGCAGCCCTGTTTGAATGGGGAATGGGTCGGTGGTGGAGCCATTTGTCATTACCATGACTTCCATGTCCATCATGGAGCAGGGTGAAGGATGGTGACAAACTTCATGGCCCAACCAAAGCAGAAGACAGTCCATAATGCTTCCTGATTGATGGTGTCAAAGGCTACATATGGAGGTAGGTTCTTTCTCTGCATTTCTCCTGCAGCTGTCACACGGTGAAAATCATATCCATTGTGCCCCTCCATCGCCGGAAGCCACACAGAGACTCAAGTGTTCTAGGACAAGATGACGGCGGTGACCTGGTCCACAATTGCCTGAGCATACAACTACCTACCTACCTACCTCCCTACCTCCCCTCTCCACATTAACTCCCCTCCCCTACCTCTCCTTACCTTTTTATATCTCGCTCAACCTTTCCTGCAAGAAGAAAATATATAATAAATGGTAGCATACTTGGGAGCACTGATATACAGCGGGACCTTTGGGTGCAAGTCCACAGCTCCTGAAAGTGGCAACACAAGTGGGTAAGGTGGTAACAAAGGTGCATGACATTGTTACCTTCATCAGTCTGGGCACTGAGTATGAATGTTGGGAAATCATGTTACGGCTGTATAAAACTTCAGTTGGGCCACATATTATGTGCAGTTCTGGTTGCCACACTTTCAGAAGGATGTAGAGGCTTTGGAGAGGGTGCAAAAGAGGTTTACCAGGATGTTGTCTGGATTGGAGTGTAGTAGCTATAAGGAAAGCTTGGACAAACTTGGATTTTTTTTTCATTAGATTTTAGGAGGCTGAGGGGAAAATTATGAGAAGCGTGGATAATTTGAGTTTGTTTGTCAGGGTGGAAAAGTCAAATTCTAGGGGGCATAGGTTTAAGGTGAAAAGTTAAAAGGAGATGTGCAAGGGAACTTTTTTTTTTAAGAAACATAAATGGTGGTAGGTGCCTGGAATGCTAGAGAAGTTGGTAGAAGCAGATACGTTAGCAAAGTTTAAGAGGCATTTAGTCAGGCACATGAACAGGCAGGTTATAGAAAGATACGGATCGTGTGCAGGCAAATGGCATCATGGTCACCACAGATATGGTGGATTGAAGGGCCTATTCCTGTGCTGCAGTATTCTATGTTCTGTGTTTCCTTGACATGTTGTTTAACTCCTTAAATGGAATTTTAAAATAAAGACAAGTATACAATTATTATACAGTTAAATATTTTGTTTGTTCTTACCTGGTAAAACATGAACATGCTGGTGTCCATCCATATGGTGAGGTAAATGTCCTGTTAGTTCACAGAACAGATCTACCTGTCCTCTTAACTCCTGGTCTACCTGATAAACAAAGGTATGAGAAAGCTGATGAGAATAAATTTGATTACACTGTGTGTTACAACAGCAGGTGAATTGAATACTTTAGTAATGGAAAGCATAGGGCATATGCTGCAGAAACTTGGATGTACAACTGGACTACTTTGATAACACTTTTAAGAGGAATTTGTTCTGTCCTGCCCCTCTTGAAGGGAGGGGTGTTGTAAAACTGGTGCCAAGGGGTCAGCTCCATGGAAAGCAGAGTACATAGCTTTGTTCTTTTTAAATTAGACAAAAGAAGCATGAATGAGTGAGTGGAATCAGGCTCATATATACTCAGGGTTTTCGTTTTGCTTTCAATTATTGAAGTTGGGATTTTGGAGTTGAAGCCGCTAGATACAGCTGTCTCTCTGCTGCTACAAAAAGCTTCTGTTCTCTCTCTGCTGCCAGATTCATTCTGTCAGTGTTCCTTCTGGACTGGAGGAGATAGCAATTGAAGGAAATCTGTTTTTGCTGAATTTGCCCTTGCCAAGAGTGTGTTTATGGGATGCTGCTATATTAGAACAGTTGATGAGTCGTAGTTAAATAGTATATTGTTTTGTTGAGTATTTCGATAGTTAAGGTTATGCCAGTTTGTGTTTGTTTGTATTGTCACTATGTGTAAGAATAAAGTGTGTTTTGTTTAAAGTTTAATAGTTTGAGCAATCGAATTGGTGGCTCAATGGTTAGCACTGCTGCCTCTCAGCGCCAGGGATCCGGGTTCAATTCCCACCTTCAGGTGACTATCTTGAATTGCATCAATCCAAGTATATGGATAGCAGCAACCTTACAATCTTGCAACCTTCTTAGGCATCAGCAGCAAGTGCTGTCATTTAACCTGCTGACTGCTTTATGAATACTTGCTTCTTTTTACTTTGCAAGAAATTTTATGTGAATTCTCATTTGCACCAAGTATGACATAGATCAGCTCCTAAAGTAATTAGTTTGTGCCATGTGTTCGATAGAGGTTGGCTGTTCGAGTCAATGATTTCTTATATTAAAGTGTAATGGAATTCCATTTATCTATTATATAGATTTTTTTTTGGCAACAAGTCAGTACAGGTTCACTATACTTCAGGTGTCCCATTTCATAGAGACACATTTTGTCAGAGATGCAAAGCAACCTTATGTAACAGAAATAGAAGTCAAGCATTTCATGCTGGAGGCTGAACGGAAAATAAAGTTCACAAAAGCAAAATAACTGCAGATGCTGGAAATCTGAAAACAAAAAACACTGGAAAAAGCAGGTTAGGCAGCATCTGGAGGGGAGAACCTGAGTTTAATGTTTCAGGTCACTGACTTTTCATCAGAATTGATTAATATTGTTAACTTCAGAAAATTTGCAAGATGCTTCCATTTTGCTGTGTCCCTCACCCAACAAATACTAATCTTTGTGTGTTTATTTAATAGCGACTAGGATATGTAGTCTTAAAGAACTTGTTTTACTCTTTTTGCACAATTCTACATGTCATGCAGTTAATAAGTCCTCGTAAAGACCACATGGCACATCACACTTTAAAGGTGTTCTGAAGATACAAAAGTAATTATTTCATAAATAACAAACTCTCCTGTAATAGATATATTAGAGCTCTTTGAAAGAACTACACATTGACTCCCTTGCTTTTTCCATAATTTTCTAATTTCAATCGTAATTTTAAAGTAAATGAAAATTCTGTTTTGAAAGTTACCATTGAATCTGTTTCCACTGCCATTCAGCGAGTACATTTCAACAGCTTGTTAAGGGGATAAAAATACTCTTATCCTTGCTGATACTTTTAGTCAATTAACCTTAAATCTAGTCTCTGGTTGCTAATGCTCCTGCCAGGAGAAACTGTTTCTGGTTAAACACAAACAACTCTTTATAGATATAATAATTTGCAAAAAAATGTCAGCACTTAGGTATTGCATGGCGGATTCCTCTAACCTGGATCTTGATTTAATTTTAAGAAATTTCATCACCTCTAACTAATCAAATAGTGATGTGAAATCTCACATTAGTTCTCAATTACATTATGCTCGAGTTCTGTCAACTTTGCCACTAATTTTTTATAAAGGCATAAAATTCCAAAATGTGCTAACCTCTTTAGAAAAAGAGGAAACATAATTATACAATTTATTTTGCCCATTTTTTGGGCTGTAGTTATAACTACCGTTCTTGAGATTTTCAAGTTTAAAAAAGTTTAAAAACAGAGACATCCTTATACAACTGCTGTCGAATACTGAAAAGATACATACCTTGAAGTTACTTGATATCTGGTGTTCTATATTATTTATGTATATTTTATAGTCAAATGAAATCAGTTCTATGGAATAATCTGACTGACGACCTAAATCATGCAGTGTCTTTATTTTCAAAAAACGTTTTCATTCAGGGAGGCAATGGCTTAGTGCTACTATCGCTGTGCTGTTAATCTGGGGACCCAGGTTCGAAACATGCCATGGCAGATGGAGTTTGAAGTCAATAAAAACATCTGCAATTAAGAATCTAATGATGATCGTTTATTCATTGTCGATTGTTGGAAAAAGCCCAACTGGTTCACTAATGTCCTTTTAGGGAAGGAAACTGCCATCCTTACCTGGTCCGGCCTACATGTGACTCCAGGCCCACAACAACATGGTTGACTGTTAACTGCCCTCTGGGCGATTAGAGATGGGCAATAAATGCTGCCTAGCTAGTGACATCCTCATCCCGTGAATGAATTTTTAAAAAAACACAGAATGAGGATCTTGCTAGTGCTGTCAACACTATTACATAAATTGTCCTTGGAAAGGCAGAGTTGATTTTACATGTTAACATGTTTGTTGTTGATTGTGTTTTCTTAAAGTGTGTGGGAAAGACATTTCACCTGCACATTTGGGAAAATGGAGAGTTAAAATTGTTGAAAGATCAGATGAATCGCATGTATTGTTTTCAGACCAGGAGGGTCATTTATTTACTATGCTGTACTGCATTTTCAAACTACTTAAATAGTACATGGTCTGAGAAGATAAAACCCTTGTAACAAATATGATCCTTTCCTGAAAATGTGCAAGATTTCCTGGATAAAGTCAATTTCTTTTTCCCCAACTTCATGATGTCCATGTGTACAGACATTTCTGTTTGGTTTTGGTTTCAGCACCTTGTCCACTAGATGGCAGAAGTTGAGCTGTCTGAGTCACTGGGCCGTTTGTACCACTACATATATAGCCCTGTCTTTAGAGATCAAATGAAAGGACAATTAGATGTGAATGGTTTAAACACAGGAGGTTCCTTTTTTCCTGATATGCCCATTATCTCTCCCTTTTGAACTTCGTGTCCAATGGTTGTAGTATCATTCCAAAATAAAAGGGGCAAATTATTACAATGAATGCTTCCTTTTGTGGAATCTCGTTCGGAAAGTTGGCTGGACAACTTGTTTGTAATGCAGAGTGATAGCAACAGTATAGGTTCAATTCCTGCACCAGCTGGTGTTACCATAAAGGATTCTCCTTTTCCACCTCCTCTATTGCCTGAGGTGTGGTGACCGTCAGGTTAAACCACTGCCGATAGTCTCTAATGTGAGAGCAGCCCTAGGCTCTGATAAGGGTATGGCAACTTTACCTTCTACCAATGGGGAGCACGTATCACAAATTGGCACTCACCTGTCACCCTCCCCAAGAAATTTCAGCCACTAGATTAAAGAAAATAAATCAAATGTACTGGATGTTATCTCTATGTGGTGAGAAAAATAGGTTTGGTTGATGCCACTCTTGCTTTCTGTCTGGATAAAATGTTACATGTTGGCAGTCAGATCAGTTAAATGGGAGTTGTGATTGGAAAGCAATCAAGGACATTGCATGGGCAATATACAGCCGACAGCAGCTAAGATAACAATTCCATCTATCCAGTAACAAATAATCTTTCAAAAAATTAACAAAAGAACTGCAGATGCTGTAAATCAGAGACAAAAACAAATTGCTGGAAAAGCTCAGCAGGTCCGGTAGCAATTATTGGAGAGAAATCAGAGTTAATGTTTCGGGTCGAGTGACCCTTCTGCAGAACAGAAATGTTCTTCACGTGTTAAAATTTTACATGACAACTCGTACGTATACAATACCTTCCACATAATTAAATAAAAGGAGATACTGGATCATTTTGACAAAAGGTTGGTCAAAGAGGAAGGTTTTGTATTTTAAAAGGTGTAAATTGAGGTGGAGAGGTTTCAGAAAGGGATTCTACAGCCCAATGTATCAGAAGCTTAAGTAAATGCCCCCATTGGTAAAAATGATTCTGATCAAAGATGCTCAACAGGTTGTAATTGGAGGAGTGCATTAATCCCAGAAGTTTCTGGAGATGGAGGAGATTAGAGAAACAAAGAGGGGCAAGCTCTTGGGCATTTTAATAAATGCTACTCCCAAGTTAAGAAGAATTGGGATAAAATTTCAATGCTTCAAATTCAGACTGCTTCAAATCTTGCTTGTGATGTGGTTGTTTGTCTGGACTGTAGGAGTTGGACCATTTTGTGGAAATGGCATACCATCTTTTCCAATCTCATGAAAATCTACAGTGTTGTAAAGGGAACTACCAAGATAGGTCAACACAGGAATGCTGATTTCCTGGATTTATAATATTATATCAATAAATAAAGGATGATGGGCAATGTGCCTGTAATAATCTGGATGTGGATAGTTTTACGGTGAGACTTCCCAGCATATTTCTTACTAGTTCTTTCTATCTTGACTTTTTCAGCCGATTTCCCAGCCTGTCTAGTCAATGGAGCCTATCCCTTGTCCAAGTATCCCTTGTCCCTGGATCAGAAATTGGCTAACTGTAAGAAGACAGAGGGTGGTGGTTGATGGGAAATGTTCATCCTGGAGTTCAGTAACTAGTGGTGTACCGCAAGGATCTGCTTTGGGGCCACGGCTGATTGTCATTTTTATAAACGACCTGGATGAGGGCGTAGAAGGATGGGTTAGTAAATTTGCAGATGACACTAAAGTCGGTGGAGTTGTGGATAGTGCGGAAGGATGTTGCAGGTTATAGAAGGACATAGATAAGCTGCAGAGCTGGGCTGAGAGGTCGCAAATGGAGTTTAATGTGGAAAAGTGTGAGGTGATTCACTTCGGAAGGAGTAACAGGAATACAGAATACTGGGCTAATGGTAAGATTCTTGGTAGTGTGGATAAGCAGAGAGATCTCGGTGTCCATGTGCATAGATCACTGAAAGTTGCCACCCAGGTTGATAGGGTTGTTAAGAAGGCGTACGGTGTGTTAGGTTTTATTGGTAGAGGGATTGAGTTTCGGAGCCATGAGGTCATGTTGCAGCTGTACAAAACTCTGGTGCGGCCGCACTTGCAGTATTGCATACAGTTCTGGTCACCGCATTATAGGAAGGATGTGGATGCATTGGAAAGGGTGCAGAGGAGATTTACCAGGATGTTGCCTGGTATGGAGGGAAGGTCTTATGAGGAAAGGCTGAGGGACTTGAGGCTGTTTTCGTTAGAGAGAAGAAGGTTAAGAGGTGACTTAATAGAGACATACAAGATGATCAGAGGATTAGATAGGGTGGACAGTGAGAGCCTTTTTCCTGGGATGGTGATGGCTAGCATGAGGGGATATAGCTTTAAATTGAGGGGTGATAGATATAGGACAGATGTCAGAAGTAGGTTCTTCACTCAGAGTAGTAAGGGTGTGGAATGCCCTGCCTGCAACAGTAGTAGACTCGCCAACTTTAAGGGCATTTAAATGGTCATTGGATAAACATATGGATGATAATGGAATAGTGTAGGTTAGATGGGCTTCAGATTGGTTTCACAGGTCGGCGCAACATCGAGGGCCGAAGGATCTGTACTGTGCTGTAATGTTCTATGTTCTATGAGGCAGGGCAAGGGTTGAGGACAGGATGGGAGTTTTAAAAGTGAGATGCTGAAATGGCAACTACTTAGTCAACGAGGACAGGTAAATAGATGAATGGAACTTTGTGCGAACTAGGACATAGGGTGTACAGTTGTGGACGATTTCCAGTTTATTGGGGGTAGAATGTGGGTGACCAGCTAGGAGTGGATTAGAGTATGGCATTAGAATATTCGAACAGTCAAGTCAAAATTTCATAAAGACACGGATGAGAATTTCAGCTGCAAAAAATCTCAGGAAGGGTAGAAATAGTTGGTGTTACTGAGGCAGAAATAGACAGCCTTTAGGGATGGCATGGATATATGGTTGAAAACTGATCTTAGAGACAAGTATGACCTCAAGGTTATAAAAAATGTGGTCTAGCCTCAGACTATTGCCAGGAAATTGGAATGGAGTCAGCAGTGAGGAAGTGGCAGGGACAGTTGTGATAGACAGAAGCCAATGTAACTGAAGGAAATTTCTGCTAATCTGCACGCTGGATAAGCAGTCTGTTTAGCAATTAACTGTATTGGGACTGAGGAGAGATGGTGGTGTAGTAACACCACATAAAACAAAAATCAATTGCTGGATTATAATTTTATAAAAGTAGTTACATTCCCTAAGTGAATAGCAATGCATTTGCTTCAGTGAGCAAATAAAAACTGAAAGAACTGCAGATTGCAAATCTCTCTTTGAGGAGAGAGATTTGAAATGTTAACTCTGAAGAAAAATCAGATGCTGTCAGTCCTGCTGACCTTTTCCAGCAACTTCTGTTTTTGCTTCAGTGAGCGCCTTGACTTTAGCCTGGTAACTTCAGAAGTCACCATCTTTCTGAAATGCTGATATCGTATACCAAAAGTACATTAATAGTACAGTCTGAGGGTGAAAGCTCATTTGCTAAAATCACTAGTTTTGCACATATTGTATGCAAATGTATGAAGAAAATAAATGGTGGTCTCTGCTTTGCACAAATAGTAATTATTGATAAGACAGAGTGCAAGTATTCGATTTCATGTGAGTCACTGCCAATGTTTTTCCCTGACTGCTGGGTCCCTAGAATTAATAAATTGTCAGTACAGGGTGTGTTCATGTCATCATTATTACACAAAGGCAGCCAAGTGCCCCACTGAAAATGTCTGCAAGCAAAACAAACAGTGATAATAGCAAAAAGTGTCAAATTTGCACTTCCTGGGTCCTTTATAGTACAAATCAGCCATTTGCTGGAGTGAAGTAAAAATAAAGTCGTCATAGGGCTGCTTTCAAATATCATTAGAGACAGATGACCTCAATGTGCTCTGTACTTAATTACTCATTCTCCCTCTGGGTTGATGTTCTTTCCCTTACATATCCCTCTCTGGTAACAGCGAAGGGCTGAAGTTTCACGGACTCCAATACATCCAGTACTGCAGTACAATTCCTTGCAAAAGCCATGAGCCAACCTGTCCTCTTTAATACCGTCCCTGCCCACTCCTTCAGTTTGGCTATCTCTAGCTTAATGCATGCTACATCGACCCGACTTAAAAGAGCCAACTGGATTATGCTGGTGGCTAATCTTCCTTTTGATAGAATTAGCAAGGTTCCCTACACTGCAAATTCTACAAGTAGCAATCTGCATAACATTATTGTAAAACTTTGATTTTCTTTCCAAGAGTTATCAATGACCATCTACAACAGAAACTGAAGCACTGTTCACCAGCAATAGAGCTCTGATATTACGAAACCACCGTTAAATGGACAAAACAGAATTCACAAACGACTTCAAGACGATCTTGTGAAATATTTGGTAATCCACAATTGTCTTTTTCTAGTTGCTCCAATAAGACCTTCTCATGAGAGGGTGGATATTCATAGCAATTATTGTTCAAATGAGTGTTGCATTAAGTTGTCAAGCAAGTTTACTAATCAAGTAGTGAACAAAAAATACCAGCTATAACGAATTAAGTTTTACAACCCCATGTAGTGTGATTTGATTTCAAAATCTTTGGTTACCATTTCGGTATTACATCCATTTCAATATCATTTTTCCAAATTTTGTTGCAAGGATCAATTGTGAGGGTTTCCTCCTTGATGACAAAATGCATTGGGGATAAACTTGTAATCAACAATCTGCTATTAGCCATAGGAACATAAAATATTTTGGATGTACTGTCAACCCAATAATCAGCATCTCATGGTTATATCATTGTACAACAGTGTGATTTGAAGAATCTAATAATTAGTGGTTCTAAGTACAGAGCAGAATCCTTGTCCAATCATCCTATTTAATGCTGCGGCTATTAAATGGTGCATTCATCAAATTGCTGCAGATCTGCTTTGGAAGTTTATTCAGTGTTTAGGTACCAAATAGCTGAGCAGCTGAAACAAAAACAGGAGGTTTGTGGTAATATTACCTCAAAGCTTGTATAAACAGTTGATGATGCAGCCCTTTGAAGGTCATTGGTGTTGAGCTTCCTTTTAGACTAAGCTAGTAAACTGCCACAAACAGGGCAGAATATAGGCCAGCTTTAACTCCTAGTCCATCCTGAGCCAAATGATCCAGTCAGGGAAGCAACTAGAACGCTAGAATTGATCTCAAGAGCTTCAGGACTTGAAAACAAGGAATTAGCCAGTGTTCCCTTACCAATTGGAATCCTGAATGAGACTGAACAAGAACAAAAATAAAACAAAAAACTGTGGATGCTGGAGATCTGAAATAAAAACAGAAAGATTGTTGGTAAAACTCAGCAGGTCCGGCAGCATCTGTGGGAAGAAGCAGAGTTAACATCTCGAGTCCAGTAAGTCTTCATCAGAGCGTTAACTTTGCTTTCTTCCTACAGGTGCTGCTGGACCTGCCGAGTTTCGCCAACACTATCTGTTTTTGAATCTGAACAAGAACAAGACTGGATTCCACCATGATGCCCCAGCAGTAAACAACATGTCTACGGTACTATTTGGCTCAGATATGAGGCATGACAACCTGGGCAATATACTAGAAAGATTCCACCACCCATCACAACACTAAAAGTGCAGAAAATTACTAACTTATGCAGAACAATGGCTACAAGTTATTCTCAGTATTCAAGATGACATCCACAAGTTCATGTGGTTCAGCTAAACCTTGGACCTAACCGAGATTTCATAGGCATTGATCATCATCTGGCACTTTGTCCAAATGCACATTCATCCTGCGCACGTGGAGACAGTAAGGTCTGATAGGCTAAGCAGAGCTTGGTATTTAAAGCTCTAATTAGTATGCCTTCGCTCAAGACTGCCTTTACCAACAGTGCCATTGGGCAAATTTCTTGTTGTGCAAACAAGAACAAGATTACTCAAAGCTACCTTCAGCTTTGGCTCATGTGAGTTTGTTCACAAGGTGGAAGATTGGAAAAGCATTGCCCCTGTCCATGTCATCATAGCTCATTTCAACATGCCAAAATTATTAGACTCTTCATCAATGTTGAGAACAGAGGATTATAGATATTTTCTAATCAACCTGTTCAGAGATGTTATTAAAACAATTCTGGAGCATATAAGACTTGAATCCATGAATCCATCCTACTGGTTCAGAGATGGGGACATTACCACTGCACCACAAGAACCCTTGAATACAGAATTATGTCAGGAGTAGGTCTGTTTAGAACTGTTGAATGATCCATTCACTAAGAATCAATAAGATTCAATTCAAATTAGCCGACAATTATTCCAACCATCAATTTAAAAATTGGCCAATTCCATTTAAAAGACTGCAGGATCTGTAAGCTATACAAAAATAATGAATGTGCTAGACTATTAATCCAGAAACCCAGCTTATGTTCTGTGACCCGGGTTCGAATCTCACCACGGCAGCTGGTGAAATTTGATACAATAAAATTGGAATTAAGAATCGACTGATCACATTGTCGATTGTCGGAAAAGCCCATCTGGATCATCAATGCCTTTTGGGGAAGGGAATCTGCCATCCTCACCCCTTGTGGCTCCAGACCCACAGCAATGTGGTTGACTGTCAATTGTCCTCTGAGGTCTAGCAAGCCACTCAGTTGTACCGATTGCTACAAAGTCTCAAAGAAATTAAACCAGACGGATCACCTGGCATCAACCTCGGCACCGGAAAAGACAACGGCAGAAACAGCCTTGTCGACCCTGCAAAGTCCTCCTCACTAACATCTGGGGGTTACTGTCAAATTTGGGACAGCTGTTTCACAGACTAGTCAAGCAACAGCCTGACATAGTCATACTCATAGAATCATACCCTACAATGTCGCAGACACCATCATCACCATCCCTGGATATGTCCTGTCTCACCGGCAGGACAGACCCAGCACTGGGGACGGCACAGTGGTATACAGTCAGGAGGGAGTTGCTCTAGGAGTCCTCAACATTGACTCCAGACCCCATGAAATCTCGTGGCTTCAAAGTTAAACATGGGCAAGGAAAGCTCCTGCTGCTTACCACATACTGACCTCCCTCAGCTGATGAGTCAGTACTCATCCATGTTGAACAACACTTGGAGGAAGAACTGAGGATGGCAGGGGCACGAAATGTACTCTGGGTGGGGGATTTCAATGCCCACCACCAAGAGTGGCTCGGCAGCAGTACTACTGATCGAGCTGGTCGGGTCCTAAAGGACATAGCTGCTAGACTGGGTCTGCAGCAGGTGGTGAGGGAACCAACAAGCGGGAAAAGCATACTTGACCTCAGCCTTACCAATCTGCCTTACTAACCTGCAGTTGCATCTGTCCATGACATTATCGGTAAGAGTGACCATCGCACAGTCCTTGTGGAGATGAAGTCCCGCCTTCACATTGAAAATAACTTCCATCGTGTTGTGTGGCATTATCACCATGCTAAATGGGACAGACTTCGCTCAGATCTATGAACTCAAGACTCGGCATCCATGAGGCACTGTGGGCCATCAACAGCAGCAGAATTGTACTCCAGCACAATCTGTAACCTCATGGCCTGGCATATCTCTCACTCAACCATTAGCATCAAGCCAGGGGATCAACCCTGGTTCAATGGAGAGTGCAGGAGAGCATGCCAGGCATACCTGAAAAGGAGGTGTCAACCTGGTGAAGCCAGCAAACAGGACTACTTGCACACCAAACAGCAAAAGCAGCAGGTGATAGACAGAGCTAAGTGATCCCACAACCAACAGATCAGATCTAGGCTCTGCAGTCCTGCCACATCCAGTCATGAATGGTGGTGGACAATTAAACAACTCACTTGACGAGGAGGCTCCACATTCTCAATGATGGAAGAGCCAAGCACATCAGTGCAAAAGATAAGGCTGAAGCATTTGCAGCAATCTTCAGCCAGAACTAAATGATCCATCTCTGCCTCTCTTCCAGTGGTCCCTGGCATTACAGATGTCAGTCTTCAGCCAATTCGATTCACTCCATGTGATATGAAGAAATGGTTGGAGACACTGGATACTGCAAAGGCTATGGGCCCTAACAATATTCTGGCAATAGTACTGAAGACTTGTGCTCCAGAACTTGCCGCTCCCTTAGCCAAGCTGTTCCAGTACAGTTGCAACACTGATATCTACCCAGCAATGTGAAAAATTGCCCAAGTATGTCCTGAACACAAAAAAAAAAGCAGGACAAATCCAACCCGGCCAATTACCACCCCAGCGGTGTACTCTCAATCATCAGTAAAGTGATGGAAGGTGTCACTAACAGTGCTAGCAAACAGCACCTGCTCAGCAATAACCTGCTGAGTGACACCCAGTTTGGGTTCCGCCAGGGTCACTCAGCTCCTAAACTCATTACAGCCTTGTTTCAAACATGGACAAAAGAGCTGAATTCCAGAGGTGAGGTAAGACTGACAGCCCTTGGCATCAAAGCTGCATTCAACTGTGTGTGGCATCAAGGAGCCCTAGCAAAACTGGAATCAATAATCGGGGTAAACGCTCCGGTGGTTGGAGTCATACCTGACACATAGGAAGGTGTTCGTGGTTGTGAGAGGTCAATCATCTCAGCTCCAGGACATCTCTGCAGGAGTTCCTCAGGGGGTTGTCCTCGGCCCAACCATCTTCAGCTGCTTCATCAATGACCTTCCCTCCACCATAAGGTCAGAGGTGGGGATGTTCGCCGATGGCTGCACAATGTTCAGCACCATTCGTGACTCCTCAGATACTGAAGCAGTCCATGTTCAAATGCAACAAGATGTGGACAATATCCAGGCTTGGGCTGACAAGTGGCAAGTGACATTTGTACCACACAAATGCCAGGCTATGACCATCACCAATAAGAGACAATCTATCCACCGCCCCTTGACATTCAATGGTGTTACCATCACGGAATCCCCCATTATCAACATTCTCGGGGTTATCATTGACCAGAAACTCAACTGGACTCACCACATTAACAGTGTGGCTACAAGAGCAGGTCAGAGGGTAGGAATACTGCGGTGAGTAACTCACCTCCTGACTCCCCAAAGCCTGTCCATCATCTACAAGGCACAAGTCAGGAGTGTGATGGAATACTCCCCACTTGCCTGGATGGGTGCAGACCCAACACTCAAGAAGATTGACACCATCCAGGACAAAGCAGCCCACTTGATTGGCACTACATCCACAAGCATCCACTCCCTTCATCACCGACACTCAGTAGCAGCAGTGTGTACTATCTACAAGATGTACTGCAGAGATTCACCAAAGATCCTCAGACAGCACCTTCCAAACCCACGACCACTTCCATCTAGAAGGGCAAGAGCAGCAGATATATGGGAGCACCACCACCTTCAAGTTTCCCTCCAAGCCACTCGCCATCCTGACTTGGAAATATATCGCCGTTCCTTCCCTGTCGCTGGGTCAAAATCCTGGAATTCCCTCCCTAAGGGCATTGTGGGTCACCCTACAGCTGGGGGATGGCAGCGGATCAAGAAGGCAGCACACCACCACCTTCTCAAGGACACCTAGGGATGGGCAAGAAATGCTGGCCAGCCAGCAACGCCCACATCCCACAAATGAATAGAAAAGTGAAGTAAAGAATGATTAAGTACTTAATACAACAACAGCTTGCATTTATTTAGCACAAGTATTGTATGGTAGGAGTAGGATTATAGGGGAAGGGACAGACATATTCATGAGCTGCTATAAACACAAGTATAGAGACGTTTATAAGTTGTAGAACAATTATATTATCTACAGCATTTACTTAATGATGGATGAAGTAGGTGAAAAGATTAATTTTTTGCAATGATGTCCTGGATGCTTACAAATTTGCCAGGAAAGCATCAATCTGGACCAATGCACAGTGAGATTTCAAACAGATCTATGGAAGATTTCCGTACTGACACAAAAATTAGTTATTACATCTTTAAAAAATAGGCCATGGACAGAGTTTCATAGACCAGCAGCAAATACAGATGGTGTTTTGGGGAAAAATAATCTCTAGTGTAATGGGAACAATTTTGTATGATTTACAAATATCATTAGAAAATCCAAACATAGCATCATGATGCAGCTGTGCCGCAGTCCACAGACATTGATTTAGCTATTGCAATCCACTTTAGAATAGTCCGAAGGGTGGCATGGTGGCTCAGTGGTTAGCACTGGTGCCTCAACAGAGTTCGATTCCACTCTCGGGTGACTGTCTGTGCGGAGTTTGCACGTTCTCCCCGTGTCTGCGTGGGTTTCCCCCAGGTGCTACAGTTTCCTCCCACAGCCCAAAGATGTGCAGGTTAGGGTGGATTGGCCATGGGAAATGCAGAGTTACAGGGTAGAGGGTTGGGCCTGGGTGGGATGCTTTTTGGAGGGTTGATGTGGACAAGATGGGCCAAATGGCCCGTTTCCACACTGTAGAGATTGTATGATTTTAAGTCTGAAATGATGGATCGTAGGAGGGAAGGAAGGCATGTCTGAAGTATGGGATAGATACAGGTCCAGCTCCAGCTTTGCCCACTTTGTGCCATGTCCAGCTTTAGAAGGGAAAAATAAGAGTAGAAGTGAAAGAATATGTAAGAATTTTGAGATATGTTCTCCACTTTTCAATTCCACATAAATTAGTTGGAACTAGACTAGAGAGGGAAAATCAGTCTGTTAGATAAGGTCAAAGAAGAATCCACTGAATCCCTACAGTGTGGAAATAGGCCATTTGGCCCAACAAGCCCATACTGATCCTCTGAAAAGCATCCCACCCAGACCCATCGCCTTACCCTAACCCTGTAACCCTGCATTTCCTGTGGCTAACACTTCTAACCTACACATCACTGAACACAGGGTAATTGAGCATGGCCAATCCACCTAAACTGCACATCTTTGGACTGTGGGAGGAAACCCACACAGACACGGGGAGAATGTGCAAACTCCACATAGACAGTCATCCAAGGGTGGAATCGAACCTGGATCCCTGGTGCTGCAAAGCAGCAGTGCTAACCACTGAGTCTCCATGCCTGTCTTTCCTTATAATAAACAGGCAGCTTCTTCCGTATGATTTCACATGACATAATTAAGAATTTGAACACCAAAGCACCAGGATGCACAGTAGCAAAAAAAAAAAAAAAAAAAAAAAATTGGCTGGAATATTCCAGGCCTGCAGGGAAACAAGGGAGGAGGCTGAAGGCCTAGCAATTGAGATGATTGTCTTTGGGACAGACACCGTCGGGCGGCACGGTGGCTCAGTGGTTAGCACTGCTGCCTCACAGCACCAGGGACCCAGGTTCTATTCCACCCTCGGGCGACTGTCTGTGTGGAGTTTGCACGTTCTCCCAGTGTCTGCGTGGGTTTCCTCCAGGTGCTCCAGTTTCCTCCCATAGTCCAAAGATGTGCAGGTTAGGTGGATTGGCCATGCTAAATTGCCCGTAGTGTTCAGGGATATGTAGATGGGGTGGGATGTCTGAGGGTCGGTGTGGACTTGTTGGGCCAAAGGGCCTGTTTCCACACTGTAGGGAATCTATGATCTATGATAAGAAGGTTCCAGGCACAGAGACCCACGAGCTACTTTCCAGCCACACTCCCACTTCAAAATTGGACAACGACAATAGCCCCCTCTCCCCTGGGCTACAATTTTCTCAGCTCCCGGCAAGACAAATACCAAGCGGCAGGTAAATCCTGTGTACGCATGCCTGTCAGCTGGGAGGGTGTGGGTGCCCTTGATATGCAGTCGCTTCCACATGATCGAGGGGGTGAGGGGGGGTGGACCCTTGTGTCCAATCCGCACTCCCTACGGCTACCTGAGAGAGTGAAACTGCCCTCACCCCCAGCAACCTCCACCTTTCTCCTGGGTCACTCCACCATCATAGGAATCCGGGACTGTGCTGTGCCAGCAGGAGCCACAGCGTCTTCCATGGCACTGCCAAAAGCTACAGCTGATGGCCCCTGACTGTGCACAGAATATCCAGCAGACACCAGCCAGCATTGGTAGAGAACACAAGGTACCTTCCAAACCCGCAAGGTTCTGCCCAATAAGTTGGAGAATTTAAAAATAATTTTTCCTAGAGACATAAAACATAATGGATGGTGGGAACATCCCAAATTTAAGGATTAAAATAAATCCACAAACTGCAACTGCATGCTTTAAATACATGTAATTTGTAAACTTGGATAAGGTTACAAATCTCTTGTTATTTGATATTTACAATGAGAATGCCTTTTATGAGCAATCCTTATCCTTATGTCATGAGTTTCCATGATATCTCTCCTAAAAGGTGTAGCGAAATGATTACATGTTTAATTATGGTGGAATTCTGTACTTGGTTCAGTGTACCTCAGACAGGTTGATATGGCCACTCTTCAGTACTTCCCTAATTCCCATCTTCCCATGGAAAAAGCCATCCTTGTTGACAAGGGAAGAACCCATTCGGAGTTGGTGACAGACAGGCAGGCCCTCAGAAAGGTTTGCGTGAAGACCAAGTGGAACCTTGTTTCTGTTTGACAGAGAGAAATATTTAAAGATTAAAAATGACTCACACAACTTGTTAGACCAATTGCCATTAATTGGCCCCTTAAGGGCCTCAACTGGCCCAAGGCAGATTTGAGACCTATACCACTGTTGGCAAAATTCCAGCAACAGCAAATGAGGATTTCTTTTCTTTAAGACAGAAGTAAATCTGTGGAATTGTTTACCACAGAGTACTGCAGATGCTGGATCATTAACATCATTAACATGCTGTCTATCTCAGCCATGAATCAGTAAGAAATCAAGGGTTATGGGATAAGACTGGAAAGTGGAGTTGAGGATTATGAGATCAGCCACGATCTCAATGAATGACTTAGAGCACTGAATGGGCTGAATGGCCTACTTCTGCTCCTGTGCCTTAGGTCTTACATGGAAAGTAGCAGGGATAGCCTACCATGCCAGCCAATTTCACTACCATTAGCCCCCAACCTTCACCTACCAACACAGTCTCAGGAAGGTATACAACAACCAGCCATTCTCTACTCATAATAAAGATGTCTCACAAGTTAATTTTAATCTATTGTACTAATCAGTGAGAGGCACTCTATTCCAATTTCAAACATCATGAGGAAGATTTTCTTGTTGAATTTTGTGACTTCCTGTTATATTGGTATGCTAGTCACATAATTACTCAATAAATAATAGAAAACTTTAGAGGTCAGTCTGGTAATTCCCAGAATTGTACTTTTTGAATTAGAATTAGAATTAGATTTTATTATCCTGTGCACTCAAGCACAGAAACACAAGTGCATTGAAAAATGTACAATGTTGCCATTCCTAGTGCCTTCTTAGGTGCAAAGGTACCTAGGTGCAAAACCTTAGCTACAAAGTAGAAAAATAAAGAAACAAAACTAAACTTAAATATTACAATCCTAATAAAAAGTTAGAAGTTGGGGGAGATCTGATGGGACCTTCAATATCATGAGGGGATGGCTAGAGTAGCTGGGAGAAACTGTTCTCATTAGCAAAGATATCAAAAACAGGAGGGCACAGATTTGAGAGATAGCACAGATTTGAAATCACATTTGCTTCTTTGATGCGAGAAGAAACATTTTCACACAATGAGTGGTTCAGTCATGGAAGTGTGGTGGAGGCAGGATCAATTAGGTATTCAAGATGTGGCAATGGATGAATATTTTAGTGAAAAATCCATGAAAGATATGTGAAAAGTCAGGAGAGTGATGCAAGTCATGATGCTTATAAGGAGAGCTGGTGTAGACATGATAAGCCAAATGATCCCCTCCCCACCATACCACTTCTATGATTTTGTGAACTTGTCCATCAAGTTTCATGTTGAGTCTAAGTATCTTAATGATGTGGAAGAGCAGCAAAGCATGAAAATAAAAGGAGCACAGACCTACACTCTGGATCCCAGAACCTAGTGGAATGCCCTTCCCCAAGTGCCAAAAAGATCTGCAGGTCAAGAACTGGCCTGTTCATTCACAAGATATCTACAATCAGTCAACGTCACCTTAGAATCATGGGACAACTGACTATGCTGCTCACAAGAGTCTGATGTGAAAAATTAGCTGAAACTGCGAATGCTGTACATTTCAAAAGTACATAATTGGCTGTAACACATTTCAGACATCGAATAGTAATGAAGGAGATATAATATACAATTTTTTAGGTTAACTAATTTTAATCTAATTTCCAGAGCCAACTGGAGAAATAGGCCATCTCTTACCACACCATATCTTATAGTGACTCTCCTCATACCTCAAGAAACAAGAGTCAATATCCAAATCCTACCAATATGGTGACCAAAACCAGATGAATTCCAAATATTAGAAAATGTAAACAAAGACCGAGTAACTACTTTGTACTATTAATATTATTCATATTTATTTGGACGAATATGTTGATTGATGATCAACTATGATCATGCAAAAGCATGGGCTACTGTGCTTGAATTCCATAGCTTGATTTAATACCTGGTATTCCCAGGGACTAGAATGGTGTTTAAAAACACCGAGGCATTACAGTAGCTAGCACTGCTGCCTCACAGCGCTAGGGACCTGGGTTCAATTCCAGCCTTGGGTGACTGTCTGGGTGGAGTTTGCACATTCTCCCCGTGTCTGTGTGGGTTTCCTCCGGGTGCTCCAGTTCCTTCCCACAGTCCGAAGATGTGTAGGTTGGGTGGATTAGCCATGGGAATTACAGGGTTACAGGGATAGGGTAAGGGGGGGTGAGTCTGGATGGAATGCTCTTTAGAGAGTTGGTTTGAACTTGTTGAGCCAAATGGCATGTTTCCACACTTTAGGGATTCAATGATAGTATGAAAAAACAACCAAAACTGACTCCACATAGCCATAATCACCACCTGACCATAAATGGTCAAGTTTCGATGTGAATTCAGCAACAGACAGCTGAGCTGAATTAGCACTTTAATGAAAGGCAATGAACCCAGCCAGCAAGCACCCTGCCAGGGAGACATAAGAAGACACTCATTCACACTTCACAATGTTTACATGGGTAAAACACCCCCTTAATTGTAAATCTTGGAGAAACTCAAACAGGGAAATACACACAAAGCTTGCATCTCAAGAAACTGTTTTGGGCAGACAGAAGGAAAGAGTGAGGGAGCTAGGAATGCAGAGTCGAAGGCTAGGGAACAAACTCACTCTCTTTGCGAAGAAAATCAATGATCAGATAGGAGCAAATTACTACAGATGCTGGAATCTGAGCTGAAAATAAGGAATGTTGGAAATCACAACAGGTCAGGTAGCAACCATGGACAGACAGCAAGCTAATATTTCAAGTCTAGATGACTTCATCAGAGTTTTAACAGCAATGATAATATAGTTCAGCAAGAAGTATCAAGAACTAAAACAGATAACAGCAACATTCAAATTCTGGCTTTTATGACAATTAAACTGGAGATGTAGTGGACAGTGAAGAAGGTTACCACAGACTACAATGGGACCTTGATCAGATGGGCCAATGGGCAGCAAGGAGTGGCAGATAGAGTTTAATTTAGAAAAATGTGAGATGCTGCATTTTGGAAAGGCAAACCAGGGCAGGACTTATACACTTAATAGTAAGGTCCCGGGGAGTGTTGCTGAACAAAGAAACCTTGGAGTGCAAGTTCATTATTCCTTGAAAGTAGAGTCGCAGGGTAGATAGGATAGTGAAGAAGGCATTTGGTACGCTTGCCTTTATTAGTCAGTGCATTGAGTACAGGAGTTGGGAGGTCATGTTGTGGCTGTACAGGACATTGGTTTGACAACTTTTGGAGTATTGCATGCAATTCTGACCTCCGTCCTATAGAAATGATGTTGTGAAACTAGAAAGGGTTCAGAAAAATATACAAGGATGTTGCCAGGGTTGGAGGGTTTGAGCTGTGGAGAGAGGCTGAATAGGCTGGGGCTATTTTCCCTGGAGCGTCAGAGGCTGAGGGGTGACCTTATAAAGGTTTATAAGGTCATGAGGGCCATGGATAGGGTAAATGGGCAAGACCTTTTCCCTGGGTTGGGGGACCCCAACTAGAGGGCATAGGTCTAAGGTGAGAAGGGAAAGGTATAAAAGGAACATAAGGGGCAACTTTCTCATACAGAGCATGGTGCATATATGGAAATGAGCTGGCAGAGGACGTGGTGGAGGCTGATACAATTACAACATTTATAAGGCATCTGGTTGGGTCTACGAATACGAAAGGTTTAGGGGGATATGAGCCAAATGCTGGCAAGTGGGACTAGATTTATTTAAGATATCTGGCCGGCATGGATGAGTTGGAATGAAGGGTCTGTTTCCATGCTGTATATCTCTATGCCTCTAACACTAGTTTCACAAACACCATTACTGACACTAACTTTACAGTTCTAAGCTTATTAGTTAAATTTAAATTCCACCAGCTGCCTTTGTGGGAGTTGAACCCACAACATCAGTCTGGGCCTCTGGATTACCAGTCCAGCAAAATTATGACTCTACCACCACCTTCCCTGCTAGAAAATTTTTTAAACCATATGTCAAGGACAATTATTCCTAATCTTTCCTTCCCACTTGTCTGAAAATAATCATTGTCTGAAAAGCATGGCATCAAGGAGCCTGGGTTAATGGGAATTATGGGAAAACTCTCCATTGGCTATAGTCATACCTGGCATATAGGAACATGGTTCTGGTTGTTGAAGGTCAATCATCTCAGCTCCAGGACAACTCTGGAGAAGCTCTTTAGGTTTGTGACCTAGACCCAACCATCTTCAGCTGTTTCATAAATGACTTTCCCTCCATCAGAAGGTCAGGAGTAGGGAAGTTCACCAATGATTGCACAATATTCAGCACCATTCATTATTCCTCAGATACTTAAGCATATGTCCAAATGTGGCAATGACCTGGACAATATTGAGGGTTGGGCTGAAAAGTAGCAAGTAACACTCACACCACACAAATGGCAGGTAACGATGTCTGTAATTACAGATGAATCTAACAACTGCCTCTTGAAATTCAATGGTATTATGATCACTGAACCCTCACTATAAGCACCTTCAGGGTTACAATTGACCAGAAACTGAATTGGACTAGCCATATCAATAGAGTAGCTACAAGAGCAGATCAGTGGCTCACCTCCTAACTTCCCAAAGCCTGTTCCCATCAACAAGCACAACTCAGGAGTATGATAGAATACTCACACTTGCCTGGATGAGTGCAGCTCCAACAAGAATCAAACTGCTTGACACCATTCCAGGACAGAGCAGCCCGCTTGACTGGAACCAAATTCGCAAACATTCACTCCCACCACCACCAACATTCAGTAGCAGCAGCGTGTACTATCCACAAGATGCACTGCAGAAATTCACCAAGGCACCTCATACTGTACCTTCCAAATGCATGACCACTTCCATCTAGAAGGACAAGGGCAGCAGATACATGGGAACACCAAACCCTGCAAGTTCCCCTCCAAGCCACTCACAATCCTGAGTTGGGAATGTATCACTGTTCCTTCAGTGTCATTGGGTGTAAATCCTGGAATTCCATCCCTAAGGGGATGATGGGTCTACCTACAGTAGACTGCAGCAGTACAAGGTGGCAGTTCACCACCATCTTCTCACAGGCAACAAGGGACAGGCAATAAATGCCGGTCCAACCAACAATGTTCATGTCCGACAACTGAATAAGAATAGCAGAACAAATGTCTAAACATTTAGAATTCCAATTTGGTTTTGTTCATGGTAATAAATTTAACAGTATCCTTTTAAAAAAAGACTAGCAAAAAAAAAATTTGACACTGTTCTTTAAGCAAGGTCTCAATGCCAAATTTCACCAAATAGTGAGAGCAGCTATTTAACTTTCAATCATATAAAACACATTGACATTTGCAGTTACTGTACCCTGGCAAATTGAGCACACTGACGGACATTGTAGCCCTCAATCTCAGCACCCAGTCAATAAGTTAAATGTCACACTGCATTTTTGACAAGCTGCTACAACCTAATATTCTCGAGTCATTTCTTTTGATTTTTCTGCTTCCAATTTATTTTGCCATCTTTAAGAAATAGAAGCGAGACTATCGACAACTGATGAACTGTTCTAATAAGAACCACTGGGGGAGTGGTGGTGAAGAAACAGTGACAAAAGAAAAAAAAACTTAGCACCTGCTCCAGTCCTTGTTACTTTCAACCGTTCCATAGCCATAGGTTCAATGATGATGATGATGATTGCTTTATTGTCACGTGTACTAAATTACAGTGAAAAGCTTTGTTTACAAGCGGTACAGGCAGATCACAGCAAGCAAAGGATGTACAGATCAGAAAGACTTAGAGGCATACAGGTTACATTATTTGAGGCTAGAGAGTCCATTCAACAGTCTGATAACAGCCAGAAAGAAGCTGTTCCTGAACCTGCTGGTGCATGAGTTCAGGCTTCTATCTTCTGCCAGATGGAAGAGGTTGTAGGAGATCATTACTGGGGTGCGATGGGCCTTTGATGATGTTGGCCGCCTTTCTGCAGCAGCGAGCCGTGCAAATGGAGTCTACGAATGGGAGAGATAGTAGGACCTGCCAACGCTGGAGAATCTGAAATAACACGGTGTAGAGCTGGATGAACACAGCAGGCCAAGCAGCATCAGAGGAGCAGGAAAGCTGACGTTTCGGGTCGAGACCCTTCTTCAGAAACGGGGGAGGGGAAGGGGATTCTGAAATAAATAGGGAGAGAAGGGGAGGCAGATAGAAGATGGATAAAGGAGAAGATAGGTGGAGAGGAGACAGACAGGTCAAAGAGGCGGAGTTGGAGCCAGCCTCCTTGAGCTGTACGTCCTCCCTGGACCAACCTATCCCCTCCCTAACTCCCCACCTACACTCACCTTTACTGGCTCCAACCCTGCCTCTGACCTGTCTGTCTCCTCTCCACCTATCTTCTCCTTTATCCATCTTCTATCTGCCTCCCCCTCTCTCCCTATTTATTTCAGAACCCTGTTCCCCTCCCCCATTTCTGAAGAAGGGTCTAGGCCCGAAACGTCAGCTTTCCTGCTCCTCTGATGCTGCTTGGCCTGCTGTGTTCATCCAGCTCTATGAATGGGAGTTTGGCTTCTGTGATGGTCTGGGCTGTGCACATCACCTTCTGTAGTTTCTTACATTCCTGGGCAGAGCAGTTGCAATACCAGGCTGTTATGCACCCGGACAGTATGCTTTCAATGGTGCATCTGTAGAAGTCGGTGCGGGGCCTTATGGACATGCCAAATTTCCTGAGTTGCCTGAGAAAGAAGAGGCATTGTTGTGCCTTCTTGACTGTCGCGTTTACATGGGAAGTCCAGGACAGGTTGTTGGTTATCGTCACTCTGAGGAACTTGATGCTCTCCACCCTCTCAACCTCAGTTCCGTTGATGTAGATGGGGTGCAGGGGGTGAGTTTGTCTCCTTTCTTTCTGATATCAATGATCAGTTCTTCAGTTTAGCCGACGTTGAGAGAGGGAGGTTGTTTTCATTCACCACGTCACCAAGCCCTCTATCTCCCTTTGGTATTTTGACTCATCATAGTTACATATCCATTCCACAACGGTGGTGTCGCCAGCAAACTTGTAGATGGCGACATTTGGAATTTGGCAACACAGTCGTGGGTGTACAGGGAGTACAGTAGGGGGCTGAGGACACTTCCTTGGGGGGGCTCAGTGTCGAGTGTTATTGTGGAGGAGGTGCAGTTACCTATCTTCACTGATTGCTGCCTATGGGTCAGAAAGCTGAGGATCCATTTGCAGAGGGCAGAGCCGAGACCAAGGTCATGGAGTTTTGAGATCAGCCTGGAGGGGATCCTCTGAGGATCTGTGTCAATATCTGCTGTGTGTAGCGACAGCCAAGGCTACAAATAAGGGCACCGCAGTTAAGGTGCTTCATACTGTGCAGCAATGGCCATCCGCTGTACCATTCATAAAAACTCTTTTCACATCCCAAGAATATTCCACTTCTTCTCATAGCCAAAGGATTCCAACACATATAGCAGGGGTGGCATTCAGACCAAGCAACTGCATGGGGCCCAGACCTTCCTCAGTGAAAGACCACTTGTATAGTGGCAATAGCTGATCCTTAATCAGTTTGACTACTTTTTCCTTCAGGCATTGCAAACAACCTTTTTTAAAAATTGTGTCTGACATCAGATTAAAGCATCTTCTTTCAAAGAATCATTCTCTCATGCTGTGAAGGTCCCATCAAAACTGCTAACTTTGAAAGAAATTAAAGCAAATGAAAGAATGATAGGTCAGGGTTTCATGTTTTAAGATATTTACTGTAACAAATGAAGAAAAGCACTTAGCTGGAAATGCTTTTGTAGGCAACTTAGGAGATCATATGCAATTTCACCATCATTTCAATTTTAAAAATAGGTTCACCTCAACATTGAATTACTTTCTTAATTGGTAGGTTGTATCTTTTAATTTAATGTTGTCAGGATCTATAGCCCTGTATTTAGTGCCTTCAACCATTCCCCGACATCATGCAGAATGAATTGCATTGGCTGAAGACAGGCACCTATGACTGAGAAGACTTCAGCAGAGGTTGAAGTGGATCATCCAGTTGGCACTGTCTGATGCACTCTTTAGCACTCACATGCTGGGCTCCACCAGGGTGGGGATTTTCATGAACCTCCCCTGCCTAATTTCCATTACTTGCTTCATTGTCTGCCATCATACATGACTGAGGAGCTTGATCTCATCTAATCTGCTGGTTGTAGATTACTTAAACCCATCTACAGCATGCTGCTTCTGCTTGCTAGCATGCATGAAATTCTGTACTGTAGCCTCATCAGGTTGGCCACTCATTTTTTGGTTTGTCTGTTGTTTGTCCCACTCCTGGCACGTGTTCCTAGACTTCTCATAACCTGGGTTCATAATGGTTGAGTGAGGGGCATGTCAGACCACAGATTGTAGATTATGGTTGAATACGATTCTGCTGCAGCTGATGGCCCAAAGTACATCATGGATCTCTAGTTTTGAACTGCTACTTATGTTCTGAATCTATCTCATTTAGCGTGGTGCTGGTGTCACATAGTACAAAGGTTGGGAATTATTTTAATCAATCTGTTTAGGCACATTATGATATACATCTGGGCAGATGGGTCTTGAACTCAGACCTCTGGGAACAACGGTGGGTCACTACCACTACAAAACAAGTGCTCTCCCCAATAAGGGGTATGCTTAGTGTGATGAAGAGACTTTTGAGGACTAAGCATTGGTCACTCTTACCAATACTCTCCAGGAAAGATCAGTTGCAATACCTAGGTCAGGAAGGTTTTCCCCTTGCATTGGTTCTCGCAGCAGCTGTTTTAATTTGTCTTTACTTTTTAAAAATGCCATTTTTTTTATCTTGGATGTTATTCTGCTAAGTAACTAAAGAAACTAGTTACGTAAACTTGTTTGTGCTACAGCAGTTGTCAATTTTCAAAGTAAAATTTTATTTCAGAACAGTGATCAACAAGGCTATTTTCCCCCAGTTTTGTGCTCTCTATTGTGGTGTCAAGGCTTCAAATTCATATCCATTATTGACAAAGCTAAATGTTGGAGTTCAAAGGCCCTTTACTACTCTTGGCCTCTTTTAGGATTTATAGGTGATAATCCTTAAATTGCAATGTAATTTAATCACAAATGCGTACAAGACTGATCATGTACACTTCGAACAAAATTGTACCTGATTAGATCCCCATTTTTAACTTCAAAAACAATAAAACACAGATCATTAGGTAACTACAGGTGACAAGGTCAATTAACTCATCTCAATTTACCTACTTAGAAAGATGTAAAAATTAATCTCTCCTCCAGTTATTCATTAAATAGTTTCATGGTGTACATTTTCATTTCCATTACTCTGTCTGATCATCTATGCCTCTTCAGGCTAAACCTTATGTTTGGATAAGAAATTGGTTGACGTACTTATTCAAATTGTTATTTCAGAGTGGAGGAAATTAAATGTAGTGGCCTAGCTCTCCCCATGGTCAGAACCACACTTGGATTCAGACAGTAAATACAAAATGATCACATTTGCAGAAGATACCAAACTGGGAAGGATAGTGTTATCAGAAGTTGCTCAGAAATGACAAAATAATCAGACCAAATAATAGTAGATAAAATTCAATGCAGATTATTTTAAAGTGCTACACAGTAAGGAAAACGGATGCAATTCTTCTTGGCATCAGTCTGAAATGTACATTTTACTAACATGTATCCCCTTTTCAGCCCCACAGTTAAATTAATGTTCTGGGTTTACTTTCTCTATTCCCTTAATCATCCGTCTGTATGTCTAGGGTGAAAAGCCAAAGTTTCTTGAAACACCCCTCACAATTCAGACTTACCAGCTCTTCTCTGCACTGTCTCTGCCTTTGGTGCAGGTTTGGCCTAACAATGTCACTGGACATAGTCTAGCCAGACCAATTTAAAGTTTTATTAGCAGTTTCACTTCCTTCTATTCTATTGTTTTGTTTATGTTAGTTCAACATCGTTTTGGTTTTTGGATCTCCTGGATGGATGAACTAAGAGTAGTAGATTGGCTTTCCTCATCTATAGTTATCCCATGATTATAATTAGATGCTGTATTTTGAATTTTTGTGGATGATCATCTTAGAATCAGTTTGTGTTAAATCCTAATGTAATGACTCCTGTGAGTAAAAGACATTCCAGTGTAAAGGTTTACCATCTTTAAATCAGGCACAAATCCTGGAGGTTAAGATGATGATAAGGCAGGCAGGGCATGGCATGAAATCACTATTTTAGTTCCAAAGTTTAATTTGCCAATTATGAGTGTTAATTTAAAGCATTAATAATTGAAGCTGAACAACAAGATGCAAAATCAAAATCAGAGAAACTAATGGCTCATACCAGAAATGCTGATTATCTCCAGTATTTTCTGTTATGTATGATCAAACTTCTTTATTCTTTTATGGATGTGGATGTTGCAAGGCTAGCTTTTGTTGTCCATCCATGATTGCCCTTGCACTGAGTGGCCCATTGCAAAGGACAATTCAAAGCCAAATAGTGCTGTGGGTCTGGAATTACATGTAAGCTAGCCTGGATTAGGTCTGCGCAGTAAGGATGACAGATTCCTTCCCTAAAGGGCATTAATGAACTAGATAGGTGTTAACAACAATTTTTTTCTGCATTACTGAGAGTATTTCAGAGCTTTTAATTGAATTTAAGTGTCAAAGCTGCTGTGGTGGTATGTGAACCCTAGTTCACAAAGCTTTAGCCTGGGTCTCTGGACTACGAGCCCAGTCACTAAGCCACCAGAGTTTTTGTATTATTATTGTATATTGTGGTATTTAGTGTTGGCTTTATTCATTGCTGACCTATATTAATTGTCTTGGTTACAGTCGCTGAACATCAAGGGCAGAATGAAACAGGGGCCTGAATGAGGTGAGCTGTGGTGAGAAGTATGGCAGAATCACATGAGAAGTTAGTAAGGCCTCTCTCTATACCAGGAACAACTTCCTGCATCTTTTAAATAGGTTCTGGGAGTTAAGGTGAGATTCTCACTAGACAGCAGCGAGTTGCCCATTAAGAGGGATTATTGATAATGACCTGACTAATGGCACATCTCACCTCGTTAATATGCAGCTTCCTACCCTACTACATGCTGCCAAAAATTCTCAACTTCAAGAAGTCAGTGTGGGTTCCTGGGTGAGTTCAGCTTTCCACTTGCTCCAATGGATCTCCACGTTGGGTACTAGGCTCCAATTTATCCATGGGCATAAACCACACATAGGTCATCTCCATAGACATTGGCATCTGACACAATACAGCCTCTAAGAACTACACAGTATGCTTTCTAAATTTAAATACTACACTGTGGACCAGACTCCATCTCTGGGCATTTTCACAGATGCTGCCAGACCTGCTGAGCTTTTCCAGCAATTTCTGTTTTTGTTTCATCTCTGGGCTGTTCATTTGACCTTTTAGCACTCACTCACTTTGAGACTACCTGGATGCACGCAGCTACCTACCTTACATTGCCTTGGTCTTTTGTGCTTTGCGCCTCAGCTGGAGATACCAGGCACACAGCACTGTGCTAAACAGGAAGACAATACAGTAAGTACAAAGCCAAGAAGGTAGTCACAGTTGCCGGAAGTCCTCAGTCAAGTCCAAAGCCTTTGTTTAGGAGTCCTGGCACAGTAAATCAAAGGAAACCTTTGATACCAATCCAAGGACTTGGACTCACTCAGTCAGCTGCTCAGAGCGTTCAGAATCAGCAACCTCTCCACAGAAAGGGTGGGGAAATGGATTTTGGGCAGTTCACCCCATGTCTTCTGCCCTATTGTGGGCTGTTTTCTTCCTGGAATGAGAGGCAGGTAATGAGGGAGATGAAAGTGGGTGATGTAGCTATTATTTTTGATGCAGATGGGGAACATGTCCTGAGCGAGTGAGCACAGACATATGCAGGGCCAGTGTAGGGCTGGGGTGGGTGAGATAAAGTGAAGGAAGCTGTTGCAGGTAATAGTGACAGTAATAGAGCATGAACCTTGGTGGGACGTGGGTGCAGTAGCAGAGATAAAGTCAATGAGAGGTTTTGGAAAGATAACGTTGGCAGAGTGGAGAAGGTCATTGACCTATTTCTTACATTGCTGAGCATTTTATCAGACAGCTGAGATTGCAATGACCCAGGTAGCAATCTTGAAACAGGTTGGCACAGTCTGGCATTGTGGCTTCCACTGGGCCTGGGGAGGAGGATGTCTTGCATTTGCATCACCTTGTCCACTAGGATCTCCAGGTTTCTGCTCACAAAGCAGGGTGCTAATTTCTCCTTGTAGGCAACGCAAATATCAGGAGCCATGCAGAGCAGCTCTGGACTAACCGTGCTCATCTTGGTGCAGCTGGTTTTAAGGCAGTACAGGTATAAAATCTAAATAGGCAAGAGTTAAAGGCTATCGTTGATTTTTTTTTATTCATTCACAGGATGAGAGCATCGCTGGCCAGGCAGCATTTATTGCCCATCTCTAATTGCCCAGAGGGCAGTTAAGAGTCAACCACATTGCTGTGGGTCTGGAGTCACATATAGGCCAGACCAGGTAAGGATAGCAGTTTCCTTCCCTAAAGGACATTAGTGAACCAGAGAGGTTTTTCCTGACAATTGACAATGGATTCATGATCATCGTTAGATTCTTAATTCCAGATATTTATTGAATTCAAATTCCACCATATGCCATGACAGGATTTGAACCCAGGTCCCCAGAATGTTATCTGGGTCTCTAGATTAACAGTCCAGCGATAATACCACTAGGCCATCACCTCCCCCAGTGACTGTAGAGTCATAGTTAGACACCACTGAAACAGGCCCTTCGGCCTAACCCGTCCATACTGTCCAGATTTCCTAATGTGAACTACTCCATTTGCCTGCATTTGGCCAATATCCCACTAAACCTTTCCTATCTATGTACCTGTCCGAAAGTCTTACATGTTATAACTGCACGCGCATCTACCACTTCCTCTGGCAGCTCTTTCAATATATGCACTGTCCTCTGTGTGAAAAAGTTGCCTCTCAGGTCCCTTTTAAATCTTTCTATATTGCATGATTACTGTGAAAGGCAAAGTACTCAGGGCTTATATCCCTCCTGGGGAATATGGAAAATCATTCAGTACTTGCACACATGAAGTTGTGAATATGAATTTACTGAACAAGTGCACATAGTGTGTATTCATGGCCTGATCTGGATTCTTTCCAATAGGTGATCCCTTCTATGGAGGGATTGTCCTATGAGCACTCATTGGAGTAGAGAAGAATGAGAGGTGATCTCATCGAAACATATAGGATTCTTAAAGGGGTTTTACAGGGTAAATGCTGAGAGGATGTTTCCCCTAATGGGAAAAATCCAGGACCAGAGGGCATAGTCTCAGAATAAAGGGTACCAATTTAAGAACAAGATTAGGTGGAATTTCTTCTCTCAGAGTGTTGAAAGTCTTTGGAACTCCTTGCCACAGAGAGCTATGGAGCAAAGTTCTTGTGTATATTTAAAGGTTGAGACAGATAGATTTTTGATCAGGAGGGGAATCAAGGGTTACGGGGCAATCACAGAAAAATGAATGAGAGGAATGTTGGACCAGTCGTGATCATAATGAATGATCGATGTCTTATGGTGATGCTTAAATGATGCATCTCTGCCAAATCAAGTTTGAAATGCAGAATCAAATTCTTAGGAGTGCAAAAAATATTGCTAGTTGTTTAATCCTTGCCATTTGGTAAGGCAATTTTTGTTTCTATTGTAGTCCCAGAATAAAGATATTTTAAAGTAGAAAGAATTTCACTTTCATCCTCTGTAAAACCAGTCATAGGGAATGACCATGAATTTTAATTGATGATCATAGATTAAAGTTTATTTCAACATGTTTAGGCTGGGATTAAGTAGTTGTTTATGACTATCCCTAAGGTACAACTTTGGGTCTGATAAAACTGGCAGCCCCAAATTATGCTGTAAACTTTACTTTGTCCTCTAACCCAAGGAAAGCAGAGTCTTGAGTATGCCTGCAAATATGCATGTAGTCCGGCTTCCAGCAACTGAATGCTGATTAGTGTGCTGGCAACAGCATATAACTATATGATAAACCAAAAAAAAAATTAAACAGCACATTTAAAAGTTACACATTTTTCTGGGTGATCCAAAGCACCTTCCAAAGGACCACCACAGAACATTATGAACTTCATAACTGGTCTAAAAGCAAGACTTCTGCCTTCAGGTAGTCTCAAACAACTTAGCAAAATTTAATGTAGGTAACTTTGCAACAGGCTTACAACAACGATGGAATATATACACAGCTGGAATTCCTTGCATCAGCTGAAGGGACATGATTTACCTGTAAATGTGGATCCACTGTCATAGGCTCAGTGGGATAGCACTGAAACCTATAAACTTCTGGCTCACTATCAGCACAAGTCCTATTCCAGAGATTTAAGCACATAATCTATGCTGCCACTTCATCGCAGTAGCAAGGGAGTGCAGCATTGTCAGAGATGCTGTCTTTTAGATGAGATATTAAACATGTTTGTTCTCTTGGAGCTGTGATAGATCTTATGATATTGTAATATTTAAAAAACAGCAGAGGAATTCACCCAACATTTTAAGTCCTAACATCACTAATACAAACGAAATGGTGCTTTTTCTCACTATTGATAGTGGATCCTGAGTGTGAGCAAATTGGTTGTTAGTTTTGCCTACAACATAACCAAAACCTTTCAGAAAGCATTAATTGACTGTAAAGTACTTGGGGAGATCTGGAAGCCATAATGCAAGCTTTTCTTCTCTTCTTTCATTATAACTTGCACCAACTTTCAAAGTTAGTTGCTATTGCAGTCCTAAATGACTGAATTGTTGGGCATATAGAAATAAATTATACAGGCTGTCCTGGGGTTACAAATTGGTTCTGCTCCTGAGCACGTTCATAAGTCCTTTTGTCTGCAAGTTGGAACAAAAATCAGTCCAATATAAAATATCCATTGTGTAAGTCCAAGTGAGTGTTCATACGTCAGACGCTTAAAATTAATAGTACTGTGGAATCTTGTTTGTACGTACGAGCTTTCATACGTCGGGGGCCTGCTGTACCTGCAAAATAACATCAGTTATTAACAAGAGTCAGAAATGAAGTGTGGAAAGAATAAACCCACCTTACAGCTGATATAGCAGCCTCTTTAGCTGCAGTGCCATTTACCAATAAGGAAACATTGGAAATTGCTCTCGCGTTGAAGCATTCCATAATACCTCGATTCCTCCTCAAGCAATATCCAAAATCATCACCAGTCACTATTAACCTCACTCTAGGCTGCGGCATTCTCAAATCGTCACAGCTAAAGAGAGAAAAGCAGAAGCCAAAGTGAAAGTTTGACATAATCAGTACTGCAGTCACAATGCTGTCCTTTCAATCTGCATAAATGCTAACATGGGAGAATCATATTACTTTATAGGTCACAACACAAGTCAATAGCTATTATAACAGAGGTCCAGTAGATCTCAACTTGTTGTAAAATGGCAAATAAATGCACAAGAATTTTACCTTTTATCTTTATTTTGTGTTTGAATTAATACAGTATATGAACAAACAAATTTGGAAAAGGTGATGCTGTAATGTTGTTTTCTTTTCTTTATTCATTTGTGGGATGTGGATGTCACTGGCTAGCCAGCATTTCTTGCCCAGCCCTAGTTGCTCTTGAAATGTTAATGTCATTGCAATGGTAAACCAAAGGCCCAGGCTATTTCTCTGGCTTCACGTGTTCAAATCCCACTTCACAGCTGATGAAATTTAAATTCAGTTAATAATTCTGGATTTGAAACCTAGTTTCCACAGAGATTATCATCAACAGTTGGTGCAAAAATTCATTTGCCTCATTAATGTCTTTTAGGGAAGGCAAATTGCCCACTTACCTGTGTGAGGCCTACATGTGACTTCAAGCCCAGAGTTCAAGGACAATTAGAAATAGACTAAAAACAATCTTGGTGGTGATGGCAACATCCATTGAAAGAATACATTTTTAAATAAAAAGGTGTCAAATCTTTTAATATTCCACAAAGAACTCCCAGGGGCTCATTAGATAATGCTTTTTGTGATGGTTTATTTTCAGATGCTTTCTAGATAAGCATAATGCAGTCTGTTGTGAATTCATTAATTGTCTGCGCACGAGGATTTATTTGGTGCACTTGAATAAAATTAGTAGGATCTGAATGTTGGTGTTTTGGGTAAGATGGGAGTAGAGTCTGGTTATGTTCTATTAGTGTCAGTTTTGGTCTACTTATGCTTCTGTAAAGCACCTAACATTTTACTGTGAAGTGAGGTGCTAAACAAATGCAAGTTGATGTGGCTGTAACTTGACTCATCTGCCCAGGGTGGTGATCCATTTGCTCCTAGATAATAACCAGAGAAGATCATATATAATACACTGGAAAACAAGTGGAAAGTAATATATCAGTAAGATCAATAAATTCACAAGAATGTTGAAAATAGCAGACTAGAGATGGCTGGCCGCCTCTCCCCACGTTAATTCTATCAATCAAGTTTTGGTCAAACATCTTTATTTGAAAATGATTACAATGCACAATGATTCTTTACCACTAAGAAGACTACATTTTAAAACAAAAACTGCATCAAAAACACAACATTGACAAGAAATGACAGTGATGATAGTGGATAAATATTTAAAAATATTCTTGAGATATTCTTCTGCCTGTCCCGATTAAAACAGATGGCTCAGCATACTACTTGATATGCAGCAGAGACTCAACCTCCAGTTCTGGTTTAATCACCATGACTGCTTACTTCTGTTTCAGGAGTATCAACTGCCCAAGTCATTAATCTTGATTTCTTCGATGTTCTCTTGTAACAATCTATTCAATTCCATCCAAAATAAAATCCAATTTATTCAGAAATCCACAGCCTCTTTCCAATTCAACATAATTTCAAGCAAAGCCATCAACACCATCCTTGCCAATTTCTCTTTCAAAGCATTCATTTGCAAATCTTATTATTCAGATTTCTGCATTGTTTTCTTCCTGCAAGTATATCCGCAGTCACCACTTCTGCCAGCATACATCCTCTGCTCTTCCGACCAGGTGTAAAATATATCTCTCCATTACCATCTCTTACATAGGCTACTACTGATAAGCCAGTTGTCAGTGAAGTAGCGAGGAAAGATCCTCTTGATAGCTAGAAAAAGTATCTAGTGTTCTGCTGTAGTAAAATATTTCCCAGCAGATGCAGAAGGTGCCGACAGAAGTATGAATGTTTGGGACTAAGAATCAGAGATTGCAGAAATTTAATGAACAGCCTTTGCAGACGGTGTAAGTTTTTCATTTAACTGTGCAAATGATACTAAGAACAGGCGAAGATGATGAGGCCATTTAGCTCCTTGAGGCTCTCCTGTAACAGCACTCCAAATGCCCAGGTATCCCTTGGTACTGCTGGCTAACAAAAATCTATCAATCTAGTCTTGAATTAACAATTAATCTAGCATCAAGTGCTATTTGTGAAGTGGGTTCCAAATATCTACCGCTGTGTGGAGAAATGTTCCTTAATTTCACTTCTGAAAGGTCTGGCTCCAAATCTCAGACTATGGTCCCTATTCCTAGACTCCCCACCCAGCAGAGGAAGGCTAGTTACAACAAAACAATCTGTGCCCATTAACATCTTGAAACCTTTAATCAAAAACGATCCTTTAATCATTCTCAATTCCAAGGAATCCAAACCAAATTTGTTTAATTTCTCCTCGTAGTTAACTCCCAGAGCCCAGGTTGTTCTTGGATTCTAACCAGGATGCTCGAGGACACAGGGTGGAATCTTAAAGAGGACTGAACAATGTGGGCAAACTGTGTGAAAATTCAAGCAAGGCCTATCTCCTTGACATTGGAAAATGCAGCTAGTTGCTCCCAACAGCGACCTGGGAGGTTGACACAAGATTTTTGCAAAGCAACAGCGAGATACTTATTAAAGGGGCATTCTTACCTCCTATCAGCCTGTTTAACTACAGATAGAGTCACAGTGTCATATAGATGTACAGCATGGAAACAGACCCTTTGGTCCAACTCATCCATGCCGACCAGATATCCTAAATTAATCTATTCGCATTTGGCCCATATCCCTCTGAACCCTTCCTATTCATATACCCATCCAGTTGCCTTTTAAATACTGTAATTGTACCAGCCTCCACCACTTCCTCTGGCAGCTCATTCCATACACACACCATCTTCTGTGTGAAATAATTACCCCTTAGGTTCCTTTTAAATCTTTCCCCTCTCACCTTAAACCTATGCCCTCTAGTTTTGGACTCCTCTCCCATGGGAAAAAGACCTTTTTTATTCCCCCTATCCATGCCCCTCATGATTCTATAAACCTCCATAAGGTCATTCCCCAGCCTCCAACGATCCAGGGGAAATAACCCCAGCCTATTCAGCCTCTCCTTTCAGGTCAAACTTCCAACCCTGGTAACATCCTTGTAAATCTTTTCTGAATCTTTTCAAGTTTGACAACATTCTTATTATAACAGGGAAACCAGAATTGAACGCAGTATTCCAAAAGTAGCCTCAATGTCCTGCACAGCCATTCTTGCTTCACTAATATGGAACCTCCTGTTCTACCACGTGCTGTGAACAAAATAGATGCTAAGGAGTCACGACATGGAGGTCCGAGTGGGCATTTGGCGATTCCAGCTCACCACTTGTTTCTAAGGAACTCAGCCTTGAACACCCAGTCGCAGAACTCAGGGAATGGTCCACGGACAGTGACTACATGCACCCCATGTCCACAAACCTTGGGACTGGATATATGCCAGCACCTCCGCATCATCATATCACATCTCCCATCCACTTCCAGTACTCTTCAGCTCTTTAAAGTTGCAACTTGAGTGCATTTCACTCAAACTCAGTTCACTTGTTGGAACAGGCTGTATCTCAGGGCAACTTGCTTGCTGCAGACTGTAGATCATGTTATTTTCCTAGAGGCAGTTAGCACCGTAGACCAAACAGGTCCTTAATAGACACACACAGCAGCTCAGGATTCAGTGCAAATCTACAACTTCACCACCATGGTGTGCAAATTGGAAGGTTTGGCTACCTACAACACAAAGATAATTCATTGGCTATGAGGCGTTCTGTGTTATTCAGAGGATGTAAAATGCCCAACATAAATGCAACTTATTTATTTTTAACATGAGTTTGCAATTTACATTCATAAACAATACAAAGCTAATCACTGGCCTCAGACCAGTATTATTTTGTAGCTGCAATGAGATGCTTTAGAAAATCTCTTGGGACAGGCAAAATACAAGTACAACTCAGGAGCAAATTTTTATTTTTTTTTTTAAAAATAACTTACAATCTAAAATAAATGGACTATCCTCACTTTTCCCATAATCTAGCTGTATGAACTTTCAGTCTAGTTATTCATTGACATCAAAGTGCTGTTACATACGAACAGACAGCGTCGACCACATAAGAAGAGTGGAACAGCATGTTTTTTCTCATTACAAATTAAGCTTTGTTTTGTTGGGTAATGTGCCGAGAAACTTACTGTACATCTTAGCTTAGAGGAAAAGGGTGGGGTAATATGACAAGCTGAAGTGCCGTTGTCGAGGGTCGACATGGGCTGAACAACATTCTTCTATGCTATAATTCTCCTGTGATTCTAAACAATCACTAAATTCTCATGCCATTTTACATTAAGGCTGGCTTTATAGGCAAATAGCCATTGTTAGCTGAAGCGTGCAGTTTGCAATTGTGAAGGGGGAGGGGTGCACATCACACTGTCACAAAAATGACCACATCTGTTGCGCCAAAATTTATTTTAAGCATGTAACAATTAACGAGACTGTAATAGTTTCTTAAATAAAAAAATCCTTTAAACTAGTTGTAAGTACGAGGGAAAACACAGGGGCAATTATAATCAGTCTGTATTTTGTTTTGTAAATCAGCATTTCTGGTGACTGTTAAATAGACTGCACACATACAGTATGATGTTGTTTGACAATTAGTCAGCCTTCTTTTTGTTGAAAGAGGGGAGATTTTCAGTATTTCCTCTGATAGAGTCACAGAGTCCGACAGCATGGAAACAGACCCTTTGCCACAACTCATCTATGCTGACTCGGTTTCCCAAACTGAACCAGTCACATTTGGCCCATATCCCTCTCTACCTTTCCTATCCATGTTGCTGTCCAAATGTCTTTTAAAATGTTGTAATTGTACTCACCTTTATTGCTTCCTTTGGCAGCTCATTCCATATACACACCACTCTCTGTTTGAAGAAGTTGTCCCTTTGGTGCCTTTTAAATCTTTACCCTCTCACCACAAACCGAGTCCCTCAAGGTTTGGACTCCCCTACCCTGGGGAAAAGACCTTGGCTATTTACCTTATCTATGCCCCTCATGGTCTTATAAACTTCTGTAAGATCACTCCTCAACTTCTTATGCTCCAGGGAAAAAAGTCCCAGCCTCTGCTTGTAACTCAAATCCTCCAGTTTCAGTAACATCCTTGTAAATCTTTTCTGCACCCTTCCCAGTTTAATGAATATCCTTTCTATAGCATGGTGACCAAAATTGGATGCGGTACTCCAAATCTGGCCTGACCAATTTCTTGAACAGCCGTAACATGACATTCCAACCCCTGTTCTTAATGACTGACGAAGGCTAGCATGCCAAATGACTTCTTCAACATCCTGTCCACCTGCGATGCCACTTTTAAAGAACTATTACCTGCATTCCTATGTCTCTCTGTTTGACAACACTCCCCAGGCTCTACTGTGTAAGTCCTGCCCAGGTTTGTCTTACCAAAATGCAACACCTCATATTTATCTACATTAAAGTCCATCTGGAATTCCTTGGCCCACTGACCCAGTTGATCAAGATCCCATTGTACTCTGAGATCTTACAACTCATTTAAAATGTAAGGTTATGCTAGCATGATGTCAAAGGTGCAGCTATGCATGTGTGGATGGATCACGGTGACCACTTGTGTTTTTGCAACATAAACTCATTTATTTATAACTCATTTCATTTAGTGGTTCAGCTGGATCAGGAGTTGAAAATTATACAAATGGCTTTTAGTTCCAGCCCGTAACATTTCAGAAGTATGTTTAGTTATAATTTGTTAGAGAACATTTTGTTTTAAGTAGGTGATGATAAATCAGAGAATAGTACCAGTTCACCTTTCAGTTGTTACGTAAAGTTTCAGGAGTACTGCAGAAAAATGATCTATTCACCATACTTCTTGAGAACTGTGACTGTTCAGACTCTGGATTAATTCAATCTCATACCTATTGCAATCATACCAGGATTCACAAGACTCTTTTCCCTCCTCCCTTGCTCCACGCCTCACCCCCGCCTCAAAAAAAACCCACAAGTTCTACACCAGTCAAGGTTCTTCTGAAATTTTCTCAAGAGCTGATTTTGGGTTTTCAGGGGGCTATTTTCTCTGCTCACTAACTTATTTATTAGATAATACCATCACATAGTCAGTCATAGTACCTTTTGCATTTGTGCGGCCTACCGGAACTTGCACAGATACTGAATTAGAAGAACTCATCAATACCCTTAAAAAGCAATCAACTCCCCAATAAACTTAAAGTCACATCACGCAATGAAAGCATTAAATTTCCTAGGTACTTCAGTATTTAAAATACTACATGACAACTGGTAAAATTAGCAAGAAAACTTGTTTTGTTCCCCCATAATTAGCTGACACACTTCACATTACAAGCCATCACCTCAAACACAGCTTCATAGACTGGGGAGTTCAAAGCTAAAACATTTCCATCGCTCATGCACAAAGCTAGATTATTTTAAATCAGGCAGTTTCTATGTCTTACTGCATTTCAGATGTTATATTTACATTTTAAAATTAATACAGTGCTCATTGCACTAGGATCCACTTCATATTTCCAAGTATAGAAGCTCCTGAACATGACAAACATAAATAAGAGATTCCACATTCATTTGTGAGGAATGCATTCCCTCGGTGATTTAAAGTATTCCTGGATCTCAGTGAGCTGTGCATTTCTTTTGACTCATTTAAAACACAGTTCTCTCTCCTTTTCACCACATGGCCAGCTCACAGCTACCTCCTCCACATCCCCCACATCAATCCACCCTGTGCTGTTGGAACTCCTGTCCTTGGCTAAAGGCAGTCATTGGCAATAAACTCATTTCTATCTTGTACTTTCCCAGCCCTCCTTTGCTCCTCCATTCACAGGTTTCTTCTCTCCCATGCTTGCTGCTGACAGGTTCATTGGAAACTTTTCAGTAGCAAAAACAGGGGTGTACCTGCCTTTGATTCAAAGTGCAAGCCTTCCCATTTCCTCTCATTCTATTTATGTGGAGAACTTCTCTCTGATTGGTCATAAGACACAGAAGAGGTAGGCCATTCAGCCCATCAAATCTGCCCTGCCATTCAATGGGATTATAGTAGATCTGTTAATCTTCAAATACGCTTCCCTACCTTTTCCACATAACCCTTGATTTCCTTACTATTAAAAATCTTTGTCTTGAATATACTTAATGGTCCAGCCTCAACAGCCCTCTGCAGTAAATAATTTGACACATTCACAACCTTCAGAAAAAAAATCGTCCTCGTCTTGGTCTTAAATACGTGACCTTTTATTCTGACATTATGCCCTCTGGACCCGGACTCTTCCCAAAAAGGGGAAGCAACCTTTATGCATCTACCCTGTCAGGTCCTCTAAGAATCTTGGATCTTTCAATAAGTTTGCCTCTCATTCTTCTATATTCCAATGAGTACAGGATCAAACTACTCAATCTTTTCTTACAAGATAGTCCCCTCATACTTGGAACAAAAACAAGATTGCTGGAGAGGCCCAGCAGGTCTGGCAGCAACTGTGAAGGAAAAAAACAGAGTTAACATTTTGGGTCCGGTGACCCATACTTGGTATCAGCCTAGTGAAGCCCCTTCTGGGCTGCCTCCAATGCCAGTATATTGATCCTTAGATAAGAGGCCCAAAACTATTCACATTATTCCAGCGATGGTCTGACTAGTGGCTTGTATAGTTTTTGCAAAACCTCCCTGTGTTCGTGCTCCATTCCCTTTGAAATAATGACCAGCATTGTGTTTGCCTTCTCTATCATGTGCTGAACTTGGATGCTAGCTTTTTGTGATCCATGAATGAGGACTCCCAAATCCCTCTCTTCTCTAGATTTCTGCAGGCTCTCTCATTTAAACTATCCCCCATGAGTGATTTCTTGGATGATTTGGGGAAATTGTGGGAGCACAGCTGCCCCATCCCATATATGCCGAGTGTTGAGTCACACCATCTTGCATCTACATTAAATTAGCAGCAATTCAACCTTCATTTCTGTGAACATACGGCACTCTAAGTTCCAAGGCAGAGTAACCAACAATCTTTTGCTATTACATATCAGTTACAACCAAAAATCTATCACACTCTTATAAAAGTTAATCATTCATTTCAAATCTTTAAACCTTTAAATGAAGGATGCCAGTGTACCAGCAATAATAAGAATCTTTCCATGGATCTGGTCACTGAACATCTACAGTATTGATTTTTCAGTCTACATGTACTTCAAAAGCCACATGATAACATTACTTAAGCAGTATCAGTAGTCCAGAGTTAGACACTAAACATGGTAATGTTTTGTGCACAGGACCACTGATCCAACCAGTCTATCCTGCTAAAAGTCCCAAATATTTTTAGACTGAATACTGCGGTATCTCTTTTCCAAGATGAACTCTCCAAACATGTTTGTAAAAACTCTGGTCCACCATCCATATACAATTCCTTCACCCACTTGCTGAGAAAATTACTGAGTCACAATTCTTCATGACCATTTATAAGTCTTGTTGCATTTAAAGCACTTGTGATCATGGTTACCTGATATAGACAGTCAACAATTCATTGCAATTAGTTTATTGAGAAGCAGCAGCTTCGATATAGTACATTAGGCAAAGAAAGGAAACATACAACCCATGATAGATAACTGCGTTTTACAGATTCCTGAGCTGTTCTATAAAGTGGATGTGTAAAGGCAGCACAATCCCATGTCCCAGTGGTTCTATGTCCTTTAAGTCTCTGTACCAATAGTGTTTGTTCTTCCCTCGGGATGATGTGGGAGAGTTCCTGGTCATCCTCCAAGGACATGGTGTGACTTGCCTCCCAGGATCTTCTTGCCCCTTCTGTCACTGTTAATATACCTCATTTTGTTGGTTGGCCATCAATGCTATGCCAATCACTTGTCTAACCCCTACTGGCTAATGGTCATGGGACAAATACTCAGTCAAATGATCATTGTCCCCTTGCCCGCCTCCATTTGAAGATTAGTTTACTATTTTCTTGAGAACAAATGCTTCTTAATTTTGATAGATTACATTGATAATAGAGTAGAGAAGTTCCTGGAAGTAAAACCTTGATGATTCTCATGACTTTTCCTGTTTTCATACAGGGGTTTGTTTACATTTGCAGAAGACTCGTTATTAATGTGACACAGTCAGAAGAGGTCACATGTGACATAGGAAATACAAAATATGGGATGTTGAGTTTGTAGTGATTGTAACAAGGTCAGCCAGCTGGACCTTATAGAATGCAAGTTCCCTGACTGGACCAGGTTAACAGCCCCAATCAGGGAAAAAGGGGGAATGTCAGAGCTACTGCCACTCTGATAGCTGACTCTGAAGAGGCAGTACTAAAGTCAAGGACTGTTCATGAGTAAGTAAAGGGTGACTTGGTTACAGGATACTGGTGTCTGTGAAGTTATTTCACAGTTAACACAGGTTTAAGTGGACCCCCCCCAATTCTCAACAATCTCTAGCAGGTATCTTTCTTCTCACCACCCCCAACACATATCCCCTGACCACCCCCTATAAGAGTTACATTTTCCTAACATTAATTCTCATTCATTCTCCTTCTGGTACTGCAAATCAGGTGCTGCTTCTTCAAGGCCAGGTACAACTTTAAAAGTCTACTCCTTTTAAAAAAAATCACAGCAAAAGCAATATTTCTCATTATGTGTATCTTGCTGCATTGTAACCGCTCTCTGATTCTTTTACTGTTTGTTTGTCTGCCAGCAGATGTGGCTTAGTGGGTACCACCCTGAGTCAGAGGGTTATGGCATCCTACTCCAGAAAGTCAGGAACACAAACTAGCTTGCCGCCTCATTGCCATCACTGAGATAGTGCTGCATTATTACAGTGGCTGCCTTTCGCATGAGATAAGTTGAAGCACATTTTGCCTGTCAAGTGAGAGAAAAGGTCCTTATTTCACATGTTACTGCAAGTTCTGAGTGTTAGTTCATGCTTTTGGATGGGTCTGTGAAAAAAAAAGTCACAGACTTCTAATCATGTCTTCTCAGAAAAAGTAGTGTTAATGTCAGGTTCAATGTGTGAAAACTGGCTATTGGCAATCTGCTTTTAGAAGGAGTTTCAATGGCTCATTGTCAGAGTTCTTCTGCTATCCATTGATATAGATAAAAGGTTTCAATTCACATCTTTGCATAATGAGTTTGAGATTTAAAGTCCTTGGTCAAGCACTGCAAATAGTCAAGAAGTCTTGTCTTCAGGCAGAAACATCTGAAGAACAAAACAAGAAGTTGCTGGAAAAGCTCAGCAGGTCCAGCAGCATCTGTGAAGAAAAATCAGGGTTAACATTTTGGGTGCGGTGACCCTTCCTCAGTTCTGAGCTCAGTTCACGGATGCTGCCAGACCTGCTGAGCTTTTCCAGCAGGTTCTGGTTTTGTTCCTGATTTACAGCATCTGCAGATTTTTAGGTTTTTAGAAACATTTGAAGGCAATAAATTCCAGAGAATGAACGTTAAAGTCCAAGGCATTATTCCTTGGATAGCCTTCAAAATTCCTTTGCAAATTTAAAAGATTGGCTACTTTCCCATCAGGTGTCTCTGGTGGTCATCTCACAGCATCCCAGCTCAATTCTCTCAAAACAAATTCCAAGGTTTTAAGTTAGTCAGTGAAAGTTCAGAAGTAAATAGTCCATATGTTGTACTAACTTGATCATGTCATGTACAAATTACATCACACAAAAAAAGGAGACAAACTTTAGAAATTGTAAAATATAAACAAGTTAAAAACCCTTGTCACAGCAGAGAGAAACCATTACAAACAACAGCCTCAGTAGTGCAAAACTACAAAAACAGACCACATGGCTATCCTAGTGTGCTCTACTGTGAACAATCAAAATAGGAACCAAAGTTTACAACTACTGCCGGGTTTGACAAGTTTTGTACATACGCATGCTTAATAAATCCTTGAACTATCCATCGTTTGTCTTTTTGCCTCATCTCGGAGACCTGTCTAAAAAGTATAATTTGGTGACCTTAGCACGATGAGATGTGTAGGGCACCAATACGAAAATATATCTCCAGCTTGACCAAATTAATCAGCACGCAGTACGGCAAGCAAGAGTTTAAAGGTCATAGCTTAGAATAATCTAGATTAGCATAAAGAACTGCCACGCAGACAGAAACCAGAAAACAAATTTACAGTTACAACCTCACATGATAAGATAACATGAAGCTAGGACAAGAGGGCATAGCCTCAAGATTAGAGGGAGCAGATTTAGGACTGAACTGAGAAGGAATTTCTTCACCCAGAGGGTTGTTAATCTATGGAATTCCTTGCCCAGTGAAGTGGTTGACGCTACTTCAGTAAACGCTTTTAAAAAAAGGTAGATTTTTTTTGAACAATAAAGGAATTAAGGGATACGGTGAGAACGCGGGTAAGTGGATCTGAGTCCACGAAAGGATCAGCCATGATCTTATTGAATGGCGGAACAGGCTCGAAGGGCCAGACGGCCTACTCCTGCTCCTAGTTCTTATGTTCTAACATAACAATACTCCAGATGGGCAGGTAATTAGAAAGAAGCTTGGCCAGATTATCTATAGATAATTTAGTTAGTTGGTAAAAATATGTGACCAGAGTCATGTACAGGGGTACGAGAAAGGTGTTGGAGGGTATAAAATGTGGAAAGAAGTAGCACAGTGATAGCAAGAATCATGGGACTAATACTCGTGAGAAGGATGACTTTGAATCAGGAGATCAGAGTAGACAGCAAGAATCTAGGAACAACTCTAGACTGTGAGGCCCTAGATCAGGGTCCTGGAGAACAGGAGTTCCCTCCAGTCTGCAGCCTGATCATCTCTGCTTTTAACTGGAAGTATGCTGTGCAAGAAGTAAGGCTTGTACATTTGTGATGGTAATAAATGTAGCGTCATATAACTGATATTGCCTCTGAGTATTTATCTGATACTGCCGTTTTAGTTTGTGCAAAGAAATGTCAGTAAAAAGTGCAACAAGGTGGGACAGAGTTTTGACCTAGTAACTATAGGTCTCAATGTTGTCTAGGAGCCACTGTTGTTCAGGAGCAAATTACTGCAGATGCTGGAATCTGTTTGGAAAACAAAAACAAAAAGTGCTGGAAATCATAGCAGAATCTGTGGAGAGAGAGCAAGCTAATGTTTTGAGTCGAGATGACTCTTCATCAGAGCTGACGAGAAGTGTCAAGGGGGCAACACCTATGCAAAAGTGGGTGGATGGAGTGCTGGGGGAGAAACGATGCTGCTTGTGTAGATCAAGTGATTAGCTTGCTATATCTCCTCAGGTGCTGCCGGACCCACTGTGATTTCCAGCATTTTTGGTTCTCAATGTTGTCAGCTTAGCTGGTATTCATGTAGGGGAAAAAAAACCTAAGGGCGTACAAGCGATTGTGTGGAACATGCTGGCAGTAGAAGATACTTTATTAAACTAGGCAACATTAGTGCAGCATCCAGAGTGATCCACAGTGACAACCTACAGGGAAATGTAAGATAAGTGAAGTTATTACCTTAATTCCTCATCAAGGGAGAGCACGCCAGTAAAGGCTGTGCTTATCCTGGAATTGGTAGACTGCAGGAATATCAAGGTCAAGAAAACAAAACCCTCTGGTCTCTGGACCATACTATTATGCTCAAAAAGATGGGTCACCAAGCATAAGGATCAGGAAATTGAAGATATAAAAAAGAAATGACAATATTTGAAGTAGGAGTTTCACAATTTAGATCTTTCTAATATAGTGGCTGACTGCCTCACAACACAGGACAAAAGACATATAAAAAGAGGAGACAAAATAATTTAGCTAGAGTAAAAGGTAAAGTCACCATAGTCCCAGAAGACTGCCCTCTCACGAGAGACATAACTGGTGGTGGTTTAACCTAAGGTGAGAGGTTGAGAAGGAGATTCCTTCACAGTAACCTCAGCCTGTGTAAGATTTGAACCCATACCATTGGCATCACTCTGCATTGCAAACCAGCTGTCCAGCCAATTGAGCTAAATATACTGAATGAGAAACAAAACACTGAGAAAAATGATGAAGCTTTGGAAGAATGTGGTTAATAACTATACACATATTAGAAAGAAAAGGGGAAACTTCCTGATTTATATATCAATGACTGCTTTTTCAGGCAATATCTATGAGAGTGGGGAGTGGTTTTTTACTAATGATGAATTTAGGGATACATGTGCAAATATGAAAATAATGATTATGAATAAAGGAGGGGAAAGCCTTTTCAGCAGCATGTGTGAAAGAAACCATGCAATAATAGATGAAATGGTTCATAAAATTTTGGCAGATCAGCCAAACTGTAAATTCTCATCTGTGTAGTGTAGACTGTATATGGTAAGAATTTGCTGCAAATGGTTGAAGAATATAGTATCTATAGGTCAGTTTTTGGTGGGAAGCCTGAAGTTCCATTAGTAATGAAATCAGACTCCAGCTTGGGAAAAGGCTATAATTAGCTCCTTTTCTTCCCCCTGTATGCAGGTGGAACTATTTTTGTTAATCCAAAGTCTCAAAGAATTTGGCAAGTCTGAATAGGAGCTAAAGCCACTGGAAACTAGTTTCAATCTGGGAGATTACGCTTTATTATAAGAGAAGGGAGTTTAAAAACATGGCAATGCCTGGATAAAGTTATCGGTAAAGATGGAAAAATAATAATTGTACAGCATGGGAATTGTCCAAAATTGCTTGACCTGGCTTACAAATTTGCAGATTCTGAAGGAGCTATAGATACCTCTGATATCCACAGGCTGTACAGCTACCAGGATCAGACTGCCACAATTCAGTTTCTGATGATGGACGTATCAGTTCTGATAGCCAATGAGGCCATTGCTCCCAAAAGGACACTGCCAAAAGCGGTACTAAAGTCAAACATTTACTCGTAGGGGTTAGGCAATGGAGAAATGCGACTATTACAAATACAGTAGGGGGGGCAACTGCAAATGTAAGAGCTGGATGAACAGGATGAGGGGCAGAAGATTAGGGTCATAGATTGGGAACTTGACATACAATGATGGAAAGCAACAGCACCCAATGTAAGCCCAGGCAATGAATCCGGGAATGCACATACCCCTGGTAAAAGAAATCCTATTAATAGGTGACATACGTTGAACTGTAGCAATCCAGAAAGAGATGGAAGGCAAGATGGAGGGTATAGTTTAAGAAGGACAAAAAATGCCACAGGAGCAGGAGCCCATATGGCTATGCAAAACTGGAAGACAAATTAATAAAAAGATTTGGAACTAAAAAGCTGGAGAGAATTTGGGGTGTGCAACCAGCCTGATCATGTAGATGGTTATGAATGAAAAAGGCATCCCCCGAAGGAACATAAAAGTAAGATCAATGGAATGAAGTTTTGAATAAAAACTGGGAGTCAAAGCTACAAGAATGGATTCCAGGATGGTAAGAGAAGCAATTATAGAATCATAGTGTCATACAGTACGGAAACAGACCTTCCAGTCTAACTCAACCGTGCCAACCAGATTTCCTAAACTAAACTAGCTCCATTTGCCTGCATTTAGGCCCATATCCCTCTGGATCTTTTCTATTCATGTACCTGTCCAAATGTCTTTTAATAGTTGTAATTGTACTCACCTCTACCACTTCCTCTGGCAGCTCATTCCATATATGCCCCACCTTCTGTGTGAAAAAGTTGTCCCCTCAGGTACCTTTTAAATTTTTTCCCCTCTCACCTTAAATGTATGCCCTCTAGTTTTGGACTCCCTATTCTGGGCTTTGTCAATAACAAATGCAGGAGTGTGGGTCAATATTAAAGCTGCATTTCTTCAGGGAGATCTGTGAAAGGGAGAAGTGTTTCTTCAATCTCCAAAAGAGTCACCAAACACAACAGGGACACTCTAGAAGTTAACTAATTATGTTTCTGGGCTAAATTGTACCTTAAATTTGGTACTTCACAGCACTGTCTGTCCAATTAGAACATAGAACAGTACAGTACAGTACAGGCCCTTCAGCCCACGATGTTGTGCCGAACTTTTACCCTAATCCTCAGGTCTATCTAACCTCCACTCCTACCTTATACTATCATCCATATGCCTATCTAATAGCCGCTTAAATGCCCCTAATGAGGTCGACTCCACTACCCTCTCCGGCAATGCATTCCACGCCCATATCACTCTGAGTAAAGGACCTATCTCTGACGTCTACCCTATATCTACCTCCACTCACTTTAAAACTATGTCCCCTTGCAATAGCTACCTCCACCCTAGGAAAAAGTCTCTGGCTGTCTACTCTATCTATACCTCTGATCATTTTGTACACCTCTATCAAGTCACCTCTCATCCTTCGACGTTCTAAAGAGAAAAGCCCTAGCTCTCTCAAACTTTCCTCGTAAGACCTTCTGTCCATTCCAGGCAACATCCTGGTAAATCTCCTCTGCACCTTTTCCAACACTTCCACATCTTTCCTGTGATGAGGTGACCAGAACTGGACACAATACTCCAGATGTGGCCGAACCAAGGTTTTGTACAGCTGGAGCATAACTTCACGGCTCTTGAACGCAATCCCTCTATTAATGAAAGCTAACGCACCATACGCCTTCTCAACAACTCTATCCACCTGGGTAGCAGCTTTCAGGGAACTGTGGACATGAACCCCGAGATCCCTCTGCTCCTCCACACTGCCAAGAATCTTTCCGTTAACCCTGTATTCTGCTTTCAAATCAATGTGTCATCTTGCGTTAATTGCGTCATCTTCAGTTAAAAGCAAATCCTACCATGTTTTACAGGCTCCACAATGGGAGATTTCAGGCCTCCTTAAGAAACACATACAATTTTGAATTCAGCAACCCAGGGACTGCCTGTAATTCAGGCTTTTTTTCTATTCATTTGTGGGTTGAGAGTGTCGCTGGCTGGCCAGCATTTCTTGCCCATCCCTAGTTGCCCCTTGAGTAGTGAACTGCCTTCTTGAACTGCTGCAGTCCACCCACTGTGGATTGACCCACAATGCCATCAGGGAGGCAATTCCAGGATTTTGACCCAGTGACAGCGAAGGAATGGTTGTGGGGCAATAGTGCTAACCGCTGAGCCACTGTGCTGCCCCTAAGACTTTTGGAGTGTGGTTACCTGAAATAAAGCTTGGACTTAATATTTAAATAGTTATCTTCTGAAGTATAATCTTTTCAATTTAAGTCTTAAAATTCAATTATAGAAAGAAAACATTTAATTCGTAGATACATTTGATTGAAATGAGACAGGATAACAGATTTAAAAAGTCCATTGAGCAGTTAAGTGAGCCAGTGTGCTGGAATACTGGTCATAATTTAGGTTAACATCACTAGCTCAGAACTGTATCCATGTTACTGGTGTTGGTATAAGTCTTAATTATGTTTGCACAGCCTTTAAGCTTCATTAATTGAAAAGTTTGATCAAGGTTTTGCAGAAACCAAGCCAACCATTTAAAATGGGCTTCCTTATCAAGAAATAAACATTGAGGATGCATTAAGGAGAATTCACCCTCAAGATGAAAACTGTAAGACAGTTATGCTTGACCTTCAATTATATTAATTGTGTTAACATCAAAAGGGAATGGTGCTCAATTGTATGCAGTCAACATGTGATCTGTTTAACATTCCATTTTGTAATACAGTCCACAAATATCCTTGTGGTAATTAGTTCTGAGTTTTAAACTTTTCATGTCTTCACAACAAACTTCGGACAAATGTATTGGTTTGGGCTGCAATTGTGAAGAATGATTGCAAACGTCATTACTGCTGATATTAACTGTACTAACAAGAGGTTAGGTGGACTACATTTGTATCCTAATCTTTGGAAATCCAGAGCTAATTCGATGATATCAGTGAAAACATTATCACACTTCAGGAGACCCGGGAACTGGAGTATGTATAAAAGGAATGAGGCAAACCCACCCCCCCATCACAGTGGAAAAGGAGACCACTATAAAAGAGAGCCTCAGTGGCATAAAGTCACAAACAAGAGAAGAAAACGTGACCAGCCCTCATAATCCTTAGTGTGCTTCACTGTCTATGGTCAAAGTAGGAAGCAAAGCCTACAATGATGTATAAACTACTGACTAGTTTGTTGACCTTTAATGTATCTGAACGTGCAAGGTAGGAGCAAGGTCAGAAGTCAGATGACACCAGGTTATAGCCCAACAGGTTTATTTGAAATCACAAGCTTTCAGAGTGTTGCTCCTTCATCAGGTGACAAAGGCGCAGCACTCTGAAAGCTGGGGTTTCAAACAAACCTGTTGGACTATAACCTGGTTTTGTCTGATTTCTGACCTTGTCCACCCCAGTCCAACACCAGCACCTCATCATCAAGTTAGCAGCAGTGGGCCATTCAGCCCCTCTAGTCTCTTCCACCATTCCATCACAATACCCGATTAGACTGTGGTCTCAACTCCAGTCCCAACAACCCCTGATTATCATTGATCCCTGAAACTCTTCTTAACTGAAGTATCTTCCTGTTGCTTTTTTGAATGACATAAACCCGGTCTAAAGTGTGCACATGAGAGTGCCTTTACCACACAAATTGCAGTGGTTCAAAATGATTCATCACTACTTTCAAGGGCGATTGAGGATTACCAATAAATGTAATCTACATGTACAATTCTTTAAAAATCCCACAATCAATTCTTTAAAAATTGTTTTTGCAAATTTAAAATATTCATTTTCTGTTTCCTGGACACTGAAGACCTAACCAGTATCCACTGGATTTATCACACTGTCATTGGCATCATTGCCAACTACACCCATTTGGCGTCATCTGCAAACACATAAATTAGACATTTTCCACCCAATGAATCATTTACAGGGATTATAAACCGCAACAGCCACAAAACAATATCTGATTCTGCTAGCAAATATCTTTCTGTCTTGACATCTTATTAACAATCTTTACTGTGTGACACGTTAGTCAAGTGTCAACATAACCTAATTCTTCGTCATCCTTTCCGTGCAAAGTGAACAAACTTTGAATAAGTCTCTTCTATATAAAGTGTCAAATGAGTTTCTAAAATCTAGATCAACAATACCCATTATAGAACTCTAATCCATTAGGTCTACAAACTCCCTAGTGTTGATCAGCCATGATGATTTTTTCCCACGGAAACTATGCTCACTCTATCACTGGTCACTTTGGCAAAGTAGATGACAGGAATTAAATTGGTGCAAACCCAAAACATTGCAGATACCAGAAATCTGAAATAAAAGCAAAGCTGGAAATACTTACCTGATCATTTGGTGCCTAAAATTGATTATGTTTCATGTTAGTGACCAGGGCCTCGGTTTAATGCCTCATTCGCAAGATGGCACCTCCAGCAACATAAAACTTTCTCAGTATTGTACTGGAACGTTTGTATAGATTGTGCTTCAATTCTGGTGTGAGACTTGAACCATAGATATTTGCCTGAGGTGAGATGTTAACCCATCTCTTTTCTCTCCACAGATGCTGCCAAGTATTTCCAAAATTTTCTGTAATTGGATTGGTGCCACATTAATAAGACATGCCAGTTTAAAAGTCCTATATTTTTTAAGTGCATAATTTGAACTTACCTGGAAATGCTAAACCAAAAATTTGAAGGACACCATTTTCATGGAATAGTATACGTGAGCTCCATACACCCAGTTCCAGTGAAGGTGTGGTGGATGACACTAAGTGTCAGGTTTTAAGATACCTCAAGAGAAAGGGATGCTGTGTACCACAGATTTGGAAGGAGCTGACTTTGCTCTCCACTTCCTACAGCAGCTAATGTTGCTTTGCCTCTTGTCCCACCTCCCATTCTTAGTGCAGAACTTATAGAAGTGACCTTATAGAGGTTTATAAAATCGTGTGGGGCACGGATACAGTACATAGGCAAGATCTTTTCCCCGGGGTGGGGGGAGTCCAAAACTAGAGGGCACGGGTTTAAGGTGAGAGGGGAAAGATTTAAAAGGGAACCAAGGGGCAACATTTTCACACAGAGGGTGGTGCTTGTTTGGAATGAACTGCCAGAGGAAGTGGTGGAGGCTGGTACAATTACAACATTTAACAGACATCTGGATGGGTAGATGAATAAGAAGGGTTTAGAAGGATATGAACCAAGTACTGGCAAATGGGACTAGGTTAATTTAGGATAGCTGGTCGGCATGGATGAGTTGGACCGAAAGGTCTATTACCATGCTGTACTCCTGTATGACTATAAATGCTAACAGAATGCTGGTCAAGTTAAAGTTTCCTGATGTATTCCAGAAATCCTCTTCAAATCTCCAGTAAGAGGCGATTTAAGGAGGACATTAGGAAAAGTGCTGGTCGCTAAAATGCCACGTAGACCCTTTAAATGAATCTCAGTGAAAATGGAAGTGGCATTCAGATTCTTAAAAGATCCTCCAAGCAGTCATTCCTAGTACAAGGTTTAAATTGTCCTTACTAAAATGGCATCTTATGTTAATGCATGATGTAAGGCATACTGATGTGTATACATTTTTAAAATTTTTAGATTTTGAATTAGTAACATGTGGGATCTGGTCTGTGTGTGAATGGTCCAATGATTAACTTGTAAGGCTTTCTGAAGTCATCTCAGAAAAAAAACGCATAGTTCTTGGAGGCAAATGATAATTTTGTTTTTACATTGGGAGAGGTTTCACGAACGAACAAATTAAACAGTAGAGTGTATTAGACTTCAGTTAGAAGGATCCGGAAATGCATGTTTTTTTTTTGCCTGGGAGATGGATGATCAATCCTTCCCACCATATTTTGAAAGGCCTTTCAGGTTTCAGATTGGAGAAATCACAGCTGAAGCTGGATGTGTAAAGCCATCTCCTGAAGAAGGGAGAAGCAAATTACTGCAGATGCTGGAATCTGAACTGAAAGCAAAAGATTTTTGTTTCTTTATTCATCCAAGGGATGAGGGCTTCGCTGGCTAGGTAGCATTTTTTGCCCATCGGGCAGTTAAGAGTCAACCACATTGCTGTGGGTCTGGAGTCCCATGTAGGCCAGACCAGGTAAAGATGGCAGTTTCCTTTCCTAAAGGACATCAGTGAACCAGATGGGTTTTTCCAACAATTGACAATAGATTCACGGTCATCATTAAATTCTTAATTCCAGATATTGATTGAATTCAAATTTCACCATCTGCCATGGCTGGATTTGAACCCAGGTCCCCAGAACATTATCTGGGTCTCTGGATTAACAGTCCAGCAATAATACCACTAGGCCATTGCTTCCCCCCGGGATCACAGTGGGTCAGGCAGCATCGATGGATGTGGCCTGACCTATTGTGATGTCCAGCATTTTATGTTTTCAGTCCTGAAGAAGGGAGATGGTTTAGAACTGTCAAGAAGTAGGTTCTCTCAAAAGTTTAGTTGGCAAGATCCAGACCAGAAGCGTTTGATTATGACCCTGAAGAGGTTATTTGAAACAGAGTCTAAATTCAATTTTGAAGACCTAGAAGAGAAAAATCAAATTCTGAGGACTAGGAATTAATGATGTGGAGGTGCTGGTGTTGGATTGGGGTGGACAAAGTCAAAAATCACACAACGCCTGGTTATAGTCCAACAGGTTTATCCGAAAGCTTGTGTTTCCAAATAAACCTGTTGGACTATAACCTGGCGTTGTGTGATTTTTCACCAGGAATTACAGCATAGGTTAAGTGTCTAGATGCAATAGAGAAGGGAATTTTCTCTGGTCTTTCAGTACTGTAAAAGGATGTTCTTGGGATTATATTTTAATGGGATTGTGATATGTCATTATTTCAGTTTATTTACTTTATCATCTTTTCTCTGGTACAATAAACTTCTGTTTTATTGTTAAAACCAAATATACAGCATTGCATGCTTGTGTTTCACTGAAAGACCACTTTGTTAAAACAAATCTATCAAGCCAGATTTCATCTGACTTCCCCACAAGTAACATCTGCTAGGGTCTTAACATGCTGTAATGTCAATTTATCCTCAGTTAAGATCCCACCTTGGAGGGGAGAAAATAAAAATCACTATTCCATCTTGTTCCTTCTAGATATTTTCTTCTTCCATCCACAGCAAAAGGTGGGTTTAGATTTTGAGAGTCAACTCTTGATCTCTTCCTCAACAGAAATACTTCATTTGTGAAGATATCAGGAGAGGTTTAAAAGCAGAATAGGCAAAATAAATATTTTAAGTGTATAGTTACTGTTGCAAGGTAACAAATGCAATAACCTAGTTGCACGGAGCAAGATCCCACAAACCACATTGAAATAGTTGACCAAATTGGCCAGAATCACAGAAAAACTCAAGTTTTCAATGGCAGTGTAGGATCTTGTACATCCTCGTGAAGTAGACAGCAGTGACTCATTCGATTTGTCTCCACCACCCTAGACAAAATCTCCAGCTTTGCAGCATTGAAATGTCAAACTACATTATATGCCCAAAGCTCTGGCATGAGATTTAATGCACACAAGAGAGAGACATGTTACCTAACGAAGTGATTCTGCTATATAAATGAACCATGAATGAACTTTTGCAATCAACTTACTGCTACAAGAGTCATTAGAAAGGATTAGAATTAGATTCATTATCACATGTACTCAAGTACAGGAATACAAGAGTACAGTGAAAAGTGTACCAAGTCTCCATTCTCTGGCATCCTCTTAGGTACAAAACCAGAATTGAAGAAAAGCACACCAAAAGCAGAAATTAAAGAAACAAGAGCCAAGGAAAGGAAATCATCCAGACCTTAAAGTCTTATCTTGCACCCAGGCCTAGCCACAGCAAGCAGTATCAATAAGTCTGCAGCTGCTGCCACCACACTACCCAGTTACTGGAAGAACTGCATTTGTTGCTGCCAATGCTGCCTCTGATCTCTAGGAGGAGCTTTGTTGCCATTGCTGTCGCCATCCCTGAACAACGGGAGGAGCCCCCTTCCATCGCCGCTGCCTCCGACCGCCAGGGGGAGCCCCTTTCCACCGCCACTGCCATCGCTTCTGCATCCCAGAACATGCTTGGGAGGCTGCCACCATTCTGCACATGGCCCGTGTTTGCTTCTGTGCTGATGCCACTGACAACCCTAACGTAGGAGGCTTTAAAGAAAACGGAAACTTAAAAAAAAAAAAAAAATGGAGAAAAAACAAAAAAAAGGGGAAAAAAATGAAGCAGGCGGACGCGAACGAGCCCCAGGCTCAGGAGCCCAAACACAGCCCTGCTACCATGCCGGTGCCTTGGGAAGATATGATTTTTAACAGTGGCTAGTTCTTAACTAGGAAAAGATCATTCTGGTGCTCATTTTTTAAATTGTTTCAGGAGATGGAGTATCAAAGCAAGGACTACATTTATCATTCATCCCAGATTTCTCTTGAAGTAAATGTATTAAGAGTTATTATATGAATTCTCAATTTAATATATTCAATATGGGACATGGGCATCACTACCTAGGTCCACATTTATTGCCCATTCTTAAACAGTGCAGTCAATGAGGGCTGGGCACACCCACAGCACTGTCAACAAGGGAGTTCTTGGTTATTGACCCAGCAACAATGAGGAAATGTGCAGACTATCTCTATTTTTATTTTTAGAAACCAAGGATCATGAAAGAGATTGCTACACTCTTTAAAAATCAAGCTACCAACTTTTATTTACACTGATCATTTAACAATTGGACGTTTGGTTACAGATTAAGTGGTGCTGGGGGTTTGGAATGGAGTGAGATTTTGGCTGGCAACAAGTAGCTAATTGGTCTGTGTTGTGATGACCAATTGCCTCCTGGTTGCTACCAACTGCGGTTAGCTCTTAACAGCTTGTAGGTGAGAGCCAGAAGCTTTCAGACCTCCAGAAATGAGAAGTGCTAACTTTCTGTAAAACAGTTACTGTAAGCTGCGGCTTTTGACCAATAATTTAGAGACTTCATAAATTTGTATGAACAAGTCACTCTGCATTTCCTGCTTCAAGTGCATGTATCTGGAGATGAGACCCAGAGACAGAGACAGGTTGACAGTTTATAATTGCTTACATATAGCTATAATCTGTTTGTCATAAAGAATAATTGAGTTCAGAAACTGAGCTTTCCTTCAATCTTGATATAAAAGATTGGGGATTTCTGTGCACTTTGATTAAATCTTTACCTTTTGTGATGACTCCAGGAATAGCAGAGCTTGGTTTACAACATGCTATCCATGTAAGACACAACAAACAGCAATGTAGTTCCAAGTCAGGATGATGTAAGCTTTGATTGCTACCTGCAATTAATGGGAGTATGCAAAGAAGGAAATAACTGGAAAAATGTTCCATTATAAAAGTTTGCAAACATCTTAACTATCCAGGTTTACACAATCCTGTACTTCAATCTCCAGATTAATTCATGTGTGAATGTACACGTGCTGCAATGGGACAGATACAGCTGAGACATTAGAATTTTCCGTGTGAATGCATGACAGCAAGAGAGTGAATTACTGATTAGCAGCACATGCCATAAAACAATTCAATATTGGAAAAAGGTTCCAAAGAATGTCTGTTCAAATATAGTGTCACCACTGAGAATGCATTCCTGAACAATTACTTTCCCAAGTCCTGGAATGATGGCGTAGTAACCCCGTAATAAATGAAAACGACAAATGAGTCACTTTCAGATGAGTAAAGCTAATTAGTCTAATCACTCTAAATCACTCCTACTTCTCAAAGTCCAAGGAAATCCAAACATTTAAGCTGTCTATTTATACACAAAGAAAACATATCATATTGCTTTAGTATGAATAGTAACAGCAACTTTCACAACGTAGAATTCTACAGCCAAAATCTCTCTACCTATCATCGTAGGGAATCTCTCGCAAAGGCCTCAGTAGAAACTTGAACATCAATGTCAGAAAGTAGACAATTAATTCTCATTGCTGCATGTCATTTCTGACATTATAACAGTGACTACACTTCAGAAGTGTTTAATTGGCTGTAAGGCACTTTGGGACATGCTGTAGCCATGAAATGTTCCATATAAATGCAGGGTGCTTTAAGAAAAAAGGAGAGAATTTTTAAACTGACAAATAAATCCGTTAATAACAGGCAATTGAGTTAGTAGTGCAGTGATAAAATCACTGGTCTAGTAATCTGGAGGCCTTAACTTTGCTTGGTTCCAAATCCCACCATGGCACCTGGTACAATTTAATTCCCATTAATAAAATCTGGAGTTGAAAGCGAATAATGGACTGTTACAACTGTTTTAAAACACATCTGGTTCACTAATGTTCTTTAGGGATTGCAATCTGCCATCCTTATCTGGCCTACACCTGACTGCATAGGTCTTGATTTTTAACTGCAACTAAGCTGCTCAGCCATTTCAGAAGGAATAGATGGCTCACCACCACCTTCAAGGTCAATTAGGAAAGCACAACAAATGCTTGCCCAGTCACCAACGCTCACATCTCTTTTCAAGCATTTTTAAAATAGAGAGGAGGGGGCGTGCAGAGGTGGATTATAAAATCTTGAGACTTGGAATCCACAACTTTTCACGCATGGTGCTACAATTGCCACCTTTTTAAAAAAAAATTATGCATCTGGACTCCCAGGAATTGATGATTGAGGACAAACTTATGAGTGAACCCAGAAAACAGGTAAAGGTAGTGCGTGTACTTTTCATTCTCTTTGATCAGTTTTGTTTGTTAGTTCTAAAATAACAAATACTGAGGCTGTTCAACTGTGCTGAGGTTGGGGAATAGTAAGAAGGACATTGAGAACAGGAGTTCAAATGGTGATGTGGAGGTATATATCCAGAGAGTTGGGAACTCAAATGGGACTCAGAAGCACCCTGTCCCTGCTGGTCCCACAAAAAAGAAAGTGTTAGGCTTATCAAAAGGGCCACTTCTGTTTCTTGACTAGCTGTCAACCTGCTTCTACCTTGAATCTTCTCACAGAAAGCCTGGTTAAAATTGCCTGGTTCCTACAATTAGTGTCTGCTATTTAGTGGGTAGTATTCTTGCTTCACAATCAGAAGCTTAAGGGGTCAAGTTTCACTCAAGCACACAAGTCCAGGCTGATCCTCCAGTGCAGTACTGAGAGAGAGCGAGCGAGAGTGCGCGCGAGGTTCTTTCCTGGTTTTCTGGCTAATAATATTTAACCTCACAGGCACCACAAACAGTTCTTGTCATTTACCTGATTGCTGTTTGTGGGAGTTTGCTGGGCACAAATTAGCTAGGACATTTCCTAAATTAGTGACAATTCAAAACTTAATTGAATGTAAATAGCTAGCTGTCCTGAACTCTTGAACAAAGCTATGGAAATGCAATTTCTTGGCTTTATACTGGACTCCAATTGCATGAACAGAGGTTATAACTTGCTTTCGGCAGATGACCCAATCCACCTACAAAATTCTGCAAGTCAACAGGGCAAACAGTTGGCATATAAGCACACAAGCAGCATATTTTCTTCTAACTGTAAGCTCACCCTGTGAGTTGGATTAACTATGATCCTAATGATATTGTTAGATCTCTGGTTCCCACAAGTTTGAAATGACATACGCTTAGTCTCAAATGCATTTCCTACAGTGCTCCACATGGCTGCTGGATTAGTTGGTCAGCACTCGACTGTAGTGCAGCATCAAAATGTGGTACCCCGGATACCGTCAAATGATAAATTAGCTCTTTATAAAACACTTCCCTTTTTAAAAAAAAACCTCTGTCAAATATACCCGTTCCTATCATTAAACTTCTAACTGAAGATGACTAACACAAATTGACATTTATAATTAAACTGAACACCTTTAGAGTCTAGTTGTTCTCTTTCCTCAGAAAAAAGGGTCTTTCACAGTATTGCCTAGGTGGTCTCTGCAGCATACTGCAAGTCAGCACTTCTCAAAATCTGAATTACAATTCTGTAGTTTCTTTTTCTCTTTCAATCATTCTATGTGCTAGTTTCTGTCAGATTTTCAGCTTCCTGTTGTACCCACTCTTGCTGATTTTCTTGCATTCGCTATTTCCTCTTTCAAATTCTCCAACATTTCTCACTGTTTGTTATTAGTCTCCAGTAAAATCAATCATTCTTCGACTGTAATAGCATTGAAGTGCATCTGCAGTTCATTAATTTTGTTGTCAGAACTCAGTACTGTCACCGTTTTATTTTTAAAATTCTTCTATTTGAAGCACACACTGTTGAAGTTTGGACTCGAGGTTCCGATCTCCTCTTGGACATCTCTTCTGTTTCCTGTATAGCTGGCAGATGCTCTTCTGCAATCTCCTTTTTAAGCAGGTCACATTATGCTCTGCTCATCATTCAGTCCTGGCTTTTCCATCTTCAAATGCTGCAGTTTTAGGAAACCTTCTTTAGCTGCTGAACTTTCCAAATTTTCCTTCTTTCATATCAAGAAAGTGTCTTTCAATATTTTCCTTGATGGCTTCAGTATATGACTGCAAACCATCATCATCATAGGATCTCTGCATCGTGGAAGCAGGCCATTTGGCCAATCAAGCCTACCTTCCGAACAGCATCCCATCCAGACCAATCCCTCTAATCCTGCATTTCCATGGTTAATCCACCTAGTCCCTACACATCCGTGGACACTATGGGGCAATTTAGCATGGCCAGTCCACCCTAACCTGCACATCTTTGGACTGTGGGAGGCAACCACAGCACCCAAAAGAAACCCATGCAGGCACAGGCAGAGTGTGCAAACTCCACACCAACAGTCACTGTAGGGTAGATTCGAACCTGGGTTGCTGGCGCTGTGAGGCAGCAGTGCTAACCACTGAGCCATCATGCCGCCCCCTAAGCCCAATGCACCTGGTATTCTTGGGCAGACTCCCACCCAAGTACTAACCAGGTCTAAGTCTACTTAGCTTCCGAGATCAGATGAGATTGAGCGCTTTCAGACTAGTATGGCCATTAATTTTGCTTTATTTGTTGTCATTTCCCCATAATGAAGGAATTTGCCCAAGTTCTAGGTTATGGTAATCACTTCTTTTACTTCCAACTCTTGGAGCCCACTTTCAGGCTTTCCCCTTACTTCTACTGGTACTTTACATGGGGAATAAATCACATTGCTCCACAACAGCAATACTGATGTGATGTTCAAAATCTTCAAAACATCAAAAAGTATCAACACAAACACTTTAGATACGTTCATGCCAGATCTTCCTTACTTCTGTTTGGAGACCACTTCTCAATGGGTGTACTGCCTTCAACTCTCATAACCTCAGGATAAGCTGTAGCTGTTGGCAACTGCTCAATCCCATAGATAGTAAGATCGTCTGTTTTAGTGACATGTAACAGAGTTAAAATAGAAGTCAAGAGTTTTTACAGCATGGAAAGAGACCTTTCAGTCCACGGTGTTTGCAATACCTACTTACTCTAATCCCATTTTCTAGCACTCAGCCCACTGCTTTGTATGCTATGGAATTTCAAGTGCTGATCTAAATAGTTATGGAGTCAGAGTCAGACAGCACGGAAACAGACCCTTCGGTCCAACTAGTCCATGCCGAACTTAATTCCAAATTAAACTAGTCCCACCTGCCTGCTCTTGGCCCATATCCCTCCAAACCTTTCCTATTCATGTAAAATGTCTTTTAAATATTGTAACTGTACCCATATCCATCACTTCCTCATGAAGTTCATTCCACAGGCAAACCATCCTCTATGTAAAAAAATTGCCTGTTATGTCTTTTTTAAATCTTTCTCCTCTTACCATAAACATGTGCCCCCTTGTCTTGAAATTCCTCATCCTGGGGAAAAGACAACTACCATTAACTTTATATATACCTCATTATTTTATAAACTTCTATCAGATCACCTCTTAACCTCCTACGCTTTAGTGAAAGAAGTCCCAGCCTATCCAGCATTTCTTTATAACTCAAACCTTCCATACCCAGCGACATCCTGGTAAATCTCTTCTGAACCCTCTCCAGCTGGATAATATCCTTCCTTTCACTGGGTGACCAGAACTGGACACAGTATTCCAGAAGAGGCCTCACCAGTGTCTTTTACAACTTCAACATGACTTCCCAACTCCTATACTCTAGGGACTGAGCAATGAAGGCAAGTGTGCCAAACGCCTTTTTAACCACCCTGTCTACATGTGATGCAAACTTCAAAGAATTATGTACTTACAGCCCGAGATCCCTCTATTCTACAACACAACCCAAGGCCCTACCGTTAATTATATAAGTTCTATCCTGGTTTGTTGTACCAAAATGCAATACCTCAGATTTATCCAGATTGAACTCCATTTGCCATATTTCAGCCACTGACCTATTTGCTCAAGATCCCTTTGTAATCTTAGAAAACCTTCTTCACTGTCTACTATGTCACCATGAAGGTGCCTGTGTCTTTGACCCTTTTAGGCAGTGAATCCGATCACACAACTCTCTGGGTGGAAGAAGAATCCTCAAACCCTTCTAAATCCCTTGCTCATTATCTTAAAACTATGCCCCTTGGTATTTGACACCTCTAAAGGGGAAAGGTTTCTCCCTATCTACCCTGTCTATGCCCCTCAGAGCTTTGTACACTTCAATCAGATCTCCCCTCAGTCTTCTCTACTAAGGAAAACAACTCCAGCCTAGCTAGTCTCTCTTCATGGCAGAATTGCACCAGCCCAGGAACATCCTGATTAATCCCTTCTGCACACTCTAGTGCAATCGCATCCTTCCTAATGTGTGACAACTAGAACTGCACAGCATTCCAGCTGTGGCCTAACTACCATTACGATGGAGCTACATATAACCTCCTTGCTTTTGTATTCAACACCTTGACTAATAAAGGCAAGTGTCCCAACCACCTTATGTACACACTGGCTGTCCTCCAGCTTTGGCATCTTTGGCACCCCTCCGTTGGACGGAGAGGATTTGAAAATTTATGTCAGAGTCCCTGAAATCTCCTCCCTTGTCTCCCATGCCTGCCTTAGGTATATCTCATCTGGTTCTGGGGATTTATCCACTTTAAAGCTGCTAAAATCAAACTACCTCCTCCCTCCCAATAATAATTTGTTTCCCATCCTTCATTTATTGACCAATGTCATCCTTCTCTATTGTGAATAGATATACAAATACAAAGGTCAGATATTTTTATCTTTGTGTATCCCTCTGATTTGGGTTGTTTCTAGGTATTGAATTTTAGCTCCCCTCTATGGCTTTATCATGACATTGACTTGGTTTCAGAGTATCTTACCTCAGGTAAATAGCTTCTTTCCAATCTTCAAAGAAAGATCTTTAGTTATAGCGTGACATAGCTCCGTGATCTAGTATCAAATTTCAGCTTCCGATGTATATGGTTATGACCTTCCTTCTCACTCTCATCTTGATCCGAATGATTGGGAAGATTTATTTTCCATAGGCACTTTGGCCCACTAATTCATGCAGCTCTATGATTCCTATGCCTGTTGTGTTGTTGCTATCTACTAGAGTATGCTAAGTCTCCTTATTCACCCCATTGCTCTGTCTCATGATACTTTCAAATACCATTTCCTTTGTTTGTTTTGATCATCTTTTTCCATGGATTGGGCTTTCCACAAGGTCTGCAGCTTGATGCAAATGCAGGACATTTCTTTCTCACTGTTAACTCATGCAGTTATCCACAGCTGCTGCACATTTTTTTCTGTCTGGCATGCATTCTTCCGTTGCTATTTCACAACAGCAATCCTGCTGTATTTCTCTACTCTTAACTGGAAGCCAGTTGTTGGAGTAGTCAGCTTCATGTGCCTTGATGTACTCTGGCAGTGTCTATAGCTTTTGATATTGTGAATAGTTCTTGGAAATCAAATATTTTTGTATTTCAGATTTAATCAAATTCAGAAATGATTAACAACCTCACCTGCTTCCTGCCTTAGGCTTCGAAATTCATAATTAATTGCTGGATTGGATGATCTGACTTTGGCTGAAGATGGGTCCTAACCCGATCAAATATTTGTGTCTGGGTTTTTACTGTCATACTGTCTCATGTCCTTGTTATTAAATGAATTTAACCCTTTCTCTTCACCCCATTAAAATCATGTAGCTGATCCTTTGTTTCTTTACTACCACCTTTTAGAAAGCTATTTGAATGGGAGTCTGCACTTACGTTGACATTTCTCAATTGGGTCTATGACACCAACAATGTCCCAATTCATGCTGGCCTGTAGTGGCCACCATATCATGTCTGCACATTAAACAAGTTTTTTGCTGTCTTTGGCACTAATTCAGGTTGACTTTTGCTCTTCAATCTAATTCAGCTTCAGCATAAACTTAATTTATTTGAAATGTCTTTAGAATTACAATGAGAATTAGCTTTATCGTCACATGTACTCAAGCGAGTACAGTGAAAAGTTTACAAGTCATCACTTACAGCGCTATCTTTAGGTAAATCTTTAGTACAAATTCTTCAGGGAAAAAAATAGAATAATAAAGAAATATAATGTCCAGCAATACAGATCTTGGAATAAATTATAAAAATAAAGAAGTAGAAAGTTCAGAATAACAGTCCTTCCAACCCAGTCCATGCCGGCACCTAATCTCTAGTCCGCACCAGGCCCTGACTCCAGATCGTGCCAGGCTCTCAAGACCAGGAGATAGCTCTGGAGTCATCTTAAGACTGAAAGTCCATGCTGAGGCCGTGCCAGGTCAAAAGACCACCACGCTGGGCCGAGAGACCGCCACACCCGGCCACTGGGAGAATGCCATGCTGGCCTGAGAGATCTCTCACTTTTGGTGTCACTCACGGACTACCTACTACCACCATGTTATGTCTTCTAGTTCAAGAGTTTGAAATAATCACATTTTTTCAGAATCCGAGTGCTGAAGCTTTACTGAGTATATCTCTTACACATTTCCATGTGATCAGTGAACTGATATAATTGCTAGCCACCTGACTCCAGGGTAGAAGTAGACCTGGCACTCTAGAATGTATATTCACATAACAATTAGTTCCTGTGTCTTTACAAAGAATATAACATTGCATTGATTTAAAGGAAACAACAACAGCACAACGAAAGTAACACAGGGAACAAGATACACATCCTGTTGCAGAGCCTTTTCCTTAATTTGACTGTGTGTATTTTACTTTTTGCCAATGTTGGAAAACAATAAAGAGCTCTGAATGTCTTCCTAAGAACTGGGAATGGGGGCAATGACCCATGTCACACTCTTACGCTTTCACCATCAGTTCTGTGCCAAATATTTTATTTGTATCAAGGATACAAAAAGCCTACCTCTGCCCTAAAAAATATTTAGAGACTCTGCTTCCATCGCCTTTTGAGGGAGCACCAAAGATTACAGCCATCTCAGAGAAATTTTCCTCAAGTCCGTCTTAAATGAGGAACCCCCTATTTTAAACAGTGACCTCCGAGTTCTAGACTCTCCCACGAGAGGAAACATCCTTTCCACATCTACTCTGCTAAGACCCCTTGGGATCTCAAATGTTTCAATCATGTTGCTTCGCCCTCTAAACCCCAGCAGGTACAAGCCTCGCCTGTGAAATTGAGTTCTGGTAGCTACCTGATCAAACACATGAAAGGAAACGTAAAATAACGAAGGGAAACAAAATAAAAGATATATAAAAGAAAACAGCGGAATTTCTTCAAGGTTAGCATTCCTGGAAGAGAAGTGACTTCCTCCCCACTCCAATTATCTTCGTTCTTAATCCGCCACTTCATAACAAAAATCCTATACAACTCAAATCCTCTTATTTTTGCTGGCTGGCAACTAGAAAATACGACATCCACGGGTCACAATGTGTTTTCTTTTAAAAAAAGAGTTTCCTGAACATTTTACACTACACCTGCAAGGAACTGGAAGGTTCACATTCTTCCTTTTCATACATAAAGGATCATAATGACTGCAAAGTGCTCCGAGCAAAAGCAAGCTGCCCAAAGGTATCACATCCTCATTCAATCGGATGGGTTCCCACAAGTCGTTTGCTAATTTAAAGTCTTTTTTTTAAAAAAAAAGGACAATCTTCAATTTGTCCTCAAAAATAAAGGAATTTCAGCCTGTGGAATAAAGCTTCTTACACACGCACACCCACAGAGAAATCCATTCTTAAAGTAGCCACGTTGCTTTTCAGGAAATAGTCTCCTATTGCAGAAACCGGCTTCCCTTTAAACAACATTATAACATCAAAAAGAACCCGGGCATGTCCCCCAAAAGAAGCTGCTTTAGCTCGGAGAAAGTTTAAACACAGCTTCCCATTGTCACTTCAACGCTGAAGAGATCACTTAACATCACTCACTTTTTACCCCTTAAGAAGGAAATCATGGTAACATTGTAATTTATAATCCCGGTGTTACCTGTTCGCTCCAAAACACCAGCCTTGATGCTCGGTTGCTGTGGGATCGGATGGGAACAGGAACCTTATCGTTATTTACATCGGCTAGGAAGCCCCAAATAGTGGGAGCCTTTCGCTGGGCTCCTTTAAATACGTCTTACCAGTTCAATGCCGCCAGGAGGATGTTACGTCCTTTCCAGAGATATCACACCAAGAGGCCAAGGCAAACACGTATTGCAAGACACATCCGTACTGGGGGCAACTTCAGCTCAAATTCCTGCCTCCATGTGGCACCATCCACAACTTGCTCCCTTGTGTGTCCAAGTTTATTCAGAGGGTGTATTTCACCGTCAGAATTCACTTCCGCACATTCTAAACACCGCTTTACATAGTCCAGGAATCGTACCTTCCACCAGAGTTCGCTCCCATTGTAAGGCACGGTTACCGCCAGCGTTTAATCAAACTATCACATCCGCAGCGAAGACTCAATGACTAGCCATTTCTAACAAGGGATTTCCGAAAGGCTGCAATCTGGCTTCAAGGTTACTGCGGCCTCTAAAGAAGGAAATGAATAAAGGACTCTTGTGTCCGGCTGGTAATGATGAGTTTATTTTCCTTTGGCTTGTGCTGGTTTCAAATCAACGTGGATTCGGCTGAATTTTTAACCAAACCGGCGCAAAATAAGATGTGGGGAATTTTAGACGCAAGCTACGTCAAGCCGTAAAACTACGTTTCCGCTATCTTTCCTGGTATTAAAATAAGCATCACGCCAAAATAAAATCTAGCTCTAGCCACACCCACGAGTTAAATTGAAAATAGCCAGTTTTCTACCAATTGCTCTCGTTTCAGAAGGGGTCTTCAAACTGAGCTTTGCTTTGGACGTATGTTCAAATTTAAAGAAAAGTTTTTTTTTGCACGGACTCCTCTCAAACTAAACGGAAGCAAAACTCTACTCAGGTGGTTGAGCTAGCGGTTGGTTTGGGTGGATTTCTCGAACTCGCTTACACAAAGTCAGTAAGATCTGCACCATCTCAGCAACTGCCACATTCCTAACAGTTCCAGTTCTGACCAAAGATCAGAAACAGAAGTTGCTGGAAAAGCGAAGCAGGTCTGGCAGCATCTGTGGAGAGAAATCAGAGTTAGCGTTTCAGGTCCAGCGACCCTTTATCCACTTCCAAGGTTTCTCTAAGTGCTGCTTGACCGGCTGAGTATTTCCTGCTTTCCCCCTTGAAAGTTTAGATTGGCAGCATCTGCAGCATTTTGCGATTGTTCCAAAGTTGAATCCCCTGCGGCTTCTCTTCCAGAAAGGACAACCTTGAACAAAGTCTGCTCTTCTTTCAGACAGGATTTCCAATCATCTCTCTTATCTTGTTTTCCTTTATTTCTTTACACTGCCTTTCTTGTGTTTGATCAGGTAGCTGCCAACACTCAGTTTCACAGGCTAGGCTTGTACCTGCTGGAGTTTAGAGGGCGAGGGGTGACTTGATTGGAACAGCTAAGATTCCAAGGGGTCCTGACAGAATAAATGTGGGAGAGTCTAAGACTAGGAGGTCCCTGTTTAAAATAAGGGGTTACTCATTTAAGACTGAGATGAGGGGAATTTCTTTTCTCAGAGGGCTGAGAGTCTTTGGTGCTCCCTCAAAATGTGATGGAAGCAGAGTCTCTAAATATTTTTAAGGCAGACTCTGTGTATCCTTGATACAAATAAAACATTTGGCACAGGACTGATGGGCTGGAGGCATAAGGGTATGACATGAATTATTGCCCTCATTCCCAGTTCATAGGAAGATACTGAAAGCTATTCATGGTTTTCCATCTCTGCATACCGAAATGCACTTTCTTGACCTGTGACAAATACTTCCTCAATGCTGTACAGATCTGCAGTTTCATTTTATTCTGTGTCTCACTGAGCACTTTAACTGCAGAAAGCTACAGCACAGAGGGATTTGAGAGTCCTTATGCATTAAATCACAAAAAACTCACGTATAACTTCAACAGGTAGTAGGGATGGCAAATGGCATGTTGACCTTTATTCAAAGGGAATGGTGTATAAAAATTGGGAAAGCTAGTTAAAACTATACAAAGCATTGGTGAAATGACAGTCCGAACACTGAACAATTAAGAGGAGAAGTTGAGTTGGTTAGGTTTGTACTTATTGCAACTTAGAAGAATGAGAGACAACCTTATTGAAACATGCTCGATTCTGAGTGGATTTGACAGGATAGATGCAGAAACATCTTGTTCCCCTTGTGGGAGAGTCTAGGGCCAGAGGGCATCATCGCAGAATAAGGGGTTTGCCATTTTAAGTCTGATAGGATCCTGGTTGGATGCCATTGCCATACAAGGGGAACAGTGGAAGAGCTGCAAGTTAAATGGGGGATGGTTGCTGACTGGATCATCATGCCAAAGCCACACTAAAACGGTTCTGCTTCGAGGTCCCTGAAGGGAAGCAAATTATTGCATATGGGAAGGGGCACTAGCCTGCTTTCAGTACCTTGCACAATGCACACTGCCATCATGCACATTTCATGTGGCTATCATTCTGTCCAGACCAGCCATTCTGAAGCCTCACAGGATGCAGCTTCCCATAGAACACATGGTGGTGGTAGTGGGGTGGGAGGGGTGATGTAGGGAGCCAGGAGTTAATGCTGCCCATTCTTCAAACTGGGTGAGGATGCAGAAATCTGGAATCCCTTCACTTGTCAGGGCCCTCTTATTTATTATGGACCAGTTTGTCCTGCAATGAGAGAAAGAGAAGTGTTTGGTGTATTGGGAATGTGTGCATAAGCACTCAATGAGCATGTATTTGCCAGTCAGGTGGTGAGCTCCCCCAGTAAACAAGAGACAAGTTCAGTATGAAATATCTCCACAGAGGCCAGTATCCTGTCACTAAGTCACCCTTTATTTGCACATGCATAGTACTTGAAACTGCTCCAGCTTCCTAGATGCCAGCTCTAAGAGTGAACACAATCCCTGACACTCCTGTTTATATCTGTCAGCCAGGGCTCCCTGATTGGACCAGGTTAATAGCCCCAATCAGGGAATTAGTATTCTATGAGGTCCACCTGGCTGACCTCATTAGAATCATTACATCCCTCCCCCTTTAAGTCCAGTGACATAGGCCTGTTCTTTTTCAGGTAGCTTCTCCTGGGGCATTTTCCCCACTAGGTCTGGTTCCTCTGAATCAGCCTCAGATACAGTCAGTGTGTACCAGACTGTAGCCCGCCTTTTGCACCCAGAGACTCTCAGAAGAAATTCTCTTCTTCAGGCAGTAATGGCATTGAGGTTGTGACATCTGCTGTGTCCATCTCAGACTCCCAGGTTTCTTCAACGCTAGACGGAGGGGGAGAACCCACAGGTTCCAACCTTAGGCTCCTAATAACAGAAAAAGCTGGGGGTCCACAAGCTGTCAGGACAATTACTCTTTGCTTTTTATCTGTACCAACATCATTCACCTGGAAAAAAAAAATGCATTCTTTCCACATACTGGGCCTAGTCTTCAACAGCAGGATTGAATGAGTCAAGCTTCCCAAATAATGGCATGATGACAGAAATCTTACCCCAAATCAAAGATGACTGTTGTGAGAGAATTTCTTCAGGGGTGTATTTTTTTTTTTTCCTCTCATCACCACTGAAATAACTCCACAGAGGCTGGTCTGGCTTTATCAGAGCCAACTCTCAGAATGAGTAGAACCTCTGATGCTAGTGTTTATACCTGTCAGCCAGAGCTCCCTGATTGGATCCGATTAACAGCCCCAATCAGGGAAGTCACATTCCATGAGGTTCACCTGTCTGACCTTGTTACAATCACTACACAATGCCCAATAAATGTGAGAAAGTAAGCAGCAGTTGGGTGTGATCCCTTCAGTGTGCATCATGCATGTGATAATGAAGCTGGCAGGCCCATGTGGTAAGGCTGTAGTGGTAGAGTTAGACTAAGGGATAGTTTTATGAATATGAGGTTGCAGTGAAAAGATCATGGTACTTACTCTTGTGGAGAATAGAAGAACATTCATCTTTTTTCTGCATTGGGTCCCAGTTCCTTTATGCCACCTTGCAGCACTGACCTCCTGTGATCTTTGACCAGGCTGCCCAGATCTGATGCAAAGGCATCTTTTGCCCATTAATGGGGAAGATGACCTTTTAATCCAGGCAACCTGGAGCAGAGTGCCTAGTGAGACAGATCAGCAATTCAGTAGATCAGGGTCGATATTGTAATGGATGGAAACATCTTCAACAACAGTGGAGTGGCAACTGTATTATTGTCTGACAGACTGCCATGTGCCACTGAGAGACAGGACCAACAAATCGCCATGGGCCAGGCTGAATCCCTCATTAAACCAACACCCCCTGATGCCTCGCTGAGTCTGTGCTGAGGCTGCGAGTGAAGAAAAGAAGAAAAGAAACAGCAAGAGAAAAAAAAAGAAAGAAATGCACAGAGTGGACGAGCTCTGGTTGAAGTGTCTAACTCTGCCACCACGTGTGCAAGTCTGAGATTTTACGGTAGTGGAAATTGTTAGTTCTGTTAATAAACATCAAGACATCTGTTTCAAAAGAACCGAGTCTTCGTGGTTTATGTAACAAGGGTTAACATCTAAGAAAAATTGAGATGACGTCAGCCTGCCAGCCGCATATGATTTGCTCTTAACTTGCTCTAAAACCCACTGACACATGAAATAAACTGAGAAGCAGTTGATCTCTTCAAAAAAACTCACTGTGGGCCATGATGGAATTGACATCATCTAAGAAGCCCACCTATCTACTTTAACTGCAAAATGGAAAATCCCACCAATTAACTCTGTTTTTCTTAATAATTAATAATATTGTTTGGCCTGTTGTTTCCAGAATTTCACACGGGAACAATACCCTGACTCTCCTTCCACTCAACTCCCTGGAAGGAAACTCAATGGTCAGCTGATAGGTTCAGAGTGGAACGGACAAGGGAGTCAGGCCCGACCAGTCCCCCTCCACTGACACCCTCATCCGCTTAGCCGAACTCATCCTCACCCTCAACAACTTCTCTTTCAATTCCTCCCACTTCCTACAGACAAAGGGGGTGGCCATGGGTACCCGCATGGGCCCAAGCTATGCCTGCCTCTTTGTAGGTTACGTGGAACAATCACTCTTCCGTACCTACACTGGCCCTAAACCCCACCTCTTCCTCCGTTACATTGATGACTGTATCGGCACCGCCTCGTGCTCCCACAAGGAGCTCGAACGGTTCATCCACTTCACCAACACCTTCCACCCCAACCTTAAGTTCACCTGGACCATCTCTAATACCTCTCTCTCCTTCCTGGACCTCTCTGCCTCCATCTCTGGCAACCAACAAGAAACCGATATCCATTTCAAGCCTACCGACTCCCACAGCTACCTCGAATACACCTCCTCCCACCCACCTTCCTGCAAAAATGCCATCCCCTATTCCCAATTCCTTCGCCTCTGCCGCATCTGCTCCCAGGATGAGGCATTCCACTCCCGTACATCTCAGATGTCCTCGTTTTTCAAGGACCGCGACTTCCCCCCCTCAGTGGTCGAGACCGCCCTCGACCGTGTCTCCCGCATTTCCCGCAACTCATTCTTCACACGCCGTCCCCGCAATAACAACCAAAACAGAATCCCCCTCGTCCTCACGTACTACCCCACCAACCTCCGGATCCAACACATCATCCTCCGACACTTCCGCCATCTGCAATCCGACCCCACCACCAAAGACATTTTTCCTTCCCCACCCTTATCTGCTTTCCGGAGGGACCACTCTCTCTGTGACTCCCAGGTCCGCTCCACACTCCCCTCCAGCCCCACCACGCCCGGCACTTTTCCCTGCAACCGCAGGAAGTGCTACACCTGCCCCTACACCTCCCCCCTCACCCCCATCCCAGGCCCCAAGAATAGAATAAAATAGAACAGTACAGCACAGTACAGGCCCTTCGGCCCACAATGAAGACTTTCCACATCAAGCAGATGTTCACCTGCACATCTGCTAATGTGGTATACTGC